>NW_024704750.1:21364746-21658199 GCF_018977255.1 Callorhinchus milii | reverse complement strand
GGAGGGAGGGAGGGAGGGAGGGAGGAAGGAAAGGGAGGGGGGAAACAGGGAGGGATAGCGAGGGCAAGAGTGAGGGAGGGAGCGGGGCAAGAGTGAGTGATGAAGGGTGCGAGAGGGAGGGGGCAAGATGGAAGGAGGGCAAGAGGGAGGGAGGGAAGAGCGAGGGCAAGAGGGAGGAAGGGAGGGAAGCAAGAGTGAGTGATGGAGTGGGGCAAGAGGGAGGGAGGGCAAGAGGGAGGGCAAGAGGGAGGGCAAGGGGGGGATGGGGGCAAAAAGGAGGGGGGCAGACAGAGGAAGGGCAAGAAGGAGGGAGGGCAAGAAGGAGAAAGAGAGAGGGCGAGCAAGAGGGAGGGAGTGTGGGAGGGAGAGCAAGAGGGGAGGAGTGTGGAGGGAGAGAAGAGGGAGGGAGGGAGGGAGGGAGAGCAAGAGGGGGGGAGTGAGGGAGGGAGAGCAAGAGGGAGGGGGAAGGAAGGAAAAAACAGAGGAGGAGGAGGGAGGGGAAGGGAGAGGTAAGAGGGAGGGAGTGAGGGAGGGAGAGCAAGAGGGAGGGAGGGGGGCAAGGGGGAGGGAAAAGGAAGAAGGAGGGAGGGAGAGCAAGAGGGAGGGAGGGAGGGGCAAGAGGAGAGGGAGGAGGGAGGGAGGGAGGGAGAGGGAGGGAGAACAAGAGGAGAGGGGGAGGGAGAGGAGGGAGGGAGGGAGGAAGAGAGGGAGAGCAAGAGGGAGGAGGAAGGGTAAGAGGGAGGTAGGGAGGGAGAATAAGGAGGGAGGCGGGGAGTTAGAGCAGGAGGGCGGATTGGAGGGAGAGCAAGTGGGAGGGAGGGAAGGCAGGGTTGCAGGTTGGGAGGGAGGGCAAGACGGAGGGAGGGGAAGGGGAGGGATGGGGGCAAGAGGAGGGAGGGAGGAGGGAGGGAGGGAAGACAAGGAGGGAGGCAGGGAGGGAGAGCAAGAAGGAGGGAGGGAGAGCAAGAGGGAGGGAGAGCAGGAGGGAGGGAGGGAGGGAGGGAGGGAGACGAAGAGGGAGGGAGAAGAAGAGGGAGGGAGAGAGGACCAGAGGGAAGGAGGGAGGGAGGGAGAACAAGAGGATGGAGGGAGAGTAAGAGGGAAGGAGGAAAGGAGGGAGGGAGGGTGAACAAGAGGGAGGGAGGGAGGGAGAGAGGGAGGGAGGGCAAGAGGGGAGGGATGGGGGAGCAAGAGGGAGGGAGAGCAAGAGTGGGGGAGGAGTAGGAGAGAGTGGGGAGGGAGGGAGGGCAAGAGGGAGGGAACGCAAGAGGGAGGAGATTAAGAAGGAGGGAGGCGGAGAGTTAGAGCAAGAGGGCGGATTGGAGGGAGAGAGGGAGACAGGGCAAGACGGAGGAGGGCAAGAGGGAGGGAGGGAGGGAGGGAGGGAGGGGGGAAGGAGGGAGGGCAAGAGGGAGGGAGAGGAAGAGGGGGGAATGAGGGATGGAGAGCAAGAGGGGGGGAATGAGGGGAAGAGGGAGGCAGTTGGGCAAGAGGAAGGGAGGGCAAGGGAGAGGGAGCAAGGGGGGCAAGGAGAATGAGAGGAGAGAGAGGAAGAGGAGGAGAAGGAGGAGCAAGAGGAAGAAGCCAGAGAAGGAGAAGAGGAGAGGGAGGGAGAACAAGAGGCGGGAGGAGAGGCGGAGAGCAAGAAGGGGGGAGGAGGGAGGCAAGAGGAGGGAGAGCAAAGGGCAGGAGGGCGGAGAGGAGGAGGAGACGATGTAGGCAAGAGGGAGGACAGGAGGGCAGAGGAGGGAGGACGGAGGAGACAGCAAGAGGGAGGGAGGGGCAGAGGGAGGGCAAGAGGGATGGGGGCAAGAGGGAGAGCAGAGCAAGAGTGGGGAGGAGAAGGGGGTGCAAGAGGCAGAGGAGGAGCGCAAGAGGAGGAGGGAGGGGAAACTAAGAAGGGAAGGCTGGGAGTTAGAGCAGAGGGCGGATTGGAGGGAGAGCAGAAGGAGGAGGGGAGGGAAGGGAGGAGGGGGAAGGACGGAGGGGGGAAGGAGGGGAGCAAGAGAGGGAGGGAGGGGAGAGGGAAACAAGAGGAAGGAGGGATGGAGGGAGAGAGGGAGAGCAAGAGGGAGGGAGGGGCAAGGGGGAGGAAAAAGGAAGAAGGAGGGAGGGAGAGCAAGAGGGAGGGCAAGAGGGAGGGAGGGCAAGAGGGAGGGAGAACAAGAGGGAGAGGGGGAGGGAGGGAGGAAGAACAAGGAGGGAGGCAGGGAGGGAGCAAGAAGGAGGGAGGGAGAGCAAGAGGGAGGGAGAGCAGAGAGGGAGGGAGGAGACGAAGAGGGAGGGAGAAGAAGAGGGAGGGAGAGAGGACCAGAGGGAAAGAGGGAGGGAGGGAGAACAAGAGGGATGGAGGGAGAGTAAGAGGGAAGGGGGAGGAGGAGGAGGGTGAACAAGAGGGAGGGAGGGAGGGAGGGAGGGCAAGAGGGAGGGATGGGAGCAAAGGGAGGAGAGCAAGAGTGGGGGAGGGAGGGAGGGCAAGAGGGAGGGAACGCAAGAGGGAGGGAGACTAAGAAGGAGGGAGGCGGAGAGTTAGAGCAAGAGGGCGGATTGGAGGGAGAGAGGGAGACAGGGCAAGACGGAGGAGGGCAAGAGGGAGGGAGGGAGGGGAAGGAGGGAGGCAAGAGGGAGGGAGAGGAAGAGGGGGAATGAGGATGGAGAGCAAGAGGGGGGGAATGAGGGGAAGAGGGAGGCGTTGGGCAAGAGGAAGGGAGGGCAAGGGAGAGGGAGCAAGGGGGGGCAAGGAAGAATGAAGGAGAGAGAGGAAGAGGGAGGGAGGGAGCGAGAGCGGGAAAGAGGGAAGGAGGGCCAGAGGGAAGGAGGGAAGGAGGGAGGGAAGGAAGGAGAACAAGAGGGAGGGAGGAAGAGAGGGAGAGCAAGAAGGGGGGTGGGACGGAGGGAGGGCAAGAGGAGGAGGGCAAAAGGCAGGAGGGGAGCAAGAAGGGAGGAGGGCAAGAGGGAAGGAGGGCAAGAAGGGAGGAGGGAGAGCAGAGGAGGGAGGGAGGGCAAGAGGGAGGGATGGGTGGCAAGAGGGAGACAGAGCAAGAGGGAGGGAGAGAGAGCAAGAGGGAGGGAGCGCAAGAGGGAGGGAGCGCAAGAGGGAGGGAGGGAAACTAAGAAGGAGGAAGGCTGGGAGTTAGAGCAAGAGGGCGGATTGGAGGGAGAGAGGGAAGGAGGGAGAGAGGGAGGGCAAGAGGGAGGGAGGGGGAAGGAGGGAGGGGGGAAGGAGGGAGGGCAAGAGGGAGGGAGGGTGAGAGAGGGAGAGCAAGGAGGGAGTCAGGAGGGAGGGCAGCAGGGAGGGCAAGAGGGAGAAAGGGCAAGGGGGAGGGCGGGCGAGAGGGAGGGCAGAAGAGAGGGATTGGGGGTGGGAGAAAGGGAGGGAGGAATGAAGAGAGAGTGGGAGAGAGAGATAGCAAGAAGGAGGGCACGAGGGAAAGCCAGATGGAGAGAGAGAGGGTGAGCAAGAGGCAGGGACGGAGGGAGGGAGGGAGTGGGGAGAGCAAGAGGGAAGGAGAGCAAGAGGGAAGGAGAGCAAGAGGGAGGGAGGGAAAGCAAGTGAGAGAGAGAGAGGGAGGGAGGGCAAGAAGTAGGGAAGGCAAAAGGGAGGGAGAGCAAGAGGGAGGGAGGTCACGAGGGAGGGAGGACACGAAGAAGGGCAAGAGGAGGAGCCAGAGGGAGAGAGAGGGCAAGCGGGAGGGAGGGAGGAATGAGGGGGGGAGGGAGGAGAGTAGGAGGGAGGGAGGGAATGAGGGGGGAGGGAGGAGAGTAGGAGGGAGGGCAAGAGAGAGGGAGGCAGAGCAAGAGAGAGGAAGGGAGGAAGAACAAGAAGGATGGAGGGAGAGCAAGAGGGAGGGAGGGCAAGAGGGAGGGAGGGAGGGAAAGCAAGAGGAAGGGAAAGCAACAGGGAGGGGGACAGGGAGGGTGGCAGCAGGGAGAGGGAGGGCAAGAGGGAGGAGGGCAAGAAGGAGGGAGGGCAAGAGGGACGGATGGAGGAAGGGAGAGCAAGACGGAGGGAGGCAGAGGAGGGAGGGAGAGCAAGAGGGAGGGAGGGAGAGGAGGGAGGGAGAGCAAGAGGGAGGGAGAGGAGGGAGGGAGAGCAAGAGGGAGGGAGGGAGGGAGGGAGGCAAGACGGAGGGAGGGAGGGAGGCAAGACGGAGGGAGGAAGGGAGAGCAAGACGGTGGGAGGGAGAGGGAGGGAGGGAGCGAGAGAGAGGGAGGGAGAGGGAGGGAGGGAGGGAGCGAGGGAGAGGGAGGGAGGGAGGGAGGGAACGAGGGAGGGAGGGAGGGAGGGAGAGCAAGAGGGAGGGAGGGAGAGGAGGGAGGGAGAGCAAGAGGGAGGGAGGGAGAGGAGGAGGAGGGAGAGCAAGAGGGAGGGAGAGCAAGAGAGAGGGAGGGAGAGGAGGGAGGGAGAGCAAGAGGGAGGGAGGGAGGGAGGGAGAGCAAGAGGTAGATCAGGAGGGAGGGAGGAAGCAATGGAGACATCCAATGTGCTTTGCCCTGTGATGAGCGTGACTCGCCTCCGACGCTGGGAGCCAACTCTGGCAGCAATCTCCAGCAGATGCGCTGCGTGGAGCAGCACTGCATCTAAATGAGATCCCTCTCCAGACTTGAACGGTTGCCATGACAGCTGCGTCACGCTCGGGAAGCGATATCGATTACCTCGGCCTCTCTCCCTCTTCCCAATTTTTTCTAAGAAGCATTTTCTGGATCAGATCTTTTCCTTTCGCCCCCGAAAGGTAAACCTCAACACCTGAAGGGGGGGGACGTTCAGCTCACCAATCCCACCGTGTGCGTGCGCGTGCGTGTGCGTGCGCGTGCGTGTGCGTGCGTGTGCATGTGCGTGCATGTGTGGGGGGGTGGAATTACTGTATTTATTTTGCATTGCGCGGGTCCCCTCCCCCCCAACTTGGGTGAATTTTAACTTTGCCTTGGGGGGGGGGGGGGGGCGCAGGAGGGGCGGAACGGGATTAAGTTTCTTTTAACGCAAGTTTGCTTCAAGAAACCACAGGTAAATGACGTCAAAGCTGAGGCTGAGTTCGCCGATCTGGCAAACCGCGCGCGTCTACGCCGCGGCCTTCGCGTGCGGCAGCGTCACGGAGCTCAACAGTGGCGGGAGCTTGACGCTGAGCCCTGGGCGGGCGCTGTGGGGAGGGGGTGGGGGGGGGGGGGGCGGGAAACGGTGACGTAGGCGCGTTCGAAGAGGAAGGTTTGCAAGTGCGATCTGAAGACGGTGGGGTGTCGGGGGGGGGTATGGAGCGAGGCAGTGCCGGAGGTTCGGGGCATAGCTGGTGGCTGAGGGCACGGTCGCGGATGGAATGGTGTTTATGTGCGCCGGTTGGAGAGGGAGGGAGGCGCAGGGACACAAAGTGATTTGTAGGTTAGCGAGCTGCCCTTTCAGCCGAAAACTAAAGATCCCTCTCTCCATAGATGCTGCCTGACCTGCCGCATCTTCCCAGCGACTTCTGTTTTTATTTCCGCTTTACAGTATACCCTGAGAAGCGCTTTGAGACACAGGTTTCCTGAGTGTGTCAGACACCAGCCGACTCACCCAAATTGCCTGCAGAAAATTAATACATTTAAATAAGCTTAAGTTAAATAAATCAAGCTTGTTCGCCTGCTGTTGCCGTCAGCTCCATCTACATTTACTTAGAAACTCTGGGGTGTGAATTTGTCTTAGGTTTCTCTCTCTCTGTGGTCCTGAACAATAATCCCCCAAATTTAAGGCTGATTGTGGGATATTACTGTGTGCAAATCAGCTGCTGCATTTCGCTCAGAAAATGTGAATTTGTATTAATATTGCAGCGAAGAGAACTAACAAAATAAATTTAAGTCTTAATCAATATTGATGGAGTCCTGTAGCTCAGTGGTTAGAGACCCTCGCCTCGCAAGCGAGAGATCAAGGCTCGATTCCCGGTAGGACGAAACTTTGGGCAACTTTCCTCACTCCACACGCCTCTGTTTTCCGAGCAGTAAGTGGGAACCCGGTTATTAAGTCAATTGGTGGATCACTTGTCCGGAGGATAATAATTCCTTCAAAAAATTCCTACATGCAGTCAGTCAGCTTGCCAGACAGTGCGCTCAATGGCAAGCTATGTGTTTTCCGCACATTCTGGAATTGCCCTAACCTTGGCAATGTGCGCCTAATACTCTGCGTCTAATACCCTAAGCGTACGTTCCATTCCAGGCACAGGTAAAGTCCCACGTGTGGGTACCACTGCATTGGTGGAATTCTCAGTCCAAACCATTTGTGATCTAAACGCTCCACTGGGATCAAACTAATCTTTGTCACCGGCTTTAACCCTGGAACACTCTCCCTCTATCCCTCCCTCTGCCTTGCCCCCTCCTTCCCCATCATCTTCAGGTTGCGCCTGAAGACGTTCGTATTCAACCGTGCCTACGGTCACTGCCCGCTCCCCCCAGCTCGGCATTGTGCTCCGCCACTGTAAAGTGCTCTCTGAGACACTACCCTGCGTGAGGGGTTCACTATATAGATGCAAGCTGCTGCTGTTGTATTTCAACGTCACCCGGCACCGACTGAAGGCTGGTGGCCAAAGGATTTCTGTGACCATGAAGGGGAAAGGCTGGAAAGAGCCGCAGCCACAATGAGCTCAGTCGGGGATCTGGAGCCTTGCTCGCTGCTCTCTGTTCAGTGCAGCAGGAAATGGAACCAGATCGACGCCACATTAGGTCAGACCAGCATTAATAGTTAATACTTCCATTGATACAGCGCCTTATCGCATCCCAGGCTCTCCAAGCACTCTGTGCAATGAGCTGCTTTAAAATTCTAGGGAGTGTTATGTGGGCGGCTCGTCACACGCATGTACAGAAGCACACACCCACACACAATGACACGCAATGATACACAATATCTCGGCATCTCACACACACACTGCAGTGTTTCACACACACACACGAGCGCATGCACAGTCTCTCGCTCTCTCTCTCTCGCGCGCGCGCGCGCACACACACGGGTTTGGGAAGAATGAGCAGTACAACAGTGACATGGCTGAGATTCATTGCAAAATACACTCCAAACTCCTTTGTTTGAATAGAGACAATTTAGATCACAGGCTGAGACTGGGCTGAGATTCTCAGGTCCCCGACTCTCCAAAACCCGACTGGTCAGGTGTGAGTCAGAGCTTCCAGGGGCATTCCTGCAGGTGGGAGCAGTGCCGAGGGGAGGAGAGGGGAGCCGGGGGGAGTGGGAGAAGAGAGGTGAGGGGTGGGTGGGGGTGAGAGGAGCAGCGAGAGGGGAGCAGGCAGAGTAATAGAGTGCCGGGCTCTCTCTCGCTTGCTCTGTGCAGTGCCGGACGGATTATCCTCCCTTTGGTACTGAAATCCTCTCTATTTGTCGCACTAAGCCCTGCTGAGCGGCGGGATTTCAGCGGAGCTCTGCTAACCACCTGACAGACGATGGGGTAAACGCCGGCCTTTTGGCTGCGAATCCTAAGCATTTCCAGGAGCCGGGAATCTGCGCACCCAACAACGCTACGTTCGGTCCTGAATAAAGATCTGAATAATTTATCCAGAGCCTCAGGAAAGCCATTGTAAAAACCAATGTAAAGGACAGTGTGCGTCACTGATCAGATAGGAAAATTCCTTTCAAATCCACCCCTTCCCCCAGCCCGGGGAAATATTCCCTCCCCACCCCCCACCGCCCCCACCCTCGAGATCCCGCGTCCGAGGTTTGGAGTGGGCGGGAACTGGGCAGGCGGCGCAAGGAGCAAACGCAGTCCTGTTTCCGACCTATTAAAAGGTCGCCAGATAAAAGGACACCTTTGCGCGCGCAGTCACAAGTGCACACTCACATTTGCTTGCACTCACACACTTGCACACGGACACACTCACATGCACACAAACGCACTCGCACATATGCATACGTGCGTGCGCGCGCACACACACACACATAGTGCGGTGCTTCCCTCATCCCTATGTTGTGGGGCTTTGGGGGGGAGGGAGTGGAGTGGACGGCAGGAGCATGGTTCTGTGAGAGCAGGCTTCACGGCTGATTAGCATCCGTGTGCAGGACATGCATACTGATCTGAGCACACGGCACCACCTGAATACTGATCACCCGCGCTCGGCACACGTACAGCAGCGGGACATTTATTCCCAGCTATTAAATAACCCTTCCGTCTGTAAGCCATTCCCTCCCCCCGCTTTCTACCCCGTTTAATATCTATATATCACCCACAAACTTGGCCTTCGATATGTTACCCAAACTCTCTCGGACGCGTCACGACTTTAGAGGCAGGTGCGGTGGCTAATTTGCGCACAGCCAGGTCCCGCAAACAGCCACATGGGGAACTCGCTAGATTAACCCGAGAGACTCGGGGAGTGAGCTTACTGATGACCACATGGCCTGGAGCTTGGCCATTTTGTCCTCCCCATGGGACCCTAAATCCGGCAATAAGAGAACTGGTGCTATAATGAAAGTGATGACATGTAAATGTGCGTTTAGTAATATATGTGTCTCATACACCTGGCTGATCACAGTGATGGGCTTCCGTGTGTGTCAGATACCCGGTTGATCACAGTGATAAGAACATAAGAGCGTAAGAAATAGGAACAGGAATAGGCCATTCGTCCCCTCGAGCCTGCCCCGCCATTTAATAAGATCATGGCTGATCTTCTAACCTAATTCCATTTACCTGCCCTATCCCCATATCCCTTAAGATTTTAAAAATCTATCGATCTTAGTCTTGAATATGTTCAATGACTGAGCACCCACAGCCCCTGGGGTAGAGAATTCCATAAATTCACTACCCTCTGAGTGAAGAAATGTTTTCTCAACTCAGTTCTGACCTTTAACCCTTTATTTAAGTTTCCGCGTGTGTCAGACACCCGGCTGTTCACGGTGATGGGCTTCCGCGTGTGCCAGACACCCGGCTGATCACGGTGATGGGCTTCCGCGTGTGCCAGACACCTGGCTGATCACGGTGATGGGCTTCCGCGTGTGCCAGACACCCGGCTGATCACGGTGATGGGCTTCCGCGTGTGCCAGACACCCGGCTGATCAGGGTGATGTGTCAAGACATCCAGCTGATCAAAATCAAAGTAACAGAGCTGCCGGCTTCCCTATCAGCTCGGATCGCTCATAAACATCCACTCAGCACTTGGAATCTGGGAGACTGCTGTGTGCTGGTCTGCCAGGCTCACAGGGGATGTCGCTGCCACAGACACACACACATGCCATTTAAGTGTTGTCCCGTCAACGTTTCAATTACAGACTCTTAACTTAATCCTTTGTGCAGCAGGGTTTGTTGCTGTACATCACAGCTAAGTTTTCCATGAGAATAAAAGGGCAGCGGAGGGAGAGGGGGGCAATTCAATAACACAAATAGCTATTCGGAGAAGCGCAGAAGCAGCTCTGCTCCATCACTAGATTCAACAGAGAGAAGAAACTCACTGTTTCACTCAATTTCTCCAAGATACTAAAAACGCACCGTATCCAGCCACTAACACGCAGACTCACACACTAACACACGTACAAGGACACATGCACACCAACACGTACCCCAACACACATGCACACCAACACACACACACACACTCGCCAGCCCAGACACGCGCGCGCGCCAGCATACACACGTTCGACAACACAGATTCACCAACATACTCGCCGACACACACACACTCGCCAACACACACACACTCGCCAACACACACACACACTCGCCAACACACACACACTCGCCAACACACACACACTCGCAAACACACACACACTCGTTAACACACGCACGCTCGCCAACACACACACCCTCGCCCACACGCACACCCACGTGCGTACACACACCCTCGCCAATATGCACACATCCGCGCGCACGCACACACCCTCGCTCCCACACTCTCACCCACCCGCGCTCGCCCACACACCCAGCCCCTCACCCACGCCCTCGCCCACACACACACGCCCTCGCCCACACACACGCCCTCGCCCACACACACACGCCCTCGCCCACACACACACGCCTCGCCCACACACACGCCCTCGCCCACACACACACGCCCTCGCCCACACACACGCCCTCGCCCACACACACACGCCCTCGCCCACACACACACGCCCTCGCCCACACACACACGCCCTCGCCCACACACACGCCCTCGCCCACACACACACGCCCTCGCCCACACACACACGCCCTCGCCCACACACACGCCCTCGCCCACACACACGCCCTCGCCCACACACACACGCCCTCGCCCACACACACACGCCCTCGCCCACACACACGCCCTCGCCCACACACACGCCCTCGCCCACACACACGCCCTCGCCCACACACACACGCCCTCGCCCACACACATGCCCTCGCCCACACACACACACACACACAATACATACACACACATGTTCACTAGCACAAGACTGTTATGTTTCTCTTCAAATGCCCCAGTTTTGTGAAGGGTCGTGGACCCGAAACGTTGGCTCACTTTCCTTTCTCCATAGATGCTGCCTGACCTGCTGAGCGTTCCCAGCTCTCTCTGTTTTTGTTTCGGATTCCAGCATCTGCAGTATTTTGTGTCTTGTTCATGTTTGTATCAGTGTTGACTGTTAGTGGCGGCAGTGAGAGACCAAAGCCATTTTGACCGGGATAAATCGTTGACACTGTAATGTGAGGCGACCTTCACTGACCCACTTTTCTGATGGTATTTATGTGGAGGAGAGCAGATGGCTTTATAAAAACACACGAGGGCACGAGACAAAATCTCTGCGTGCAGATCTTTCACGCCTCGCAATTCTGTTGTGCTTTGCGGTGAATGGCAGTGCAGGCGGCAGGACAAGGGTTGGAGCGGGCAAGAGGAGAGCGATGGGATATTCAGGTCTCATAGATCTCTGGGGGCTGAGTTTCATTCACTCCCCCACCCCCAGCTTCTCCTCTCTGAGATTATCTTTCTCTTTTTCTGTTTCAGAAAAAAAATGTATTCTGTAATAACCCTGCAAAGAGAGGGGGGGGGGGACGGGGGGCGGGGGGAGGAGGAGACACACTGACAGAGACGAAGAAATACGTACAGAGAGAGGGAGAGAGAGAGACAGACACACACACAAATACTCAGAGACAGACATCAGAGACAGAGAGAGAGAGAAAGACAGATGGGGAGAAAGAGACACACACACAGACATATATTTAGAGAGAGAGAGAGAGTGCGCGAGAGACTCACGCGCACAGAGAGTCAGTGAGGCAGAGAGAGGGGGAAAGACACACAGAGACAGAAAAAGGGGGAAAGAGAGACAGACACATACACACGCGCACACGCACACACAGAGACGGAGAGAGGAAATTACAGGACAAGATGAGCATTTCACACTCTCCAGGTTAGATTCACAGAATCACTGCCGGAGAAATTAACTCACCACCAACAACAAAAAACAAACAAAAGATCTGCCAAATTCTTTGAGCCTGAAAATATTTTTTGCCGCAAAATGCCTGTTCCACTCCTGTGCGCTGATGACAGATTATAAACGGGTCACAGGACTGACTGCTTGTATAATCTGATTTGTGTGTTTTTTTACCTTTCCTTTCTTTGGCCTGAGAAACACAGCATTTACAAGCAAAAGAGGAGACACACACACACAACTCTCTCTTCCACACACACACTCTCTCTCACTCGCACACAGACACACCATAGATTCACACCCACATTGACACACAGACAGTCGATCACTCTACCTTTCTCACACACACACACACACACACACGCATATACACACACATGCGAACAGGGTCACACACAGTCACACACATGGTAAAGGTTTGGGCAGGGTGTGCATATGAGACTGTGTATATAAGGGTGGGAAGAGGAGAAACACACATTCAATCAGTTTCCTTTTAACTACGGCTCAAACATTCAAGCTGCTGAAATCAGAAGCAAACGCCAGTGATTGATTGGAAGTAATTGCAATGCTTTGCGTACAGCCATTGCTAATAAAAAGGGCAATCATCTCAACGTTCCGCTCAGTTTTTCTCCTTAATGAGCCAGGCCTGAAGAAAAATTGGATATTTTGAGTGAGAGATTGGACTGTGGTGGAGCAGCGTTCATCAGGCTCCCCTCACCATTCACTGAGGGACTGCACTGTTGGTGACAAAACAAGAGGAGAGCTCCAGCTCAGTCTATAGTTTGTGCTCAGTTCATTCAGACGAAACAACAACTTGCATTTTATAGCATCCTTCACACGTCGTTGCGTCCCGCACACACGCGTGTACACACAGGCCGACATAAACACACAGGCCAACACACACAAACACAGGCTGACAGACACAGGCTAACAAACACACACACACACACACACACACACAGACCAACACACCCACACACACAGGCCAACACACACAGAGGCTAACACACTTGGGGTTGTGTGTGTGTTTCAGCTCATCCAATCTCATCCTTCGAGAAAACCAGCAAGAACACACAACTGTCTGACCCAGAGACGAGAGTACAAGCAGCTAAGTCAGACTGCCACCTGGGTCCTTGGGTATATTTCCACAACTGCAGTGGGATAAGTGACAGAGTACATTGTCAGCAGAATCTATCTATCCAACCATAATAATAATCCTTGCTTTCTATATAGTGGATTATCGCGTCGTTGAGACGTCTCAAAGTGCTTCACATAACATACTGGATGGACTATGTGCTATATGGGGGAAACGCAGCAGTGTCTCACCAACAGTCGTGGAATGAGTGCCGAATTTTTTATTTTTTTTTAAATTTTGGTGAACTTTTGGCCAGGACACTGTGGAAAAAAAACTTCCTTCTCCTTTCGAATAGTGCCATCGGATCTTTAACGTCCACCAAAACAGGCACTGTAACATCTCATCCAAATCTATGGCACCTTCACCACTATAACCCATGGAAACCAAGCGAAACACCTGATCTGTACAAGAAAAAGAGGCAAAGGTTTTTTTTTGGTGGGGTGAGGAAGAGGCCTGTGATTGAAGGGGGATAAGTTCAGGACAAATCTGTGGAAACTGCTTCAATGAGCGAGTAGCAAACTTATGGAAAAGAACAAATGAGATAGATTTCACAGGATACAGGATATAGTTTGGGATGCATGTCAAGCGCATTTCAATAGGCAACCGGTCAGATGGTTGAAGTTGCTTACAGTTAAAAACGATTAAATCATCCTCGCCTTTGATACAGCGCCTTATCGTGCTACAATATCTCAGAGCGCTTCACACAGGGTGTTCGGGAAGGTGTAGTGACTGTTGTGCCTTATTCAAATCCAACGGCCAATTTGCACAGGGCAAAGTTCCCACTTGAAGCTAATGATTGATGGTGGGGAGGCGGGGAGGTAGGTTGGGAGAGCCAGGACACCAGGAGAGAAACTTCCCCCTACTCTTTTCCATTAGAGCCATGGGCGGAATCTTTAATGTCCCCCTGATCAGGGTGGCGGACGGGGAGCTTGGTTTAACATCTCATCCGAAGGACGGGGGTCTGTAGTGGTGCTGATCGGACAGGACTGGGGTTAGCAGTGGTGCTGAATAAGCCGCTTAGGGTCACTGTTTTGCTTTCAAGAAAAAAGAGTACACTGTAACAGCAGAAACTTCATACATATGTGGAAGCGGATTTTTAAACAACGCAACATCTCTATTGCATAATAAATAATACTTGCATTTTTGCATTTGATTTCGCGCCTTATCACGTCGATGAGACAACTCTCAGCGTTTCGTAGGATATACTGTAAAGTACATTGACTGTGTATTTTGTTGGCAACCAGTTTCCGCACAGGAATGTCCCACAAACAGCCCTGGAATAATTGTTAGGGAATTGTTAGCCAGGACACCAGGAGAAAGAAGCTCCTTTCTCTTTTCAAATAGTGCCATGGGATCTTAACGTCCATCTGAACAGGTAGACGGGACCTCAGTTTAACATCTCATCCGAAAGACGGCACTCCCGACAATGCAACACATCCCCAGCACTGCAGTGGAGCGTCAGCTTAGACGACGTGATTCCAAGTTCCGACCTGGGGCTTGAACCCATAACCTTCTGACTCAGAGGCGAGAATGCCAGCACTGAGGCTGACACACAAGTACTACGAGTCCCACCCACACATGGTATCCGAAAATAGCATCAGAAAGATTGAAAGACGATGCACAAAACAACAACACCGGCCAGGATACAGTTACACAATCCAATTGCAGTGATATGAAAAGGCTGTTAAGGTTTGCGTATCGGTGGATTTCAGATATCCAAACCAAGAGGACGCAATGCTTATGATCAGAGAGAAAAGAATCAACTCTGTTACTGCCAATTTGTACATTTCCCACTGTGCGGAAGCGGCTGCCAACAAATCCATAACAGCAACCCACGCGAGTACAACAACCTGTTCCCGTTAGCTTCCTCTAATGGATATCAGCTTCCAAAGGACTGAATTCTTTGATCTACAAAGCTCAGAGTGCACTGGGTCTCCGGTGACACACGCCGACTGTCTTCCTGACTGTTTGCGTTGCCGTCAGAAAAGCAGATCGTTTGTACTAACTCACAAAAACACAGCGTTTAATTATATCCTTGCAGCCTGGCACGCTGTAAGCTTGTTCAGCTTCCATTGTACAGAAACAGCCATCAAACAACAGCGGAGGCACTAACAAGCAGGCTGACACCACACCAACAGTGACAACATGCCTCGTTCCCCTTTTCGTCTAAATATAGAGAGACGAAAGAGAGAGGGAGAGGGACGAGAGAGAGAGAGAGAGAGAGAGAGGAGGAGAGAAATGAGAGGGAGAAGGAGAAACAGAAACAAAGCAAGACTAGGAAGACAAGACAGGGATAGACGAGAGAGACAGAAAGAAATGAAAGACGAGAGCAACACAACACCGACAGTTCCAAATTAGAGAACAAACAGAAAGTACAAGAGATGAAATCACTCGTCACAAAAA
Source organism: Callorhinchus milii (assembly GCF_018977255.1). Classification (NCBI taxonomy): domain Eukaryota; kingdom Metazoa; phylum Chordata; class Chondrichthyes; order Chimaeriformes; family Callorhinchidae; genus Callorhinchus; species Callorhinchus milii. The sequence continues at coordinate 21,643,320 of NW_024704750.1, read as the reverse complement.
GAACAAGTGTCAGCCTCTCCTGGCAAACCAGACTGAGAATAAGCCAACAGAGCGCTCTCACCAAGTCCCTGATACAAAGACATTTTCCGAACGCGTTTATATTCCGATTAACCGAGCAGTGGGTATGGGTGTGTGTGTGTGTGTGTGTGTGTATGTGGTGGGGGGAACAAAACACAGAACACTGTGATCTCTGACAGCACAGAATAACCAAGTAAATACCCTCACAAAGCGTTCAAACAACAATAATAATCCTTGCATTTGATATAGCGCCTTGTCATGTCATCCAGACGTCTCAAAGCCCTTCACAGAATATCTCAGAATGTCTCAAAGCCCTTCAAAGGATAGTGATTGTGTGTTTTGCGAGCGAAATGGTTCAATGGGTTCAAACATTAACACTTCAGTATGGGTGGCGATTAAAAACTGTGCGACTTGCACACTCGAGTCACCTGCTTAGTTTTAATGTCAACTTTAGCAAAATTCTATCGTTTTTTTTTGTTTCTCAACAACTTAATCCACTTACGAATACCTTTGGTTTTTTGGGGGGTTGGGGTTAAAAAGAACACAGTAAAGTTCCACCTTATATAAAAAAAAGCTCTGGCTATGGAACATAGCATAGCGTGCAGTCCACAGAGCCTTTTGTCTCCAAACTCTTTGCGGGCCGTTAAACCATGAGCAAATGACGCAAGGTGCAAAGCCGCAGTAAAGTCAATGACAATATAATAATAATAATTCTTGCATTTGATACAGCGCCTTATCACGACATTGAGATATCTCAAAGCACTTCACAGGATATATTATAAAGTGAATCGACATCAACAAGGGAGCATCTGCTCATAACCAATGGGCTCCACAGCTTAGCCATAATAAAACACAATAACACTTACAGTTTAGATACAGCAACTTTCACAGCAGGAGGACATTTGACAAAGCCGGTTAGTTTGCCCCCACCCCAACTGAGCTGGGGAGGGAGGGGAAGACGAGGGAGGGGAGAGTGGGTGGGGGGTGGCGGAGAGGGGAAGGAAATGCCCACTCAAAGTATGTAATACCATAACAACAACATAAAAACTCTACGGATTACATGGATGCTTCAGTGAGGGAAAGAAGGTCAAACGTTAAAACGGAAACTCTACCTTTACTCCAACCTACAGAAAGAGAGGTTTGGATCCCAGGGATCGTGAGTGAGTTTCCGTCATTGAGAGGGCAGTGAAGAAGTGGGAAGGATAACATATTAAGAACACGTATGCATGCCACACACACTGGAGATTTTTTAAAAAATTATATTTTTAAAAAAGGACGCACGCAAATAAATGCACTCGTGAAAATAGAACTACAAAATACTTAAAACGTCCGTGAATTATTGCAGATAGCTGGGGTAATGCAATAACCCACTCCGGTTTAAGATTACACACGCGCATGCACACGCACACACACACAATCAAAATATAGTGTAAACTCACACAAACACGCAATGTGTGCAATCCCACACCCTAAAAAATACCCCTAAATCTTCCAGTCTTATTAATGCCAGTCAATATTAATACCAAAATCCTACTGGGCATCAGCAGAAACACATAGTAGGCTATTCCCACTCAGAGACAGATAGCCCAGATCACAGAGGTCACTATACGATTTTGAGGAAAGCACTTAAGAACATGCAACGAGAACGTTTACAGCTGAGTATATATACATACATATATACACACATACACACGAATGTGTACACTATATATATTTAGTATATATAAAATGGGCGACACAGTCACAGAATAAAAATAGCTTGACATTAAAAACCAATTTGCAATAACAATGCTATTGAGTCCTGACTACCTCAGTCACCTACGTGTGTTTGTGTGTGTGCGCGCGCGTGCGTATGCATGTGCGTTTGCGCACGCGCGTGTGTATGTATGCGGGTGTGATCCACTCAGCAGTTAACGTCTTGCACTTATACGCACCCGCCAAGCAAGATGGCGTCGCAGGGCGCACAACCGGTTAGATATAACAACGGTTGGTGCCAGTGCAAGCCCGTTGCAGTGAATGCAGGAGGGAGGGTTAACCTCTCACTGCATGGAGAGGGACAGAGGAGTTTATTGAGAAGGAACGAGAAAGGAGAGAGCATACCTTGTTCACCCATCATCAGATGCGAGAAGCCTTGCGAAAGGAAGAAACGTAAGAATCAAAAAGAGAGAGAGGAAGAGTCATCAAATAATACCCGGTGGTATCGAGATGTCCCATACATGGGGCAAACCTCCCATGTATGGCATCCGTCAGTAACACAGCAACGCTCCCCACACCAGGTAGCAGAGGGTGGGGGGAGCTTGTGTTAGTAAATGGTGAATGAGAGATCATTGTGATCCCATAGAGGAATCAGGGCACCTTCTTTCTCCTTTGCCTTGAGAGAAAAGGCAACGTACAACAACAAATTGCATTGATATAGGGCCCTTCACGCAGGGTAGTGTCAAGTGCAGGGAGCGCTTGACAGTAGCAGAATCTGATCCGGAACCGGGGAAAGGGAGGTGACCATAAGCACGATCGAAAAGGAAGGTCTTCTGACGGGATTTGAAAGTGGGCCGTGAGAGAAGGCAAGGCAGAGGGATTGAGGGTGAGAGTTCCAGATTTCGGGGCGTAGGGGCTGAAGCCACAGCCACCATTGGTGGAGCGGAGAGGTTGAGGGACAAATTGGAGGCCAGAGCCAGCCGAGCAGGGCAGCAGGTTGGGGAGTGGGGGGCAAGCAGATTGGGTAGGTAGGGAGGTGTGAGGGCATGAAGGGATTTGAAAATGAGTGAGAGGATCTTGAAATCGATCCGTTTGGTAATTGGGAACCAGTGGAGCCTGGGAAGGACTGGTGTGATGGGGGTACAACTGGAAAGGAGGCTGGGGGCCGGGGGGGGGGGGAGAAGCGGGTATGGCAGTCGGATATAATTGACCAAGTTTCATACGCATTTAAAGAGTTGGGCTATGGTGAGGGGAGGGAAAGACAGTTGAAGATTAATCCCACCAACAACAAGTTACATTTATATAGGGCCGTTCATGTCGGGAGGACGTCCCAAGCATGAGAGAGAAGAGTTAATTAAGAAGGAACGAGGAAGTAGAGAGCATACCTTGTTCACCCATCATCAGATGCGAGAAACCTTGCGAAACGAAAGAAAAGAAAGCGTCAAAAGGAGCGAGAGGGAGATTGAACAAACAATACTCGGTGGTATCAAGATGTCCCATACATGGGGCAATCCTCCCATGTATGGCATCAGTAACACACCAGGCAGCAGGGAGGAGGGGAACCTGTGTTAGTAAGCGATGAACAAGAGGACCCAGATAGTTATTGATGCTACCTTCCCTCTCCTTTGCCTTGAGAGAAAAGACAAAGGTACAACACCAGTATGAAGGAGGGGGGGAGGTGGGGGAGCTAGCGGTCAAGTCTAAATGACCAGCTTTGTATGCAATGAAGAGTTGGACTATCTGAGCAGGGTGTGGGGGAGACACAGTTAAAGGTAAATCCTATCCAACATCGAATCAAACACAGCAGGAGTGTGAGCCCTAGCTGACATGCCCTCCCTAGCCCAGTGACGAAGGTAGGAAATTCGGGGGGGTGGGGGGGGAAGGGAGGGAATGAGAGATGCAAGGCTCAGCGTAGCACCCTGATATCAGTTGATATCAGCTCAGCCAGCACAATATAATCCTTGCCTTTGATATAGGGGCATCTCAAAGCAAGACAAGCCCACGCCTGGGACCCATTACCCCCATCCATCCTCATCTCCCCCCATCCCACGTCCTCCTCTTCCCCCTTTCCATCGCCCTCTCAGCGTTCTCACATCTCACACCGGGGCATCTCAAAGCGTTTAAGCATTGAATGGCACTGATGATCTTATACAGATCATATATCACATAGGGCCCGGCTTGTTCACTTGGTCACACAATACATGATTACAGGGACGGAGGGAGGCAGATTAAAGATGTGGAGAGGGTTAGCGGGTTGGAGGGAGGGAGTGAGGGTGCAATGGAGGGAGGAATTTAGAAACGGAGGGAGATATGGGGGCTAGTCAAAGCAGAGGCTCACCTGGCACACGGTTGACTTCTGAAGAACAGAGCGTTGAAAAGAAAAGGAGAGAGAGCGAGAGGTTAGACACTGAGAATGCACTTGTCTTTGCATGGAGAGCAGAGGCTTTTACATGCAGAAGATCAATGTAGCATGTTCACAAACAGACAGACAGACATAACAAGTGTCCCGGATGAGAGCACTGTGCATGTGAGAGACCATCGCAAGGTCCCACGAGCCCTCATCTGTCCCCATGGCTGGAATCAGATAGCCCGGAGCCAGTGCGAGGAAGGCGCTTCCTCATCGCCGTGAAGAATACTCTGCATATTCTTCGCTGATCCTACAAGAAGGGAAATGTGGCGTAAATTATGTCATGTTCCCCCACCAGCACCCCCAACTCCCCCTCCGGTCCCATTCAAACCAGTCAGATTTTGCATGTTAGACACTTTTCTTATTGCCTGCTTCCCCCACAGTGCCGCCCTGTCACCCCGCCCCATAACAAGTGCCGAGGATGCCGTCTTGCCTTGAAGCAAGAAAAGATGGCTGCATTATCCACTCGCTCACTCACTCACCTTCTGGGCTCAACAGCATTGCTTGACAGACAAGACTTGGGAAGCTAAAAGCCCCCAGAGAGGTAAGACAAGCCAACGCCTGGGACCCATTCCCACCATCCATCCTCATCTCCCCCCCATCCCACGTCCTCCTCTTCCCCCTTTCCATCGCCCTCTCAGCGTTCTCACATCTCTCCTGTTGCAACAAGTCTGATCCAAATCTCCCTGGAGAGTAATCTGCCAACACCTTTCGCAAGAGAGCCGAGGAAAGGAAAAAACAAGTTGTGGGAAAGTGAGGGGGGGGGGGGTAGGGAAAAGAGCTCAGTTACACACACCTTGACACCCCCCCACCCCCCCACACACAAGCTGTGATTTTGTGGTGAGGGTGTCCATGCAACAAGAAACACATGCTGGGGGTTAAAGCATCTCTGACAATGCAACTCTCCTCCCCCCCGCGCCCCCCAATCCCCCAGCACTGTGATATTGTACTGTGAGCTCAAAGTCCTGACCTGGGGGATTGAACCCACAAACCTCCTGCCTGAGTCCGGTGAGGCTGAGGGTACCGGCGGCGCAGTGTTGGATAAGCTTGTGGATGGGGAGAGCAGTGAAGAGAGTGTCAGGAGATGTGGAGGCTGGAGGTGACAAAATGTTGGGTTAGAGTTTCAGTGGCGGTTTAGGGTGAGGTTGGGGGGGTCGGTGGGGGAGGAAGAACGATAACAGCAGAACAGGTGGATCAATATCTCCCCCCACCCCCACCACCACTGCCTACGGACGACAGGAACGAGGAACGGCAGATGGGAATGCTCCAGCGATCTCAACTAGTAAGGGTTTAAAAATTGCTCAGAACATTAAGACAAGAATTGGATTAAACTGGATTAACGGGGTGCAGAGGCTTTGGATTTAACGACTGGATTGAGAGAATGTTCTGCAAGTCTGAGGCACCTTCGATTTCTAAGACTAAGCAGACTCGCAGGCTGGGACTAGAGGGAATTCAGGCCTCAGGTTTGGTTCAGTCGGCACCAAGGAGTCAGGCAGGGACTGAATGAGTGCTTACTGTGTGATGGATATTATATTAGTAATGGAAAGCTGTGAGGATAGAGGGAGAGAAAGAGAGAGAGAGAGAGAAGAGAGGGAGAAAAAGAGAGAGACAGAGAGATTGAGAGAGACAGACAGACAGAGAGAGAGAGAGAGAGACAGAGAAAAACAGAGAGAGAAAGACAGAGGGGGAGAGGAATGGAAATTCTAAATGAACCATCGTTGAAAATTCTCTTAGCTTTGAAGCAAAGTAAATTTGCTATCAGGTTACAATTGTGTACGCGACGCCTTTATTGGAGTTGTGCGCTTTGGAAAATGAACCTGATCTGGCATTGACTGAATGGGGCAGGAGAGAGCGCGGAGAGCTCTGGTATCAGGGGAGGCATCGAGCCCAATGAACTCTGTAACCTTACACTCCAATGCTTTCATTAATGCAAATGAGAGGGAAGGAATAAAACGGCAATGACAGCCCATTTATCCTGAAGCTTCCGGCAGTGACAATGTTGAACTCTTCTCTAGGGTTGGTGCCCAGGTGGAAGGCTGAGTTTCGAGGTCCTTAAGAGGGACCCAAGACAGAGTCAGTCCGTCCACTCACTTGACTGACCGCAGCTTTTCACTGCGAGGGATCTGGGGACATTTGGATACCAACGGCAGAGGAACAGTCAACAGCACTGAATGCCCCGGCTTTCAAAACCCAGCAACAACAATAACAAAATTACATTTGTATAGCGCCTTTCACATCGGGAGGACGTCCCAAGGCGCTGGACAGACAGAGTTACGGACCCGAGCTGGGGGTCAGTGTGGGGGAGGGTGGAGGGCAGAGGGGGAAGCAGGGAGATCGAAAGGGAGGATCTTGAGGTGGGTCTTGAAGGTGGCGAGGGAGGGGGTGAGACAGAGGGACTGCGGGATGGAGTTTCAGAGGGTGGGGTAGAGTGACGGAAGGCCTGCCCGCCAATAGCAAGGCGAGCAAGGCTGGAGGACGTGAAGCAGGCCAAGCCAGCTGATCGGAGAGAGCGAACAAGATGGTAGGGGGTTAGGAGGTCGGAGAGGTAGGGGGGAACAAGACTGTGAAGGGTTTTGAAGGTGAGGATCAGGATCTTGAACTGTATCTTCTGTGTGATGGAAGCTGGTGGAGTTGGGCAAGGATGGGGGTGATAGGGTTACAGAGCCTAGTGTGGGAGAGGACATGAGCTGCAGAGTTCTGGATGATCTGCTGCCTGTGGAGGGAGGAGTTGGCCGACAAGCAATGAGTTTGCATAGTCGAGCCTCGATGTAATGAAAGCATGTATGAGGGTTTCGGCGGCCTGTGGTGTGAGTCAGAGTCGGAGCCGGGGCGAGGTTGCGGAAGTGGGGGAAGGCAGAGCAGGTCATGGCACAGATGTAGGGTAGAAAGGATAGTTGAGGGTCAAACAAGACCTCAAGGTTCCAGACTGGCTTAGCAAGGTGCAGTGTGTAACCATGGATGGTGATGCTTTCAGCGTCCGAGGTAAGAAGACGCTGACGGTAGCCAATCAGGAGAGCCTCGGTCTTGTTGATGTTCAACTGAAGAAAGTTCGCTCTCATCCAGGAATTGATGTCTGACAGACATTCTGTCAGGACAGCAGTGGTCCTGGAGTCGAGGGTGGAGGCAGAGAGGAAGTTGACCCCATGTCTGCAGATGATGTCACCAAGAGGGAGCATATAGATATTGAAGAGGAGGGGACCAAGGCCAGAGCCCTGAGGAACACCGCACGAGACGGTGTTGGGACTAGAGGAGAAGCCGTTTGAGGAGAGGACATGCAGGTAGTGTGAAAGGTACGATCTGAACCAGTCAAGAACAGCGCCGTGGAGGTTGAGGTGAGAGGAGATGGTTGAGGAAAGAGTGGTCAATGGTGTCGGAAGCAGCGGAGAGGTCAAGGAGGACACGGAGGCAGAGGAAGCCCTGGTTGCAGATGGACAGAATGTCATATGTCACTTTGACCAGGACCCAGCAGGACCCAGGGTGTGATGTAAACCCTACATGACCAGTGTGCAACTAGGTCTTGTTGCTGGAGGGAGGGAGGGAGGGAGGGGAGACAAAGCTCATTTGCGAGAGTTTAAATGAAGGTTTGAATGAAGAACAATAGAGAGTTTGCAGGGAATGATTTTGATCAGTCTAACAAACACCAGTGGGTGTGCATCTGGCAGCTGCTTAATGGGCCCAGCATCCAACCCGGGTTACCCAGGAAACCGCCAGCTAAACTCTGCCGAATATCACCACACAAATTACATCAACTCCATTCCAACCCCTCCCTCCCCGGCATTCGCTCGCCTCAGCAGTAATCTGAGCGGGGAGGAGGAGTAAAGGACACCAGCCTCGTGGCTATTGCTTTTCCTCGTACGTTCCCATTATCATTTCAGGTTCAATTCAGTGACGACGATATGGTGATGAAGGAACTGAAGGCAGTCAGGCCATCCCGCCCATTCTACCCGCGGATTGGATCTCTTAATCCCAACGCCGTTCACCCACCACCAACCCAACCTGCCGCCTCCAACTCTGTCTCCTGTCATCATACCCCTTTATACCTCTGTTCCCTTTCTACACAACGCCACCACATTCAATTAGTAACAAACAACATCGAGGATAAATCAGGTTCCATTTCTCCCAGCGGAAATATCACAAAAAACACTGACCTAGACATATATTGCGGACATGTTCTGAAGGCAGAGTGGATTATAATTATCATTTTCCACACATACACACACACACACGCGCACACACGTTTCCCGTTATTCATGCAATCCCCCAGGATATGTTACATAAAAAAAACACAAGATCCATTTGCCGGTGAGGTTTCATAGAATCACCTGAATGAACCGTCCGGCTTTAGGATACAGTTACACCAAGCGAACAGATCCATTCTGTTCGCTGATATTGGTCCATGCTGAGAGTTTATTCTCTCCCCAACCCCCACACCCCCTTTGGGGAGAGAGAGTGCGCATTCCATTCCAATAAATATCTCTGGGATTTCCATGCGTCGGTGGGAGGCACGGAATTCTCAGTTGGGTTTGGGCAACTCTTCAAACACGGCAATGGGTTTCCTCGTGTGTCAGGCCCCGCGCCGCACCCCCTCCCCCCCAAAAAAGGGTCTTTACTACCCAACGGTGGAATGGGTTTTTTTTTTTGATACAGCGCCTTAAAGCGTCTTTGAGACGTCTCAAAGCGCTTCACAGGAATATACTGCAAAGTGAATTGCCGGTATATTCGGTGGGTTGGGATGGGATGGGATGGGATGGGATGGGATGGGTTGGGTTGGGATGGGATGGGATGGGTTGGGATGGGATGGTGGTTGGTGCTGAGAAGAGTGAAGGGAGAGGGAATGGGAAAGGACCACCTTACCTTCGGAGCAATACCTCCCCGTATATCCCGTGTTGGTACAGTCGCAGGTGGTCGCCCCCTCGACCAGCGAGCACGAACCATCGTGCTCGCAGGGGTTGTCGTCGGCACACGAGCCCTCCTGAGGCAGCAGCACGTGACGGCTGCCTAGCAACGCGGGGGCCGAGGCGCCGTACCTCAGCTGCTCCAGCCGGCCCCGGAACGGCGGCTCCTCCTGGGCCGAGGGGCAGGTCAGGGCGGTGCGGCGGATGTCGCCGGGGATGCCGCCCACGAACAGGTCGCTGACGATCCTCATGTGCTGCCTCCGCGGCCGCACCTCGGCGGCGCGGGCCTCGCCGTCCAGCGTGACGACGGCGCGCAGGCCTCGCGCACTGAGCGTCACCGCATGCCACCGGCTGTCGTTCAGGCCCGCGCCCAGCTCGCTTCCCGCCTCGTAGCAGTCGACGCTAAAGCGCAGGCGCAGGCGGCCGCCCGCCAGCGACACCTGCAGGAAGTCGCAGTAGCCGCCGTCGTCCAGGTACAGCAGCAGCGCGGCCGCCAGGTCGGTCCGGAAGCGGAAGCTGAGGTCGCCGGCGCGGTCGCTGCCGGCCTCCCAACGGCTGTAGCGGGCCCACTGGCCCGGGCTGCCCGTGAACTCGACGCCGAGGCTGAGGCCTGCGAGTGAGGCGAAGAGCAGGACGAGGCAGACGGAATCCATTGCTGTTCCCCTCTCCCCCACCACCAGCACCAGCAAAGCAGGTCACTGACCGTCCTTTTATTTGTTCTTTTCCTGTATTATATTATATTATATATAGAGATATTTATATAGAAAAAGTTGTGGTAAAATCTCTCTCTCTGTAAGATTTTTGGTCTGTGTTTTTATATATATGTGTGTGTATATTGTATATATGTATATATATATATGTTCACCTCACACCTCAGTTGGCCACCGAAGATGACGAGGCCCCAAAAGCTCGAGCAGTTATCTCACTCGAATGAGGGGAGGGATTTATTTTTTTTGCCCCCCGTTTCTATCAATATATTACTTAGTGTTCTTTTTAAAAGAAAATTATTTTTTTCTAAAAAAAAAGTGCTCACTTCCTGGCTCCTACCCTCATTCGCTCGCTCGCTCGCTCACTCACTCACTCATTCCCTGCCTCACTCACTCGCTCGCTCACTTACTCGTTCATTCCCACCTTCTTCTCGCTTACTCAACCCCGGCTCGGGTCCGAAACATTGATTGTCCAGCGCCTTTGGGACGTCCTCCCGACGTGAAAGGCGCTATAACAAATACAATTCTGTTGTTGTTGTTGTTCCTCCTCCCCTCGTTCGCTCATTCATTCAGTCACTCACTCCTTTCCACCCTCGCTTGCTTACTTATTCCTTTCGCGCTTGCTGACTCACTCGCTCCTTCCCTCCCTCAAACCGGGAGAGATTCCATAACCGACGGAGATTGTTTTTCCGGAAGATTCCCACAATCCCGAAAAGTTCTTTCCAATTCGTGAAAATCCACTGGTTTTTCTGTGCCCCCCACCCTCCCTCCTCGCTTTCTCGTGCTCACTCTTGTCCACCTCTGCCGCTTCCTCCTCCTCTCCCTCCGTTTTTATCGTTGAGGTCGCACGCTGCTGATGACAAGAAACCCAACACTCTCTTTTCCTCCTCGGGCAAATCCTGCCGACGGGAATTGTGGGGAGCACTGGAGACAGCAGTCGTGAGGGGAGAGTTGCACTCAGTCCCTCAGTCAAATGGTTGATCGAAAGGGTGGATGAGATCCTGGTCACGCCTCAGAGCCCGGCTGTGTTGAAAGAGCCTCGGAGATCACACCTGGTTCAATCCTCATGTTCTGTCCTTGGCACCGACTGCTGTCGCCGCACAAAGATCGGGCATTGCTATCCTCTGTCATTCACGACAACGAGACTATACATTTAGACAAAAGAGGGAGAAACAAAATGTCACTAACAGAGCAGTTACTGAGCTATTGCTTGTTCATTGCACTAGGAACCCACTCGGGCACGGGCAGGAACCCACTCGGGCACGGGCAGGAACCCACTCGGGCACGGGCAGGATCCCACGCGGGCACAGGCAGGAACCCACTCGGGCACTGGCAGGTCCATACTCGGGCACGGGCAGGAACCCACTCGGGCACTGGCAGGTCCATACTCGGGCACGGGCAGGAACTCACTCGGGCACTGGCAGGTCCATACTCGGGCACGGGCAGGAACCCACTCGGGCACAGGCAGGAACCCACTCGGGCACTGGCAGGTCCATACTCGAGCACGGGCAGGAATCCACTCGGGCCCTGGCAGGTTCATACTCGGGCATGGGCAGGACCACACTTGCACGCACGCACATGTTTTTGCACCAACTTTGGGGGTGGAGGGGAGTCTACCAAGCTCATTAAGCAACAAATTTAGCTGCTGGGTCAGATCAGCCAGTTAACACACGCCACATTTATCAGGGAAACCCACTGTGCTGAACACTGAAAAATATGTTACATGGCTCTCCTGGGGACAGAAACAAAACCACAATTCGCTGCTTTTAAAGTAGATTGAAGAAAATATCTACAGCATGATGCAGCTTTGGATACCATTGACAGGTGCTTCATTGCATGGCTGTTTATGGGACATCGCTACACGCAAATTAGCTGCCGCGTTCACCTAAAAAACATACACTTCACAGTGAAATGCTGCAAAGTGCTTGAGATGTCCACCCGATGTGAAAGGCGTGTATAAAATGCAAGAATTATATAAGGGTTACGATTACGTTGAAAAGAATTCCAGGGCTCTCAATCCAACCCACTGCCTCATCCTGGTCTCTCCCACTCTATCAATTTAATTGACTCCCTCCCTTTCCTCCCGTCCAACGGTCTCTCTCAATTGAACTTTCTATCTCGCTCCCCTTCCCCACACTTTTTCTATTTTGTTCCCTCTCTCAGTCTCAGTCTCCACCCCCACCCCCCCCCCCCCCCCCCATTTACAGACAGTTGCAGGGGTGTATAATGGTCCGAGTTAATAATTGATATCCAAGGTAATCTCACTGGAAAACCTGCAAAGAAAATTAAGCTCATCTAATCCATATCAGGTCGAACTCAGAGAGAGAGTGGGTTTAAGGAGAAGCAACGTTTTTGCACCTCAATTGAAAGAAAAGAAATGATAACATCTAATTGAAACTTCCCATTCGCGTTATCAGTCCTGGTTTCTCTGGCTTCATCGGTCATCATGCCGAAAATTACTTACCCTTCACCTAACTGAGACACCACCATCAATCACCAGCGCCATCGAACTCCACACACACACACCTCCCCACCCCATCCAACTGCCCATCCCACCCCCATCCAACTCCCCACCCCGTCCAACTGCCCAGCCCCGTCCAACTGCCCACCCCCGTCCAACTCCCCACCCCCGTCCAACTGCCCAGCCCCGACCAACTGCCCAGCCCCGACCAACTGCCCAGCCCTGTCCAACTCCCCACCCCCGTCCAACTCCCCACCCCATCCAACTGCCCAGCCCCGACCAACTGCCCAGCCCCGACCAACTGCCCAGCCCCGACCAACTGCCCAGCCCCGACCAACTCCCCACCCCCGTCCAACTCCCCACCCCCGTCCAACTCCCCACCCCGTCCAACTCCCCCACCCCGTCCAACTCCCCCACCCCCATCCAACTTCCCCACCCCCCCAGTCCAAATTCCCCACCCCCCCAGTCCAACTCCCCCTCCACCCCCCACAGTCCACCTCTGCCACTTCTCCACAGTCCACATCCACAAACGCCCCCAGTCCACTTCGCCAACCCCTAGTCTGCCTCCTCACCCTCACCCGCCCTCCTCAATGAATGTAAAGCCACACGATATTATCCCACGGTCTCTTCGACACGCCGCTTCTAACGCCAAGCTTTGGCGAGAGAGAGATCATGTTTCAAAGGAGCAACAAAAACAATGCACACGAGACCTCAATACACTTCCCATAAAGAGCTGACAATCTACACAACAGTACTGAATGGGCCGCCTGATGCCAAGTACAATACAACACTTTAACCACCTGCCCGCAATTGTTCATTTAACACGAGGAGGGTTAGCTTCCGCACCAGGCAGGGACCCACATGGCCTACATTCACCTCGCTGGTATCCAGCTGCTCTGTGGGTTCTTGTCTTTACTGAAAGAAAAAGTGCCGCTGCCATGTTTGAGAGCTGTTAAAAGGGCTCGCTCTAAGCTTCGCTATGTGCCTGGGAGCCACACTTATTGGGAAGCAGATGAAGTATCAATGTGTGTTTTATTAGCCTCTCTGCTATGACTCGCTGAATGGAAGAAGTGTTATACAGCTCCTCGTCATGTCAGAATGCCTCAGAAGCGTAAACGAGGCCCCCCTTCTCCCCCGTTCGGGCAAGAGTTAAAGAGCATGCGGTGCTGTTGGGAAAAGAGAAGAGTATAGATCTCACGCTCTCTCCCCCCGCCCGCCAATGTTGTTCGCGAATTAGCTTCATAGCTGTCTGCAAGGACTTCGCTGTGCGCAAATTGACTGTATTTGTCCCCAAAGCACCATCACATCGCTTCACAGTATATCCTGTGAAGTGTTTTGAGATATCTCACAAACAGTCTTGGAGTGAGTGACCAATTTTATTTGGGCGATTATTGGCCAGGATACTGGGAGAGAGAAACTCACTTTTCATTTTGAATTGTGCTATAGGGTCTTTAACGTCCACCTGAACAAGCAGACGGGATCTGGGTATAACCTCCGACAATGCAACACCTGCCCCAGCACTGCATTGGAAGCGTCAGCTTATACTACGTGAGTCCTAACGTGAGTCCAAGTGAGATTCAAACCCGCAACCTTCTGACTGAGCCAGGCTAATATACGAGGCACAATCTGCAATCTGAGCAATGAACCTTCACTCTCAATAATTGTGAGCAGCTCAGACCAAAGCTCCCGGGCACTGGAACCCAAAGCTGCCACCGGAGTCTGGAGAGCAAGACTGAAGCCATAACTGAAACCTGCTGTCTGTCAGTCGTTCAAAATAAGAACAACAAGAATCCTTACATTGTTCACGATAATAATCCTTATGTATGATACAGTACCTCATCGCGTAGTCAAAACACCTCAAAATGCTTTGCAGGATCTTGTGAGGTGTAGTGACTATTTTGTAGGCGAGCACGGCAGCCAAATTGCACACAGTGTCATCCACGCAGACAGCCATGAGAAGATGAACAACTGATATTATCTTGGTCGGTGGGGAATGGGATTATTGCCCAGTACACCAGTAGATACTGTCTGGTATGATTGGCCCTGTTAACCTGGATACCTCCCGGTTATCCTGGTTTATATTCCGCTCCGCACCCGAGCTCGCCCAAAATTAATTGCTTGACTATCTCGTTGTTGGTGAGATGTCGCTGGGCACAAATTAACAGCCTCGTTTGCCTATAAACATTACCTTCGTTTCTCATTAATCTCACTCTGTAAAGCACCTCAAGACATTTCTTCGCTGTGTAAAAGCAGGTTATCAACAGGGTGAAGAGACGCAATATTATTAAAATGGCCCCAAGGCTTTTTAAAAACAATGCGTACGTTTTGATGCAGCGTCTTTCACTTCGGGAGAAGTTCCCTGCGCACTTCATAGGAAGCAGAGTGACTGGATTTTGTGGTGAACAAGACAGCTGATTTGCTCGTCCCACAAGCAGCCACGAAGAGAATGAGCGATTTTATCTGGAGGAGGGATTGTTGACCAGGACACTGGGAGAGAGAAACTCGCTTCTCTTTTTCCAATAGCACAGCAGGATCTTTAATAAAGCATTTTGAGCCATCGACGGGCCTGAACAGGGCACAGACGGGCAGTGAGATTTAACCTCACATCCAATGGACGGCGTCTCTGATAATCTAACGCTCCCCCCACCCACTCCACCCCAGCACTGCTCAGGAGAATCAGCCAAGACTGTGAGCTCAAACCCACAACCTTCAGTTCCGGAGGCGAGAGCGCGAGTGACTCACATCCGTTCACTGGAAAATTCCCACCGAATCTATGCGAAAATTGGGGATAAATATCCCTGTGCTGTGTCCATCTACAAAATACATACTTAGAGCCAAAAGCCAAAATAGCCCAGGTGTCCTGGCCGCGCTCTCCCAGTCTCCTAGCCAACAATCCTCTGGGTAAATTAAGTGCTCTGGGGATGCTACCCCATGGGAAGGGCGCTATATAAATGCAAGTTGTTGTTGTTGTTCACTTCAGAGCTGTTTCCTGGACATTGCTAAGTGCACTGGGAGCGGTTGCCCACAATATTTGGTGGGAGAATTCTCCCACAATACTCAGTCACTACTCTTCCCGCTCACTTGCTCCCTCTACCTTGTTGGTAATACGACGCCCCAACACTGTCACCTGAATTGTATTGGCTGCCGTGTTTCGTGCACAAAATATCCATTCAATGCACTTTCCGTTGTATCCTGTGAAGCGCGATTTCAAATGCAAGGATTATTATTATTTACCTGACATTTTATCGGAAACAACAGAATACTCCTGAACAAAACAGGCACTACTCACATCCCCGTAATTCCAGGCAGACCTGATTAGCAAAATGAAAATCAAATAGTTTGCCAGTAAATTGCTCGGAGACCCACATTCCAACCCACCTCAGCCTGAGAGACTGTCCTTTTGTTTGAAATGTTAACCTGACCCAGAATTGTGGAAAGTTTCTTAAATCCAGCCTTAATCTGGAAAAAGTTTTCTTTCTAAGAGTTATCGATTTCCAAATCAACCGAGACTGAATTGAACAATGTGCCACGACTCTATGAAAGCTACGCTCTCGCCTCTGGGTTAGAACATAGTATATGGGTTCAGCTTCTGAGCTCACCCAGGCTGACCGCCAGCGCAGTGCTGCTTTGTCAGAGGTGACATCCTTCAGATGAGACGTTAAGCCAAGGTCCCTGTCTGTGCCCTGTTTGGGCGGATGTTGGAGATCTCTCGCGGCGCTATTGGGAAAACAGAAGGGAGATTCTCTCTCCTGGTGTCCTGGTTGACAATCCCCCAGGTAAACGTAAAAAAGTGTCCATTCACTTCATGGCTGATGCTGGGACGTCGCTGTGCGCAAATCAACTGCCGCGTTTGACAACAAAAATGCACAGTCACTGAACTTTAAGGTAAAACTGCAAAGGACTTTGAGAAATTGACGTGCTGCGGTTCGGTGTGGAATTCAAGATTCATTATGATAATAAAGTACTCAGTTTCAACTCATTATTTTATACAGTTATTAGATGACCTTTGGGACTCCTTTTCGCAATCTGTTTCCTGTGTTCCGCAAAATAATAATAGTCCTTGCGTTTGATATAGGGCCATATGTCTTCAAGACGTCTCAAAGAGCTGCACAGAATATACTGTAAAGTGAATTGACTATATTTTATGAGCAAAATGCGACAGCCAATTGCGAACAGCAATGTCCCACAAACGTCGATTGAGTGACCAAATTATAATTTTTTGGGATGGATTAAAATAATGACCCACAATCGACTAACAAGCGGGTTCCTACTTCCTGGGTAAACAGAGTGTGGAATAAGCACTCGAGAAAGTCATCTTAACTTCTGTAAAACAGCCTTGGTTCAGTCATCCTGTTCTGCTTTTTATTTGTTTATCAGAAATAGTGTGAGTTTATTTGACCTTTTGACAGTCTCACGATGCAAGATTTCAGCCTTTTTATCCCATAAACACGTCCATAGTGTTTCGCAGTTTCTTCTTTTTTTTTGGCCAACTTCTAACACGCATGAATCCTGGGATTGCTTATATTGCTTGCAACCTGCCTCGATTGACCTGCTCCAAACGTTATCAGAGTAAACAGCTACGGAGGGAGATTTGCATATGAAAGAACGCAATCCCCAATCCCAAACGCATCACGGGGGGAAAGAGTAAGTGAAAATCAAAAAGAAATATGGTTTTATTAGATTAGTGATAGAATTCATACCCGCGAACGTCCCCTGGAGTCAGAAAATATCCCATTGTAATGGCACACGCTGAGAAGAAAGAGACGAAGAGAAAAAGATGGAAAGAAAGGACAAAAAAAGAACAAGTGCCTTTGCTTAGGGCCGAATCACTTTGAACGTCTCAGCACTTCACAGGGAAGTATGATACTGTCAAGGAAGCGGCTATTTTGTAGGTAGACACACGGTGGCCATTTTGCACACAGCAAAGGTCCCGCAAACAACTGCAAAGTGAACGACTGATTTAATAAATCTAATATTCCCTGAAAATAGACACAGCGGTTGTAACATCGAGACAGTGTCAAAACGCTACAAAGAGTCTGTGTAAAACACGGAGGGCAAATGTCATTGTCCACCACTCGGAACTCAATTACCAAAGCCAACTCATAAAAGAATTTTTGCTTAAAACGCGCGCAGTATCCGCCCACCCACCATCTCGAATAAATGAGGTCAGAGAGAGAGAGACGGAGAGAGAGACACGGAAAGACAGACAGAGACACAGAAAGAGAGATAAAGAGAAACACAGACAAATCGAGACAGGAGAAGAGACAGGCAGAGAGAAACGCTTCATATTCATCGCCAAAGATCTTTACCCACTGCAAAAAAAACTTCTCATCTCAACAACAACTTGCATTTATACAGCGCCCTTCATGTAAGAGAGCATCTCATCTCAGTGCAAATATAACCTCCAAAATATTGCATTTACTTATGACATTTGAAACTTGGGGTCCTCACACAGGACAGAGCTCAGACCCGGGGGTGTGCGGCTAACCCCCGAGCCCGTCAATCAGCAGCCGAACAAACACCATATGAATGTGCCCAGAACCTTGCAGTATTAATAATAATAATAATAATGCTTGCATTTGATATAGGGACTCATCACGTGTTCCGAGATGTCTTAAAGCGCTTCACAGAATGTACTGTAAAGTGAATTGACTATATTTCGTGCGTGAAACGCAGCAGCCAATTGCGCACAGCAGCGTCCCACAAACAGCGGTGGATTGAGGGACCAAGTTATTATTAATCAGGCACACGAAGACCAGTCAGGTATGTCCTTGCCCTAAGGTCTGATGCCTGATTATAAATGTGCTTCCCTTTCCCCCGGCATCCTGTAACGCTTGATAAGATGCGAGGCCCAGCCTTTAAACGCTCGGTGTTTGACTGTCTCCATTTAGCCTTTGTTATAATCACATGACGCACCCACATTCAGCTCAGGACGTGTACGGTTTAAAATAAAATCCAGAAGGTCATCGAGGTGCTGTGGTGGAAGCAGAAAGGAAGCGTTGAGGCATTCAAGGGAGGAGGGGATAAGAGGGGATGTTTTTTTGGATGGGGGAGTCAGCTGAGTATCTGACATGTGAAAACCCATCACCATGCTTAAGAGTTTGTGTTTGTGAGGTTTCCGGGCGTGTGTTTGTGAGGGCAAACGTGCGTACAGTGCACATCGGGGTACCATCCGAAAACGGCAAATGCGCCTTATTGGGGTGTGTGCAGGCGCACACGGGGATGTAGTGCACACGGACGTTTCCTGACGGTCTTAAATAACAACAATAAAATTTCATTTGTAAAGTGCCTTTCACGTCGGGAGGAAGTCCTAAGGCGCTGGACAGACAGAGTTTCAGACCCGAGCTGGGGGTTGGGGTCGGGGAGGGTTGAGGGCAGGGGAGGAAGCAGGGAGATCGAAAGTATGGTCGAAGAGGAGGGTCTTCAGATGGGTCTTGAAGGAGGCAAGGGAGGGGGCGAGGCGGAGGGACTGCAGGATGGAGTTCCAAAGGGTGGGGAAAGAAGAATGGCAGAGGGCCCGCCCGCTAATAGTGGGGCAAGTGAGGCGGGGGATGTGAAGCTGGCCGGAGCCCACTGAGCAGAGGAGCGAGCAGGATGGTAGGGGATTAGGAGATCGGAGAGATGGGGGGAGCAAGACAATGGCGGGCCTTGAAGGTGAGGACCAGGATCTTGAACTGTATCCTCTTGTGTGATGGGAAGCCAATGGAGTTGGGCGAGGATGGACGTGATGGGGTCAGAGAGCCTAGTGCAGCAGAGAACGCAGGCTGTAGAGTTCTGGATGATCTATGGCCTATGGAGGGAGGAGTTGGGGAAGCCGACAAGCAAGGAGTTTGCCTAGTCAAGCCTCGACGTAATGAATGCGTGTGAGACAGTGGTGGAGCCGGGCGATGTTGCAGAGGTGAGGCAGGGCAGGTCATGGCGCATTTGTGGGGAGAAAGGATAGTTGAGGGTCAAACAAGACCCCAAGGTTCTGGACTGGCTTAGTAAAGTGGAGTGTACATCTTTGGATGGTGATGCTGTCAGCACCTGAGGTGTGGAGGCGCTGACGGGAGCCAATCAGGAGAGCCTCGGTCTTGTTGACGCTCTACTGAAGAAAACTATCTCTCATCCAGAGCTTGATGTCCTCAGGGACCGACCCCCCCAAAATGTGTACACAACCTGTGTGCTGTGAACCTGTCCACACTCCTCACTGAGAGGGGGAGGGATAGGGAGACCTTAACAAAGTCCCCATTTGTAACTGCGTCCTGCAAGGGGCGGCAGTAACCTGAGGCGGAGAAGTCTTGGTCCCTTCACCAAAGTGGAGGGCGCAGAGAGCAGCCCCCCCCCCCCCCCCCGCCCACCACCACCACCACCCGGGGCCAGGTCTGTTGTGATAATGGGATAATAACATGTTGCGTCTTCATTCTGTAACGGCTTTCACGCTGTCTGAGACAAGTGTAAATGTATATCAACGAATAATATATATTATTTTGAATTAAAAAATGTTTTTAAATCAGCGCGCTTAAGAGTCTCTAAACCAAGCTGAGAATTCCATGTACCCACCTACACATGGAAATTGCTGGAATAAAATGTGCACTCTCTCCCTCCCTGGAGGGGGATTAGGGATGGGGGGAATAACCTCCAGCATGGACCAGTATCAATAAATATTAATAATAATCCTTGAATTTGATATAGCGCCTCATCACGTCTTTGAGACGTCTCAAAGCACTTCACAGATATATAACATAAAGTCGATTAACTGTATATTTTGTGGGTGAAATGCGACAGCCAGTTGCACACCGCAGTGTCCCACAGACGGATCGTTTCCACAATCGGGAGTTTACGACTGCATATAAATTCTTTTATTGCTCCCAGGCACCATCGCAACTCGATAAAACTTTTAATTTTTTTTAAAAAAAAGCTAATAAGCAAAAGCGAGCAAGAGGCGGCCAGCGGTCAGGAGGAAGCGCTCTGGGACGCTACCATGCGTGAGGGGCGCTATACAAATGCAGGTTGTCGTTGAGCCCCTGCCTTCCACTCCCACAGCTCAGCGCCTCCAGCAGATACTAAACTAATATACTAATATACTAAGATACCAATGCAGGGCCTAAACACAGGCAGCAACTCAAACAGACACTACTGTACCGTGACAAACAGCTCAGAGCAACACTGACCTGCGTTGGGGTGGGTGGGGAAGGAGGGGACATACCTCCTTCACAAACTACCCCCCACCCCCCCCACACACACATACATACATACCTTTCCGCGCTCTCTCCCCCTGTTTTCCTCCCTCTCTCCCCTCCCCTCGCCCCCCCTTCTTCGCTCTCTCATACACACACAATTTGTCCTCAGAAACCATGCTCGCAGGTGTTTCACCAGCTCTGAGTCATCACAGACCAATGGAAGCCTCACATCCATTAATAGTCACTGCAAGCTGCCTGTTAGTCACCGTGTGTGTCTGTTTGTGTGTTAGTCACCGTACATATGTAACAGTCACTATGTGCGTTAATCACTGGGTGTGTTCGTGTACGTGTGTTGTGTTCTAATAATAATAATCCTTACATTTCATATAGCGCCTCATGTTGTTGAGACGTCTCAAAGCGCTTCACAGATTTTACGGTCAAAGGAATTGACTGCATTTGGTGGGCAAAACACAGTTAATAAAAGTTATGGGTCCGAGCCGTGTTGTGTGTATATCTGTGTACGTGTACCTATTATGTTGTGTGTCTGTGTGTTTCTGTATTGTTGTGCGTGTCTGTGTTGTGTTAAATATGTCTGTGTTTGTATCACTGCGTGTCTGTGTTATGTGTGCGACTGTGTGTATGACTGTTTGTGTCTGAGTATGAATATGTGGTGTATATATGCGTGGGTGTGTGTGTGTGTGTGGGGTGTGTGTGTGGGGGGAGAGCCCCAGCAAACAGCAAACGCACATTGAATGGCCTCACTGGGTAAAACTGGGCCTAAATGTATCTCATGTACTAACACTGAGGTGCGATCTCCCTAATGCAAAAAAAAACAGCTTATCATTCAGCAAAGGCAAGCTCCTCTCCAGAGAGTCACAGACTGAGATCATTTGTGGTCATTCCATCTTCCTCTCTCTCGCTCTCTCTCCCCCTCAAGCCATTTAACAACATTTCACATCTACAAATGCTGATACTTCTGCAAGGGGGAGGGGGGGAGGGGGGGGAGAGAGTTAAGGCTAAAATATTTGATTTGTGTCGAACAACAGAAATAGATCCATCATTACAATTACTGTACTTTTCTGCGTGTGTTACTGAAATGATCATTTAAGTCCTCTTCCTCACCAAAAAATCGAGCTGAGCACAGGTTCTGTCATTTACACACACATACATATACAGTATATTTATACACACACATATATTTATAGATTAAATATATATATATGTAGCGTATACACAAATAATATATATAGGGTGACCAAAAAGTCGTGATAACTGCCCTATTATCTTTAAAAAAATCATCAGTTCTTTCAGACTTATTAAACATTGTAATGGTATCACGATGTTTTGGTCACCCTGTATATATATATATACATATATTTAAAGACACATATGTGTGTGTGTGTATTTTAACATTGCCTTGCACTGCACTCTGCCCTTCCATCCGAATCACAGTAACACGAAGGACAAATAGTCTGAATCTTGCAAAAAGGCGAACAGACCAGAAAGAGAGAGACACACTCACATACATAGCCCGAACAGACCAGAGACACACACACTCACACAGCCCCGAACAGACCAGATACACACACTCACACGCAGCCCCGAACAGACCAGAGACACACACACACAGCCCCGAACAGACCAGAGACACACACACAGCCCCGAACAGACCAGAGACACACATACACAGCCCGAACAGACCAGAGACACACACACAGCCCCGAACAGACCAGATACACACACTACAGCAGCCCGAACAGACCAGAGACACACACACAGCCCTGAACAGACCAGAGACACACACACACACAGCCCCGAACAGACCAGAGACACACACATACACAGCCCGAACAGACCAGAGATACACACACAGCCCTGAACAGATCAGAGACACACACACACGCACAGCCCCGAACAGACCAGAGACACACACACACAGCCTGAAACAGACCAGAGACACACACACACAGCCCGAAACAGACCAGAGACACAAACACACACACAGCCCCGAATAGACCAGAGACACACACACAGCCAGAACAGACCAGAGACACACACACGCACAGCCCCGAACAGACCAGAGACACACACACACACACAGCCCGAAACAGACCAGAGACACAAACACACACACAGCCCGAAACAGACCAGAGATGCACACACAGCCCCGAACAGACCGGGGTCACATATACACACACACACACACAGCCCCGAACAGACCAGATACACAAACACACACACACACAGCCCCTGTAATCACAGCCACACCTACATACACCTTCCTCCTTACACCACAAATCCCACAAGATTCTTTGTTAATTTAATTATATTTTATATATAGAGTATACATAACATACATTTGTTTTAAATCTAAATACGCATACATATTCCCAGCCTCCAGATTCCCTTATCCTCACTCCATCCTCCCCAGTACAGACAATATATTACGAGAAATTATATATATATACACACACACACATACAGGGTGACCAAAAAGTCGTGAAGCTGCCCTATTATCTAAACAAAAATCATCATTTCTTTAAGATTTATTGGACATTGTATTAGTCTCACAACGTTTTTTTTGATAACTCTGATATATTATAATTGATATATTTTATTCTTAAATATAAATCAAAGGTTTTGATATCGATCCTTGCAAACACCCCAGAGAAAAAGAAAAAAAAAATCCTTTGAAAGGGGAGCTGAGAGCGAATAAACCTGTTTTCTCTGTTCCTCTCTCTCTTTCTCCGTGTCGCTCCCGAGGAATGTATCCCGAGGTCCCTGGACCCTGGCAATGTCTGTGATGGAGTGGTGTTTCGGGGACATGGTTCAGTGTAAAGGTGTGTGTGTGTTTGTGGTGGTGGTTGGGGGGGGGTGTGGGGGGAGTGCGGTGCTGGGCATGGCTATGGCTATGGCTATGGTTGGGGTCATTAATAATAAGCTCCCGAGTTTGGTGACTGGGCAACACTGACACAGCAAGTGTGAGCCAGCGTCCGGGAGCTGGACATGTGTGTCAATGTATGTGTGTGTGAGTGGCTATATGTGTGTGTCCATGTGTGTGAGTGTCTATATGTGTGTGTCCATGTGTGTGTGTCTATATGTGTGTGAGTGTCTATATGTGTGTGTCCATGTATGTGAGTGTGTCTATATATGTGTGTCCACGTGTATGTCTATATGTATGTGTCCATGTGTGTGAGTGTCTGTATGTGTGTGTCCATGTGTGTGAGTGTCTATATGTGTGTGTCGTGTCCATGTGTGTGTGTATATGTGTCCATGTGTATGTCTATATGTATGTGTCCATGTGTGTGAGTGTCTGTATGCATGTCCATGTGTGTGAGTGTCTATATGTGTGTGTCCATGTGTGTGATTGTCTATATGTGTGTGTCCATGTGTGTGAATGTCTATGTCTGTGTCCATGTGTGTGTGTCTATATATGTGTGTCCATGTGTATGTCTATATGTATGTGTCCATGTGTGTGAGTGTCTGTATGTGTGTGTCCATATGTGTGAGTGTCAATATGTGTGTGTCCATGTGTGTGAGTGTGGGTGAGGGTCTATATTGTGTGTGTGTCAATTGGTGTGTATGAGGTTTAATAGGGATATATTCCCAGCCACTTAAAGTAACACATTTAAACACTATTTGTTATACTGTTATATTAGATTTTGCTCAGTTGTTTATGTGTAAGCATGTAAGTCTGTGTATATGTTGTGTTTGTATAATGGTATATATACACACATGTATGTTTGTGTATATGTGTGGGTATGTATATATAAATACACGCGTGTGTATATTTATATATATGTGTGTATATAATATACATGTGTGTATGTATATATACATTGTATATACGTATGTATATATATATGTGTGTATGTGATGTGTGTATGTGGTATGTGGTATGTGTATGCCGTGTGTGTATGTGATATGCATTGTGTGTGTGTGTGTGTATGTGGTGTGTGTGTGTATGTGGTGTGTGTGTATGTGTATGTGGTGAGTGTGTGTGTATGTGGTGTGTGCGTATGTATGTGGTGTGTGTGTGTGTGTATGTGGTGTGTGTGTGACAGGGATCTATTCCCCACCATTTAAAGTACCAGCTTTTCACGTCTATCTCACTCTACGTCTCACATCTGCACATTTCACTCTGAGACTGTGTGTGTGTGTGTGTGTGTGTGTGTGGGGGTTAGACACGATTGCAGACAGTGACCGTCTTCCCCCCTCCCCACCCAATGGCTCTCACCATCACAATCATTGTAAGTCTAGTGGTGTTTTTTTATATATATATATATTTAAAGTGCGTGAAGATTTAAAAGATTGCGATGCGGATTTTGCGAACAGTTTCAATGGGCAGCAAGTTGCACGCACCCACATGTATACATATACGCACACATATATATATATAGTTACATAGTTAAATATATCATATTGTAGATGGAGTTTCAAAAATATTTACTTCTGATCTGGATGGTAAACCCTGGGTTTAAGGTGCGATGAGAGACCGTAATAAAGAGGTGAGACTGTGTTTAAAGGGCGTCTTGCAAGTTGCACATTGGCGGATGGTGTTGAGCAAATAAAAAATGCTTAAGACCTCTCTTTTTTCAGGTGTGAGTTTGTGTTCAGTCTGTCTTGCATTTCCCCAGGGATGGGCACATTGTAGATTTGACTCTCTTTCTCCCCCCCCCCCCCCTTATCTTCCCCCCACCCCAATACACACATCCCTCCCTCCTTCTTTCACGTCTCCTTCTGGTCAAGAGAGGGTTAATCGAGCAATGCAGTTTTTCTTAAAAAAAATCTCTCACGTTTGGCTGTGATATTTTGCTAAAAACACACTCACACACACAGAGTAAGGAGAACGACTGAGAAACTGATATGTTCACAAAAAAGCCAAGCCACATCATGCAGATTTATTTAGGAAGCAACACTTATTTCAGACTGGTCTGTCTTTCTCTCTCCAGTATTCTCTTCTCTCTCTCTCTCTCTCGCTCTCCATCCTCCCTCCAAACACACACATACACACACACTCACACCTCCTTTCCTCTTTTCCTAAAATTCCTAGTTTATTGCAAAGAGAAATTGGACGATTTAGCTGCACCATCAAAGTCACTGCACTTTGCCTTTCAATGGGGCACTGCAACAGCCACAGTGCACACAGACAGACGCCTCCACACAGACTGAGCTCTCACAGCTGCCCCCCCCCCCCCCCCACACACACACCCCACACACACACACACACATACATGTAGAGAGAGAGACACACACACACATTACAGAGAGACACACACACACACTCACAATTACAGAGAGACACAGACACACACATACATATACAGAGAGAGACACACACACACACATTACAGAGAGAGACACACACTCACAATTACAGAGACACACAGACACACACACACATACATATACAGAGAGAGACACACACATTACAGAGAACAGACACACACATTACAGAGACACAGACACACACACATACATATGCAGAGAGAGACACACACACACTCACAATTATAGAGATACAGACACACACACACATTACAGAGTACAGAAAGAGACACACACACACTCACACATTACAGAGACAGACACACACATATAGAGAGACACATACACAGAGACAGACACACATTACAAAGACACACGTCTTTGAGAGACACACAGACACATACAGAGAGAGAGAGACACACACACACACATACACAGAGAGAGAGACACACACAGACACATACAGAGAGAGAAACACACACACACACAGAGACACACACAGACACATAGAGAGAGAGACACACACACACACACACACAGAAAGAGCGACAATACATACATACATAGAGACACAGTGAGAGAAAGAGACAAAGAGAGAGAGAGAGACACACACATAGAGACACACACACTGGCTCTTTACTCACTAAACTTACTGTATTTTTATGCAAAAAAAAGTGAAACGAACAATAATTAACAACCATCACTGATGCATTATAATCCAACACCTCTTTCTTTTAAAGAGAAAAAAAAATGGGGAAAAAATAAGATCCCAACTTCTCTCTCTCTCTGGTTCTCTCTCTCTCTCTCCTCTCTCTCCCTCCCTCCTCCCTGCAGTGTCCTGTTTGCTTCGTAATTTTCCGCCTGACTCGTTCGCTATCGCAATTTAAAGGAGAGGGGATGGCGGTGATGGGGAGAGCGAAGAGAGATCGCTTGTCTGTCTGTTTTATAACCTCCTGCAATCCAACACATATATCAAATGCAAGGATTATTATTATTATGTAAACACAAGCAATAGAGAGAGAGAGAGAGAGAGCGGTGTTTGTTGGGGGGAAGAAAGACATTTGATTAAAAAATACAATTAAAAATAGACCAAAAATAGTACCTGTCAGCCTCTCTCCTCGCTTGAAACCCAATGCGAGTCGTCTTTGGGTACCACTCACCCAATTTCTTTCTCTCGATTAGACCAAATTCCCATTAATTGCCAGATGGTATCTGACTGCTTTGCTCACTGTGGGGGTAATGCTGAGCTCTGAGAAGCCACAGAGAGGGGAAAAGGGTTTGGAGAGATGGGGTGGTGGTGGGTGGGGGGGGGATTGAGGAGAGAAAGGCCGTTCATCCACTCTTCAACCCAGCTTTTCTCTCTCTCTCTCTCTTACTGGAATAACGTCACCTTCTCTCTCTCCTCTCTCTCTCTCTCTCTCCAGCGTTTCTCAAGGCAAACCAGCCTCACCAACCACTGACACACAAGTCCCCTCCTTCCACACACACCCACCGCAACATTTAAAGAGGAAATCTTCTCTCAACATCTCATAATTGTCCTTACATTTGATACACCACCTTATCGCATCTTTGAGATGTCTCAAAGCGCCTCACGGAATATACTGTAAAGTGAATTGACTGTATGTATATAATAATAATAATAATCCTTGCATTTGATATAGCGCTTTTCACTTCGGGAGGACGTCCCAAAGCACTTCACAGAATATACTGTTAAGTGAATTGACTGTATGTATATAATAATAATAATAATAATCCTTGCATTTGATATAGCGCTTTTCACGTCGGGAGGACGTCCCAAAGCGCTTCACAGAATATACTGTAAAGTGAATTGACTGTATGTATATAATAATAATAATAATAATAATCCTTGCATTTGATATAGCGCTTTTCACGTCGGGAGGACGTCCCAAAGCGCTTCACAGAATATACTGTAAAGTGAATTGACTGTATATTTGTGGGCGAACGCGGCAGCCAATTGCGCACAGCAATGTCCCACAAACAGTCGTAGATTGAAAATGACCAATTTAATTATTGTGTTCTGTTTTGAAGGGATTATTATTAGGCTCTGTGTGGAGTAAGGAAACTTGCCCAAGGTTTCTCCCTGACCTGCCGGGGATTGAACTCAGGTCAATTGTTTATTATTATTATATTATTTATATATGTGTTTAACATGGGGGTGGGGGCTGGGGAGAAGGACATCTCATTCAAAGCACCTCCACCCTAATCACTGAGTTGAAGCATCAGCCTAGACTGTGAGCTCATCGTCCCCGATGTGGGGGGGGGGGGGGGCTCAAAACCACAACTGCCGGTCTCTGAGGCGAGAGCAACCCCAGCTACAGCCATTGAGAACAGTGTCAGGGTGGGGCTACACCCGAGAGACATCACCAGAGCTAATTATCGCATCACCCATCACAACGTCACTGGTGTTAATTATCACATCAAAAAACAGAAGTCGCTGGGAACGCTCGGCAGGTCAGGCAGCATCTATGGAGAAGGGACAGTGAGTCAACGTTTCGGGTCCACGACCCTTCGTCAGAACTGGGCCATTTGAAGAGAAGAGCAGGACTTCTTCAAGATAGGCATTCCGGGAAGAGAAGTAAAATCGAGCGTCTCCATTTCTAGCACCTGCCGCATTCTGCATTTTGTTAATTATCACATCACCCATCACAACATCACTGGTATTAATTATCACATCACAATATCACTGGAGTTAATTATCACATCACACCCCACAACCCCAATGGTGTTAATTATCACATCACAACATCGCTGGTGTTAATTATCACATCACACCCCACAACCCCAATGGTGTTAATTATCACATCAGAACATCACTGGTGTTAATTATCACATCACACCCCACAACCCCAATGGTGTTAATTATCACATCACAACATCACTGGTGTTAATTATCACATCACACCCCACAACCCCAATGGTGTTAATTATCACATCACAGTATCACTGGAGTTAATTATCACATCACACAGCACAATGTCACTGGTGTTGATTATCAACTCTCTCTGACCAGCTTGGACTTGGTGCAATGGCGTCCATACAGTCGTACAGTAATCAGTTATGATTACTGAGGCCCGTCTCATTGTCAATCCTTTGAAACCAAACCAATTGTTCCCTGTGATTTTACAAAGGGCGATCTTATCATCGAGCCAACATTGAGAGTCTTCAGCAACCAATTATCTTAGTTAATGTGCCTTTTGTAGTTTAACTTGGCTCGAGCTGTTGTGGTGCTCGTGCCCACATGGCAGAGTGCGATTGTGACAGGTTGGCTGGCACTAGCCAGGGTGCTAATCTCACTGGCCAAACAATCCACACCAATATCTGCACAGTTGGCGCTGGTCCAGACCGTGATATTTTGCTAATTATTTGCTTTGTGCACATGTTCCTCGCGGCTCTGTTGCAACCTTCCTGTACAGCAGAATACTATTGTGGGTGTCCCTGCCATGCCTGCTCCTTAACCCCTCCCCAACACTCACATTTACTCCTCAGTTGATTCTCCAGATGTCAGTGTGTTTCTACTTGAAAGTCCACCCCAATGACAAAAGATATTCTTATCAATTGCTTCGCTCACTCTTTGCATATAACTTAACCTGCACACTCCTCAATCCTGTCTACGCTACTCCCTATCCCTTACTCCTCTGTCTAGACTACTGCCAGCCTAGCTCAGTGGTAGCACTCTCGCCTCTGAGTCAGAAGGTTCTTGGTGCAAGCCCCACGTCGGGACTTTGAATCGCACAGTCTAATCTAATGCTGGTCGAGTGTTGCATTGTCGGAGAGGCCGTCCTTCAGAGAAGACATTAAACTGAGGTCCCGTTTGCCTGTTCAGGTGGATGTTAAAGATCTAATCAAAAAGAGAAGGGAGTTTCTCTCTCCGGGGTCCTGGCCAACAATCCCCCAAATAAAATTATTCACTCACTCCTGCTGTGCGCAAACTGGCTGCTGCGTTTCTCCCACAAAATACAGTCAGTGCACTTTACAGTATATCCCGCAAAATGCTTTGAGTTGTCTCGACAACGTGATAAGGCTCTACATCAAATGCAAGGATTATTATTGTGATTAAATTGGGATAGTTCTAAGATAAGGTAATGGGGGAAAGGCAGCGCGAGGAGAAGATGAGAAGAGCTCTTTAATGTAAACCTCCTTCGAGCCCTCGCGAGCGGGAGAGGCAACAGTTCAGACAGCGTGATCTCAAGACAGTGTAAAATCAGGCCGACAATAAATAAACAGAGATCAAGCTCGGAAGAGACAACTGTGGAAGTTATGCTAAACAGTCCATTACTGTCAGCAGGGGCTGTCATTTGATAAAGGAAACATGTCTTGAGGGATTGTTTAAGGATACAGGGTAGCGCCTCTCGAACAGACAGCACCGTCAATGTCAGATCAATTTCATAAATCTGTATGTGGCCGCCCATCGATTGCCGTGAACCCATACTGACACAGTCAGGAGCTTTCTGCTCTTCACACAGAGAACTAGCAGCAGACTGACTTTCCAAAGGGGCTCGGAATTCTTATGTAAAATGGGATCAACAATTCGCAAAGGTGAGGTTGGGGTCCAATACAGCATAAACTCCCTCCCCCCATTTTGCTCCGGCCCCCTTCACATACCCCATAAGCAGGTGGACCTTCAGCCTCTCTCTGCCCTCACCCTCTGGAACTCCATCCCACAGTCCCTCCGCCTCGTCCCCTCCCTTGCCTCCTTCAAGACCCATCTCGAAACTCTCCTCTTCGACCGTGCTTTCGGTCACCCTCCTACCCCTACCCTCACCCACCCTGATCCCAACCACTAGCTCAGGTCCAAATCCCCGATTGTCCAGCGTCTCGGGACGTCCTGATGTGAAAGCTGATGTACAAATGTAATTTGCTGAGGTTGTTGTAGGGACACAAACAGTAAGGTGGGCAGTCATTAGCTGCCGTAGCTGTCACTCATTGGGGAGGGCGAGTCTCTGGCTGATGATTGCTGCTCCAAGCTGTCACTCGCCATTGGGGGCAGTGCTTTCAGCCACTGCTCCCGAAACTCTGGAACCCCCTCCTTCAATTTGTCCGCCTCACCCCCTCCTTCCCCATCTTCAGGTCATGCCTGAGGACCTTCTTCTTTGACCGGGCCTTCGGTCACCTCCCCCCGGCTCGGCCTTAGATTCAGCCACTGTTAAGTGTTCCAAGACACTGCCCCACGTATAGGTACTGTATCAATGCAAGTTTTTGTTGCGAGCTCAGAATCCCTGGGCGTGCGGTTGGTGGGGTGGGGCTTGAATCTACAACCTTCTGACTCAGAGGCGAGAAGGCGAGTGACTGAGCCAGGCGGACATCACAGAGAGAGAGAGAGAGAAAGAGACTAGCAAGATGGAGAGTAGTCCAGACAGGCTTGAGGAGTCTGCAGGTTGATCATTGCATAGAACCATCTCTCGGAAAGCAAGCGCCACATTCCGAGAGATTATGAAGGCTAATTCACAGAGGAAAACATTTCTTTTGGTTCAGAGCTCTTCTGCGCTGCAGTACTGGGTCCCGTTGGCATGGATGAGAATGATGGTCAGAGCAGATGGTGAGCAGAGTTCACACAGCCAACACATTAGTGCCTGGAAACAGCTTGTTCCAAACACAATTCAAAAAGCTTTGTTAATGTCCCCAGAATGGATGCCTGCGAAAGGCTGTGAGCTCTTCACTGGAATGGTGAGCAACGAACAGAGAATGAAAAGCCTTACCCACGAGAATCCTTGTTTTTTTACACACACACACACACAAACAGCAACAAATTACACTTGTAAAGCGCCTTTCATGATGGGAGGACATGCCAGGGCGCTGAACAGTCAGGGATCAGCACCCGAGCGTGGGGGGGAGGGTTGGGATGATGGCGGGCAGAGGGTGTAGGAGGGCGGCTGAAGGCTCGGTCAAAAAGGAGGGTCTTGAGTCGTGCTTTGAAGGAGGCAAGAGAGGGTGCAAGGCGAAGGTATTTGTGGGATGGAGTTCCAAAGGGTGGGGACAGAGAGGCTGAAATCCCGGCCGCTGATGGTGGGGTGGTGCGGGCAGGAGACATGGAGCAGGCAGGAGGCTGTTGAACGGAGGGAGTGGACAGGTTGATAGGGGGTCAGCAGGTCCATCACACAGTCCCTTCGCCTCGCTTCCTCCGTTGCCTCCTTCAAGGCCAGTCTCAAGACCCTCCTCTTCGATCGTGCCTTCAGTCGCCCTCCCACCTCTCTGCCTTCCCTCACCCCTACCCCTCCCCTATGCTTGGGTCCTGACCTTGGGATGTCCTTCCAACGTGAAAGACACTCTATAAAGGTAATTTTGTTGTTGTTGTTGTCAGGAGGGGGCAAGAGGGCCTTAAAAGTGAGGACGAGGATTTTGAATTCTATCCTCTTAGGAATGGGGAGCCAGTGGAGCCGGGTAAGGGTGGGGGTGATGGGGTCGCGGAACCTGCTGCGGGAGAGGACATAAGCTGCAGATTTCTGGATGATCTGCAGCTTATGGAGGGAAGAGTTGGGGAGGCCGACAAGGAGAGAGTTTCTGTAGTCGAACCTTGACGTGATGAATGCTTGTACGAGGGTTTCGGCGGCCTGAGGGATCAGCAGTGGTGGAGTCAGGCAATATTGAGGAGGTGGGGGAAAGGCAGAGCGGCTCACGACACGGATATGGGGGAGAAAGGATAGTTGAGGGTCAAACAAGACGCCCAGGTTCCTGACTGGCTTGGTGAGGTGGACTGTGCATCAGTGCCTGAGGTGCGGATGTGCTGGCGCAAGTCAATCAAGAGGCCCTCATTCTTGCTGACATTTGGCTCTACAAAGTTGGGTCTCATCCAGGACTTGATGTCTGACAGACATTGTGTCAGGATGTCAGTTGTCATGGAATCGAGGGTGGAGGCAGAGATAGAGTTGGGTGTCATCCGCATACTTGTGGAAGTTAACCCCATTTCTGTGGAGGACGCACAGACAGTCCTTCACATAGGGAGGTCAACAATGACAACAACTTGCATATGGAGTCCCTTGGCATAGTGGTTAGCGCTCTCACCTCACGAGCGAGAGGAATCGGGTTTGATTCCCGGCTGGGGCAAAACTTAGGGCAAGTTTACTTATTCCACGCGCCTCTGTTCACCTGATAGTAAGTAGCAACCCGATTGTTCGTCAACTGGCGGATCGCTTTTCTGGGGGTAATAACAATTTGGTCACTTAATCCGTGACTGTTTGTGGGACACTGCTGTGCGCAATTGGTTGCTGTGTTTCACCCACAAAATATTGTCAATTAATTTTACAATACATTCTGTGAAGCGCTTTGAGATGTCTCAATGACATAAGTTACTATACAAAAAAAACCAAGGATTATTATTATTATTAAGTGTGTCTTTAGAGACAGAAAGAGAGGGAGAGAGAGAGAGAGGCCTTGTTGATATCTCTTTCACACTGTGTGTTGAAGGCCTGGATTCCGTCAGTGCCCAGGGTTACTGTTTGTTAAATCGATTGTACATCCACTCGCTCTCTGATGCCTCTAATATGGGAAACTTGTGGTTTTGAAGTGCATTGTTGTTGTTATTATTGTGCACGGGCGCTGCATCAACAGCAGGGATAATCACCGTAACAGGCGGATGCTCTGACTGCGTTCTGGTTGAATTAGTCGGTCACTTGGTCGTGGCGATCGCTAGAATCAGGCGCCGGTGTGTTGGCTGAAGATCCCGGAGTTTGGTCGCGGTTGCTTGTGTTTCGGGTAGTGTTGGCTGCGTCTGCGCGGTGTGCCGTAACCAAGCAGAATCACAGGCCTTTTAGTGCTGCGATTGCTGGCTTCAGCTTCCAGAGATAAGCAGGCAGGCAGCGTCCCTACCCTCCTACCCAGCCATTCAGCACAAAAACAAAGGGCTCATCAAACGCAGGCAGTGGGGCGGGCAGGCAGGCAAGGAGGCAGGCAAGGAGGCAGGCGGACACAGTGGGCTAAACCTCCCACATCAGGAGCAACATTCACACAACGGCAAAACCGGAAACTGGAGATTCGAAGCCACAGATAGAATAATACAGTAAACTGCTGATAACTCGTCACTCCCAGAGAAGGGGGCTCCGTGACCAGTTAGCACTGAGCCCTTTTCCCTCAAAGCAACAAGTTATCTGGAGTTATCCAGACCACCCCACACCATGGGACCAGTTGTGGAGTCCTCAGTGGTTAGGTTGCTCGCCTCACAAGCGAGAGGACCCAGGTTTGATTCCTGGGCGCTGTGAAACCCTAGACAAGTTTCCTTACTCTACACATGGCTGTGGTTACCCACCAGTAAGTAGGAACCCGGTTGTTAGTCGATTGGCGGATTGCTTTTCCGGGGGGTAATAATCCCTTCAAAAATGAATAAAAAATAATAATTTGGTCACTCAATCCATGAAGGCTGTGGGCAATTGTCTGCCGTGTTTCACCCATAACATGTAGAGTCACTCCACTTTACAGTATATTCTATGAAGCACATTGAGACATATCAACGATGTGATAAGGCGCTATATCAAATGCAAGACTATTATTATTATTATTATAAATCTGGACAACCAGTATTCTAGCCAGATCCAGCGCTCAATTCAATTTTGGGTCCAATTGATTTTGCTTTTTGAGAAAATTGTGCTCGTTTATAGATTGGAAATGAGTCGCAGAGAAAACAGAGCCTATTTGTCTTGGCTTCATCACATGGAGATGTGGAAATGCTCTCTAGAAGAAGTGGTTCCAAGCTTCACCAGCTTTTCTCTACTTCAAGACCAGTCTCAAGATCTTCCTCTTCGACTGCGCCTTCGGTCACCTTCCTACACCCTCCCTCCCTGCCCTTCACCCCGGGTCCAAAGCCCTGACTGTCCAGTGCCTTGGGACGTCCTCCTGATGTGAAAGGCATTGAGAAGATGTAACTCGCCTCCACTGTATAGAGATTGATTTCAATCTCATTTAAAGCATTACGGCTTTTTTTCTATTTTACTTTGTTTCTCTGTCTCTGTATACTATCGTGGTCGGCCTTCAGCCTCTCAGCCCAGCTCTGGAACTCCATCAGTGCTTCCGCTTCCTCCCTTCCCTTCAAGGCCGTCTCAAAACCTTTCTCTTGACCGTGCTTCAGCTCCCCTCGACTCTCTCCTCCTCGCTCCTTCCCTTACCCTGACATTTCCTCTCTCCCTTTCCCTCACCCTGACCATTTCCCGCTCGGGTCATGAACTTGAAGCCTTGAGTGAAACCTTATAATCTTGTGTTATTATGTAAAGGTAAACTCTGCAGCTATTTATCACCACAGTGAGATCCCACACAGAGCCACAAGGGGAATTCATAGATTCATAGAATGTTACGGCACAAAAGGAGGCCATTCGGCCCATCGAGTCTGTGCCGGCTCTTTGACAGATCAAGTCACTTTCACTAACCCCACTCACCAGCTTTCTCCCCATAACCCTGCAAACCCGTCTTCCCCAGATACCTATCCAGTTCTCTCTTAAAAGCTGTTATCGAATCGGACTTCACTCCCCTTTCAGGCAGATCATTCCAAATTCCAACAACTCGCTGAGTGAAAAAAATTCTTCTAACCTCCCCTCTGCTTCTTTTGGTAGATATCTTAGGACTGTGACCACGAATCACAGACACACCTACCAGCGGAAACAGCTTTTCCTGTCGAAACCTTTCATGATCTTGAAGATCTCTATCAGGTCCCCGCGTAACCTTCTCTGTTCTAATGGGAAAAGTCCTAACTTCTCCCGCCTGTCCTCATAGCTAAGGTTCCCCATTCCTGGTATCATTGCCATGAATCTCCTCTGCATTCTTTCCAGTGCCTTAATGTTCTTCCTAATCATGCCTTAATCTGGGGGTGGGGATAGGGGACCACTGAATGTTGGCCATGACACTATGAGAAACTACCGATAGTACCGTGGGACTCATTTTTATTGGGGGGGAACTAGTGAGCAAGATTGTCAGCCAAGACACCGAGAGAAACTCTCTTTCCACTGTTCTATATGGAAAACATGGTTGATCTGTGTCTCAACTCCATTTACCCACCTTTGTTCGATATCCCTTCGATACTCTTCCTTTCCCAATATTTCAGTGCCTTGGGATGTCCTCCCAATGTGACAGTCACTATACAAATGTAATTTTGTTGCTGTTATCTAACACACAATTATTCACCTAAGTCTTGAAAACTTCAATTGATGCAGCATCCGCAACCTTATAATAATAAAAAATCTTGCATTTGAAACGGCGCCTTATCATGTCTTCGAGACGTCTCAAAGTGCTTCACAGAATATACTGCAAAGTGAATTTACTGTAGGTTTTGTATACCTTTTGCGGGATGTCCAGAGTTCAGATTTCCGCTTTCCTTTGTGTCTAAAAGTGGTAGCTGAAACTCTAAAAGTGGAATTGTGGAGTCCTGTAGCGTATTGGTTAGTGCGCTCGCCTCACAAACGATTCTCAGCAGGGCGAAACCTTAGGCAAGTTTCCTTACTCCACACGCCTCTGTTTAACTAGCAGTAAGTAGGAACGATTGGCGGATCGCTTTCCAAGGGTAATAATCCCTCAAAACAAATAATAATTTGGTCACCTCAAACCACAGACTGTTTGTGGGATGCTGCTGTGCGCAATTGGCTGCCGCATTTCGCCCACAAAATATACAGTCAATCCACTTTACCGTATATTCTGAGATGCGCTTAGAGATGCCTCAATGACCTGATAAGGCTCTGTATCAAACGCTAGGATTATTATTAATGGCTTGTTTACGCATTAGAGCCCAGACTGAGCAGGGAAACCAAAGCAAGGCTGGCCAGCAGCAAGCTTCCTGCAGGAGGTTACACAAGGTTGTGTGAGCGTCCAGGCCAGCTGAGGCTGATACAGAGGACATCTGCCTGGCCCCAGCGCTTTGCACATTGCTGTTCACCCACTGTGGAGCAGACGTGGACTGTGCAGTTGCTCCCTGCGCAGCTGAGGGGGAGGTCAGAGACCTTGCGGTCCAGCCGGGCACATCTCCTGACGTTTCCCCATTGGCTCATTCTCACACCAAACCTCCATCTCCACAGACCGAGCTGTCAGGAGGAATAAGGACAGGAGTCTACAGACAGTGCGGTATTCAAGCGCTCTGGACCCTACCCCGCATGGAGAACGCTATGTAAATGCAAGTTGTTGTTGTACTATTAATAATGATAATGCGGAGTCCTGTGGTGTAGTGGTTAGAGCCCTTGCCTCGCAAGCGAGAGGACCTGGGATCGATTCCCGGGTGGGGCAAAACCTTGGGCAAGTTTCATTACTCCACACACACACCTCTGTTTATCCAGCAGTAAGTATTGTCATATCGTTTTCTAGGGGTAATAATTCCTTCCCCCCCGCCCCCACCAACACCATCTCGCCAAAAAAATTTGTTCGCTCAATCGATAACTGCTTGTGCGACACTGCTGTGCGCAATTGGCTGCCGCGTTTTGCCCACAAAATACACAGTCGCCACACTTTAACAGTACATCCTGTGAAGCGCTTTGAGTCGTCCCAACGACGTGGTAAGGCCCTACATCTAATGCAAGGATTATTATCATTCTAAATTGCACATGTTCAAAAATAGTGGCCGCACCTCAGGGGTGCGTGGACGACTTTGTAAGGCACTATATTAGATGCACGGATTATTACTATTATTATCGTCAATATGGCTCAGAGCGAAAAATAAATTCTCGGGCATTTCAGCAATCTGGACAGTACATTACGAGCATTTCTTGCTACGGCTGTGCTGTCTCTGACTGTCTCCTCCCCCTTCTCCATTGACCCAGCACCGCAGAAAATAACAGGCAAACAGGTGAAAATGCAGAAGCACATAGAGCAATTCCCCCTCCCCCTCCCCGGGCACACACTCCATCTCTCTCTCCCCCACCAAACACATATTCTCTTCCGCTCCCCGCCCCCCCCCCCCCCACACACACGCATACACGCAATCACCCCATCTCTCTCTCCACGCCACCCCACCCACCCCCCCACCACACACACACATGCTCCCGCGCTTCCCAACATCCCACCCCACACCAAAAAACAGATGAAAGCACAAAATGAAGGTTTAATTATAGTAATTATCACCGAGAGCGTGAGGGACAGCCCTGAGGAAGGCGCTGAGACACTGCTCACTGAAACATGAAATGAAAGCCTGTGTGAGAGGCGCTCAGCTCCAATATAACAGCCACTGGAGCTGGGGAGACATTCCATCGGGGGTGAGCAGATTCACCCTCTTTATGTAGTGTTTGGGGGTGGGGTGGGGTGGGGGGGACGGGTGGGTGGTCAGTTGGTGTCGGCCTGGCTTGCTTGAAGCACTTTCACCGAGACAGAACGTATGGGTTCAACACACCCCCACACACCCCACACATACACTACCTACCGCCACACACACCCACACCATACACTCACACACCCCACACACACACACTACCCACACACACACTACCCCACCCACCCACACACACAAAATCCACACACGCACCCACATTCCACACGCACAATAAACCCCCACCCCCACACAAAAAAAACCCCACACACACCCACACCCTACACTCACACATCCCACACACACCCCCACCACCACACACACACTATCCCACACACACACACACACACAAAACCCACACAGACTACCCCACACACACCCCACACACATACACCACCCACACACAGCGCACACGCACCCATACAAACAGCACACACACACGCGCACACAAGTGACTGTGTTTTGTGGGCCAATGCGGCAGCCAACTCGCGCACACAAACATGCGCGGAGTGACTGATTTTATTTGAGGGATTGTCGGCCAGGACACCGGGGGAGAGCGAGAGAGAGAGAGAGAGACTCCCTTCTCTTTTTGAATAGAGCCGCGGGATCTTTGATGTCCACCTGAACAGGCGGACGGGACCTCGGGTTGAACATCTCGTCCGAAGGACAGCATCTCCGACAACACAACACCCTCCACCACCCCCACCCTGCACCCCCCCCGCCCCCCCCCACCCCAGCCCTGCATTGAAGCGGCAGCTTAGACTATGTGATTCCAAGTCCTGAGGTGGGAATATGGTCAGAAGGTCCCAGAGTCGGTCGGGTGGGGGGGGGGGTGAGGAGCGAGGCAAGAGAATTTGATTCCCACCACAGGCAGAGAGGCTGGGAGACAGATGGAGGTGTTCGGAGGCCATTCTGCGCCGTTTCTCATGTGGGAGGCGCGACGTTTGAGATGAGAAAGCCTTCGGGCTGAGAATTAGCATCTGCCGAACGGCGATTCAATCTACTTTAATATCTGCTCACGGCAGCGGCTAGGAAACAGGTAAACACTAACGTGAGTCATCTGCTGGTTTCTCCCTTTACTCTCCCCCACCACCGCCCATCGCCACCCAAAAATAAATGATAAAACAAATAAATAAGTGTCTGGGTTGAATGGTGGGAGTGGGGGGGTGGGTGGGGGGGGGTGGGGGAGAGACGTTGCTTTGTCAGAGACGCCATCCTTCAGAGAGACCCTAAGCCGAGCTCCTGTCCGTTTCTGTTTAGGTGGATGTTGAATATCCCACTGTGCTATTGGGAAAGGGAAGCACACAACGCACACACACACGCGCGCACACACACACACAACACGCGCGCGCACACACAACGCACACACACAACGCACACACGCGCGCACACACGCGCGCACACGCACAACGCACACACGCGCGCACCCGCACAACGCACACACGCGCGCACCCGCACAACGCACACGCACGCGCACCCGCACAACGCAAACGCGCGCGCACCCGCACAACGCACACGAACACAACGCACACAAAAGATCGAAAAAAATTCAGTCACTGCACTTTACAGTATATCCTGTGAAGCGCTTTGAGCCGTCTCAACAACGTGATGAAGTGCTATATCAAATGCAAGGATTATTATTATTATTATTATTATTATTATTATCTGAAGGGCAAGAAGCTCCCACAAAGCAGTGCTCCCCTTTTCTTGACGGAAATGTGTTTCGCAAAGAGAATCTTGCCCCCCCTCACCGCCCCCACACCCCCACCCCACACGCAAACACAACACCTCACACATCACCTAAACCTACACTGTGAGTTATATAACTGTGCGTATGGTGGGTTGAAGGGTTAAACCTCACAACATCTGGCTCAGCTGCTGACGTGGTGACACTGTGTGTGTTTTACCCGCCAGTACTGTATATATACACACACACACACGTCAAGGCATCTTCCCTTATTGCTCACGATTCATACTCTGTTTCACATCACACACTGCACACAGGCGTGTAGTGACATGTAATCTTCTGCCTCCCACCCCCACCCCCTGAGGGTGATGGGAGGGCCGCGGGAGGGGCTTTCGGGATGAAACTTAAGACACTGTCAGCTCTTGAACCCCCAATTTTTGCATTTGCATCCAAGGCCAAGCCTTGGTCACACCGCTGGCCGAGACTGTGAGCTCAAAGTCTGTGAGATGCGGGGGGGGGGGGGTGAGGTGGGAGAGCACTTGTTCACAGTCTGCTGACATTCAGTATGATTGCAAACCACACAGTGTGTGTGCGTGTGCGCTTTGTACACAGTTACAGGGTGAATGAATGTCAGACGAGAGGTCAAACAATGCACTTCAAAAGCCAACAAGTTTCCCACATTAGAGGCATCAGAGAGCGAGTGGATGTACAATCGATTTAACAAACAGTGACCCTGGGCACCGACAGAATCCAGGCCTTCAACACGCAGTGTGAAAGAGATATCAACAAAGCCTCTCTCTCTCTCTCTCTCCCTCTTTGGAGCATTCGGTAATAATCCTTGCATTTGATATCGTGCCTTCTCATGCCGTTGAGATGTCTCAAAGCAATTCACAGAATACACAGTAAAGGGAATCGATTGTATATTTTGTGGGTGAAACGCAGCAGCCAATTGCGCACAGCAATGTCCCACAAACAGTTGTGGATTGAGTGACCAAATTTTTTGGGGGGAGGGATTACTACTCCGCCAATCGCCTAACAACCAGATTCCTACTTTCTGCTCGGTAAACGGAGGCGTGTGGAGTAAGGAAACTTGCCCAACGTTTCGCCCTACCCCGGGAATCGAAACCGGTTTCTCTCGCTTGCGAGACGAGCGCTCTAACCACTGAAGAGCTACAGGACTCCACTAATGAGGGATGGGGAGCATAGAGTAATACCAAAATAAAAGTAGATCAATGCATACAAATACTACACCTGATAGAGAAACACAGAGCAGCCAACACTGACAACAGACTCGCCCACACAAATCACTGTCCGGTCAATCCTTCCTCCAGCTTAATTGCACGCTAGTCTTGTAACGCGTTTCAATTTTTAAACCTACGTGTCAGTCTGTAACTTGAGCGAACGATTTTATCCGGGGAATTGTTGGCCAACCACGGGAGGGAAACTCTCTTCTTTTCCCAATCACTCCGCAGGATACCTTTAATGTCTTCCTGAACAGGGCACAGACAGTGAGTGAGGTTTAATGTATTTCGCTTTGCAAATCTGACATAAAATAAGTCACAGTCACTACACTTTACGGTAAAAATCCCGTGAAGCGCTTTGAGACGTCCTCCCGACCTGAAAGGCTCCATATCAAAAGCAAGGATTATTATTATTATTATTGTTGTTGTTGAACTCAATTTCTAACACACGACTGAACGCACCAGCCTTTCCTGGTACCTCCTCACGACTCTCTGTGCAAAAGAAAAGCCCTGTAATTATGCAGCTGTAATTAATACTCTCTCTCGCTCGGTGCCTGTAAAAATCAGGCCCTTGTACGATAAATAATAATAATCCTTTCGTTTGATGTAACACCTTGTCTCATCTCAAAGCGTTTCCCAGGTTCTCACTGTCAAGGGCCAATTGCTATGTTATTTGCAATCAGCAACATTCTGCAAACAGCCATGACGTGATGGGGCGAAACATTGGACAAGTTTCCTTACTCCACGCGCCTCTGTTTACCTGCAGTAAGTAGGAACCCGGTTGTCAGTCGAATGGCGGATCGCTTTTCCGGGGGTAATAATCCCTTCCAAAATAAATAAATAATAATTTGGTCACTTCAATGCAAGACTGTTTGTGGGACGCTGCCGTGCGCAATTGGCTACCGTGTTTGGTCCACAAAATATACAGTCAATTCACTTTACAGTGTATCCTGTGAAGCGCTTTGAGATGTCTCGAAGACGTGATAAGGCGCTGTATCAAATGCGAGGATTATTATTATTATTTATCTGGGGGGATTGTCGGCCAGGACACCGGAGAGGGTGGGGGTGGAGGGGGGGGGGAACTCCCTTCTCCTTCCCGACAGCGCCACGGGAGACCTTTAACGTCCGCCCGAACAGGGCATAGACGGGGAATGAGGTTTAACTTCTCATCCGAAGTCTCCAACAATGTATCTCCCCCCAGCACTGTGCTGGAAAGTCAGTGTGTGAGCTCAAAGCCCCTGACTTGGGCGGGCCTTGAACCCACAATCTCCTGACTCAGAGGCCAGAGAGATGCCAGCTGAGCCAGGCTGACACACAATGCTGTATGAGAGTGACTTACTATAGGCTTCATAACCCCTTGAGGGACGTGTGAATGAAGTTCATCAATAGCTTTGGGAGCTAC
This sequence comes from Callorhinchus milii, assembly GCF_018977255.1. Taxonomy (NCBI): domain Eukaryota; kingdom Metazoa; phylum Chordata; class Chondrichthyes; order Chimaeriformes; family Callorhinchidae; genus Callorhinchus; species Callorhinchus milii. The sequence goes on along the minus strand of NW_024704750.1, from coordinate 21,601,154 downwards.
ATTGAAATGCTCCTCAGTTGCGCTAAGATCCCCGTTGACAGCTATCACAAGTCTTCGATCATCTCACAGTCAACTTGCGCAATAGCTCAGCTCAACCCCCACCCCCCACCCACCCCCACCGTAGTTAGAGCGCTCACCTCACTTTCCGAGGGCAATAATCCCTTCAAAATAAATAATAATTTGGTAATTCAATCCACAAATGTTTGTGGCACACTCCTGAGCGCATTTGGCTGCCACATTTCACCCCCAAATACACAGCCACTACACTTTACAGTCTATTCTGTGAAGCGCTTTGAGACATCTCGATGACGTGATAAGGCGCTGTATCAAATGCAAGAATTATTATTATTATATAAGGATTATTATTGTTATAGAAGGATTATTATTATTAGTACTGCAATCACCAGCCCGCAGTGTGCAGTGCCTATGGACCTTATCCAAAGGTAGACTTACGTGGGAGCTTGCGTGTAAGGTAGCAACAGTAACTTACATTTACACAGCGCCCCTCATACAGGGCAGCGTCCCAGAGCTCTTGACAGTGGCAGAGCACGACTCTGAGCCGTGGTGGGGGGTGTGGGGGTGAGGTGACCGTGGGCACAGTCAAAGGGGAAGGTCTTCAGGCGCGATCGGAAGATGGGAAAGGAGGGGGCAAGGCGGAGGCATAGCGGGAGAGAGTTACGTCTGGAATTTTGTCAAGCGCTCTGGGACGCTACCCTGTGCGAGGGGCGCTGTCTAAATGCAAGTTGTTGTTGAACGCTTGACAAAAGAGAGGGAGAGAGAGTGCAGAGGAGCATCCTGCCGCTCTTAACAAGCCCTCACCACGGCAATTAAGTAGACATGGGTAATTACTGCCCACCTCCGTCCTGTCAGCGCAGCCTTTTGACTGTAAATCCCAAGCGAGGACAGTGTGTGTGTGTGTGGGGGCTTTATTCACAAATCCCCAGCTTTCCCTAATACCCGTGAAGAACAAGCTGTCAAGCCCTGCTCTGCTCTTTGTGGGTGGGTTTTTATATATCTATATATAGATATATAAAATATATATATATCTATATACATTGTATAGAAAAAAAATCTTAAATAAAGGAGAAGGTAACTCCAGGAGCAAACAGCGCCCACAGTAAATGCTCCCCTCCCTCTGTCCCCACCCACGCACCTCCTCCCCACCCCCCCACTTTCGCAGGTAAACCCACGCACGCTCTTTCACCAGCAGGAGTTGTGTGCAATTGGCTGCCGCGTTTCGCATACAAAAACACACAGTCACTCCACTTCACAGTATATCCTGCCTTCGAAGCACTTTGAGACGTGGTCGTGGTCAAAAAGGAAGGTCTTGAGACCTTGAGGAGGAAGGGAGGGGATGAGGCGGAGGGGCTCTGGGATGGAGTTCCAGAGAGTGAGGTGGGTTTGGGGGCGCACAGAGAGGCCGAAGGTTTGATGGTGGAGCGGGCAGGGCGAGGCAGGGCGGGGGACTTGGAGCAGACCGGAGCCCAGCAAGCAATAATAATAATAATAATCCTTGCATTTGATATAGCGCTTTTCACGTCGGGAGGACGTCCCAAAGCGCTTCACAGAATATACTGTAAAGTGAATTGACTATATTTGTGGGCGAACGCGGCAGCCAATTGCGCACAGCAATGTCCCACAAACAGTCGTGGATTGAAAATGACCAATTATTATTGTTTGTGGCTTTGGAGGGATTATTATTAGGCTCTGTGTGGAGTAAGGAAACTTGCCCAAGGTTTCGCCCTCTGCCTGAAATTGAACTCAGGTCTCTCGCTTGCAAAGCGAGTGCTCCAACCACTGAGCTAAAGGACTCCACGATAACGGCCGGGTAATGGGACCAGTTTGACGGGTCTGACAACAGTTGACAAGGGGATGTATGTACGTAGCCAGTGTGAGTGACACCGAGACACGTAAAGCTCTCTCTGTCACACGAAGCTCATAATAGGAACTGCGTGCAATTTGCACCCGACTCAGAGACCAGATGCTGCTTCACACACTGGCGTTGCTGAGAGAAACCAGCCCGGCTCCTCCACCACCAAGACACAGCGCCGTCCTCTCAGATATCAGCCGAGGGTATCCACTAACACACTGAACAATACGCACAGACAGGAGATGATGCCGAGCAGTGTAGCAGTCATTCAACACCAGCTCGGGGTGAAGTGTTATCTTAGCCTCTACCCCGTCTGCTTCCATCCCCCCCCACACCTCCCCCTCTATATAACCCCAACCGAACCCAGCTCAGAGTGTTCTGGTGGAAAAGGTGTGGCCACAGGATTAAATTAATAATAATCCTTGCTTTAACATAGCAAGGCATTGAGACGTCTCAAAGCACTTCACAAAACATATTGTAAAGTGTAGTGACTTTATATTTTGCGGGTGAAACGTGGCAGCCAATTGCACACAGCAGTGTCCCGCAGACAGTCGTGGATTGAATGACCAAATTCTTATTCAATTTTTTTTAAAAAAAAGGATTATTATCCTCAGAAAGCGATCCGCCAATTGACTAACAACCAGGTTCCCACTTATTGTTGGGTAAACAAAGGCTTGTGCGTGGAGTAAGCAAACCTGCCTAAGGTTTCGCCCTGACCCAATCGGGAATCAAACCCAGGTCTCTCACTTGTGAGGCCAAGTGCTCTATTTGCCAGTGTGGCTTTGACTGAGGTCTCATTGCCAAGAGAGAGAGGGATTCTCTCAGCTGAACCTTTCCCAGTAGCTCAGGAACCCGAGCTGGGCGTGGGGGGGATGGGGGGAGGGGGAGAGAGATGGACGACTGAAAGCACCGTCACAGAGGTACATTTCGAGACGGGCCTTGAAAGAGTGGAGGGAAGGAAGGAGAGAGGGTCGGAGGGACTCTGGGATGGAGTTCCAGAGAACGGCGTAAAGCCCACCCGCCCGCCAAGGGCTTTGCAGGTCAGGACGGGGAGAGAGGGAGAGCGGTTTGTGTTACCTGCAGTTGTGCTGAAGAGCCTCTCCAGTGTCTGGCTGTAATGAATGGAGCTGCCAACCTCCTGATGCACAGCATCAGTTACCTCGTCAGCGCTGGTGGACACGGCGAGTAGATCAATGCAATTATAATCTGCCGTTGGTCTGTCATGCCCAGAGGACATGACAATGGAATTGGTCCTGCCACCAAAGTGATGTCCATCCCTACCCATAGCTTCCCCCGCAAATTGCTCTCTCTCTGCTCCGTGGCTGATGGCTCATTCCTCCAGCTCTTCATCCATCATCATCACTAAAGCTGCCGGGATTCGCCCACAAAAAGACACGAGTCTCTCCACTTTGCAGTATATTCTGTGTTGCGCTTGGCGATATCTCAACAATCTGATAAGACGCCATATCAAATGCGAGGATTATTATTATTATTATTATTAAAGAAATATGATTTGAGATGGGATTTCAAGATGGAAAGAGGCGGGGGGGTGGTGGTGGGTGGGGGGAGAGAGAGACAGTAAGGTGGAACTGTAGAGGGAGGGAGGGAACCTCAGAGGTTAGGGGCCTGGGAAATGAAAGGTGAGGTGGGGGGGGGGAGGGAGGAAGAGAGTTGGAGCGAGAGCAAAAAGGGGAGCCTTATAATAATAGTAATAATAATAATAGTGCTATCAGACACAATAAGATACATAAATACAGAGTTCAGACCTTCACTGAGAAATCTTCGCTTTCTCCACTGACATCCGTGATGGTCAACATTTCTCTTCACTTTTTTCTCTCGCTCCCCTTTCCCCTTTTCACTTACCTCTTTTCTCTCTCCTCCCCCCAACCCACCCCCTTCTCTTTCCCTCTCTCCCCCTCACTCTCTCCCCTCTCACGCACTCCCCTCTTTCACTCTCTCTCTCTCTTCATCACCACACTCACTCCCTCTTTGGCACACTGAGGTGAAAGCTCAATGTACTGGAGACTATTCCCATGTACAGTGATATCTCAGCCTAATGGCCGGGACATCACAGGTTTCTCAGTGCAAATACAATATTTAGAGACAGATATCCCTATCAGCCGCGATACTTTGAACTAAAACGACTGTCCCCTGGCCTTTTCCTCCCCTTAAATTTAATTGGCAGCGTCGCTTAGTATTGCCTAAATTGATGTTTTTGGTTCAATGATTGGAGTCATTCGCTTCTCTATTACAGCTGGATGGCAGTAATCACGGGCTGACCACAGCTGAAAAGACTCAGTGCCTCAAGTCCAATTGTCAGCAATTGGAGGTGAAATTACCGACAATTAATGCAACTGCCTCCAGGTCCCCATTTCAACCAGAGAGAGAGCTCACACACACCAGGCTCTCTCATACGCAGTCAAGGCTGACACGCCAGCACAGTGCTGGGGCTCGGGAATGTGCTACATTGTCAGGGGGTGCTGTCCTTCAGACGAGACGTTAAACCAAGCTCTCCGTCCGTGCCCTGTTTGGGTGGACGTTAATATTTGGAGACATTTGGAAAGCAGAAGGGAGTTTTTCCCAATCTCCCCCCACCCCACCCCCGGTTTCCTGTCCAAAGTGGTGTATCACTTTCCCGGGCGTAATAATTCTCACTTCATGGCTGTTTGTGGGACGTCACTCCATCACTAACCTCTGAAATCCCAGCCTCTGCCCCTCTGTCGGGCAAGAATTGTTGCCCTCACGTTTAGGTCATTCCTCCTAAATTCTCTTTTAGATCTGCTGGTTGCTATCTTATATTTGATCCCCTGGTTCCGGATTCCGCAGCAAATGGGAACAGACTATTTATTACTAACCTCATCCAACCTGGAGTCCTGTAGTGTAGTGGTTAGAGCGCTCGCCTCGCAAGCGAGAGGACCCGGGTTCAATTCCCGGGCAGGGCGAAACCTTAGGCAAGTTTCCTTACTCCACACGCCTCTGTCTACCTATCAGTAAGTAAGAACCCGGTTGTTAGTCGATTGGTGGATCACTTTCCTGGGCATAATAGTACCTTCAAAATTTAAACAATAATTGGATTTGTGGGACGCTGCTGCGCGCAATTGGCTGCCACGTTTACATAGTCAATTCACTTTACAGTATATCCTGTGAAGCGCTTTGCGACGTCTCAAAGACGTGATAAGGTGCTCTATCAAAAGCAAGAGTTTTTATAATATTATTCTAACCCTGTTATCATTTTGAACATCTCTTATTAGGTTCCTGCCAATGGACGGCCATTGAATCTAATGGCTGCTTCTCTGCTCCTAAATAGTTCTCTTGTTTAAGGTCGTGAGATTGTGTGACTCCGGATTGTTCCAACAGCAGGTTCCTGACTTTGGGCTGCGCCTCCAGCTCAGGGACCTAATAGAGACGTTCAAAATGATAACAGGGTTAGAATAATATAAGCTGATTGAGGTTGTTAAAATAATACAGGGTTTCAATAGAGGAGAGAAACTATTTCCTCTGGTGGGGGAATCCAGAACAGGGGGGGGGGGGTATCATCTTAAAATTAGTGCTCGGTTATTTATGAGAGAAATCATAAAGTTTTCACCCAAAGGTCATGGTATCTGGAATTCTCTCCCCCAAAAGGCGGCGGATACTGGATCTAATCACACCTGAGGTGGATAGATGTTAGTTGGGTCCGGGTATCAAGGGATATGGGGCAAAGGCAGGTAATTGGACCTTAGGAACAGATCAGCCTTGATCTAATAGTGGCGGAACAGGCTTGAGGGGCTGAATGGCCTACTCCTGTTCCTGTTTCTCTCAGCTCCAATGACCTCTCACTCGGAACCACATCTTTGGGTTTGTGTTTCTCTGGCCATGAGGGAGGGAGAGGACTCCACATCCCACCCCCCCACACACACACTCAGCTCCCCTCTCAGCCAGAGGGCTCGTTGCTGCTGTCGACTTGTGTCATGTTGTTTCATAGTGGAGTGTTTTGCACTCCACCCACCCCAGGGGCTCGGAGCTCAGCTCCAATACATTGCAAATGTCACTCACTCTGAAATCTTGTGACGTGGCTGACACATCTGTGCCCCCAGTGCAGTCTGCGCTCTCTGTAACCTGTGCGCTGTACAAACCCAGCCCTCCCCCCCACCCCACCACACACAAACCTCCCCCGCAAACCCAGCCCCCCCCATCTCCCCCCCCCCCGCAAACCCAGCCGCCCCGCTCCCCACCTCCTCACACGCAAGCCCAGCCCCCCTACCTCCCCCACACGCAAACCCAGCCCCCCCCCACTCCCACACACACAAACCTCCCCGCAAACCCAGCCCCCCCATCTCCCCCCCCCCGCAAACCCAGCCGCCCCGCTCCCCACCTCCTCACACGCAAACCCAGCCCCCCCCCACTCACAAACCTCCAGAGTGTAAAACCCACAAAAGAAACCCGGCTCTGACACAAAAGTTACTAAACCGGGGAAATGCAAACAAACCTGTATCGCCGTGTAACCTGCGCTTTTACTTTTATGCGTGTGAGTTCGTGAGTGTGAGTGAGTTAGTGAGTGTGAGTGAGTTAGTGAGTGTGAATGAGTTAGTATGAGTGTGAGTTAGTGAATGAGTGTGAGTTAGTGAGTGTGAGTGAGCCAGTGAATGTGTTTGTTAGTTCGTGAGTTGAGTTGCTGAGTGTGAGTTAGTTTGTGAGTGACTGAATTAGTGAATGTGAGTGAGTTAGTGACTGAGTGTGAGTGAGCTCCGCTGCTGTGTAAGGAGGAGTGAGTGTTTCTTGTGGCGATGCGCTGAGATTGCAGAGACCAGGAAGCGGTGGGATTTTCCTGTTGACGGAGACTCTCCTGGACTGCGCTCCCAGCGACATCTGTGTATCTTTGTTCATCGGAGAGGTACTAAACTAAGCTATTTATAAAAAATTATTGCTTTATTCCACATTGAGAACCTGCCAATACCCAGTGAACATCTCTAATTGATCTCTTAACATCTCCCCCTCTCCCCCCATCCTACATACTCCCCCGCCACACACGCTCTCCCCCCCACCTGCGCCCCCCTCTCTCTCTCTCTCTCCGCACCACCTCCTGTTCCCCCAACAGTGACTGTGGGTTGAGGCTGTGAGTTTCAATATGAGGCTGAAACCTAGGACTTTCTGACCCAGAGGTGAGAGGGTGACAAGCATCTGAATCGAGATCATCGTGTGTCAATCTGGCTCAGTTGGTCGCACTCTCGCTTCTGAATCAGGAGGTGGTGGGTTCAAGCCCCCACATGCAATGCAACGCTGGGGGGTGAAGAAGTGGGCAGGGGGAGAGTTCTACATTGCCGGAGATGTCGTTCTTCACGAGAGGTTAAACCGAGCTCCTGCCTGTGCCCTGTTCAGGTGGACATTAAGGATTGCGTGGCATTATTCAGAAACAGAAGGGAGTTTCTCTCTCTTCCAATTCTTGGCCAAAGATTGCTTGTTCACTTCACGGTTGTTTGCGATTGAAGGGGGGTAAATTCGTAACAAATCCACGCATATAAATGACCTGGACTTGAGTATGGGGAGTACAATTTCCAAGTTTGCACATGATACTGAGCTAGGAAAAGTAGTAAATGGTGAGAAGGACAGTAGCAGACTGCAAGAGGATATAGACAGACTGGTAAAATGGGCAGACACGTGGCAGACAAAGTTTAATGTGGAGAAATGCAAAGAAGAATGAGGAGAGGCAATATAAGCTGATGGGACAATCTTGAAGAGGTGAAGGAACAGAGAGACCTGGGGCTCATATAAGAAAATCTTTGAAGGTGGCAGGACAGGTAGATAAAGCTGTTAATAAAGCATACGGGATACCGGGCTTTATAAATAGGGGCATAAAATACAAAAGTAAGGAAGTTATGATGAACCTTTATGAAACACTAGTTTTAGCTACAGTACTGTGTTCAGTTCTGGGCACCACAGTTTAGGAAGGATGTCAAGGCATTGGAGAGGGCAAAGGAGATTTACCAGGATGGTACCAGGAATGAGGGACTTCAGTTATGAGGAGAAGCTAGAGAAGCTACAATTATTCTCCTTGGAGCAGAGAAGATTAAGAGGAAACTTAATAGAAGTTTTCCATATTATGAGGGGATTGGACAGGTGAACAAGGATACATTATTTCCATTAATGGGTGGGTCGGTAACCCGAGGACACCGATTTAAAATAGTTGTTAGAGAAACAGAGGGCAGATGATAAGAATTTTTTTCACACAACAAATTATTGTCATCTGGAATGTATTACCTGAAAGGGTGGTGGAAGCCGATTCGATAACAATTTTTAAGAGAGTAGATAATTATTTGGGGAGGACAAGTTTGCAGGGCTATGGGGAGAGAGCGGAGGAGTGGGATTGATTAGGACAGCTCTTTTCCAAGAGCCAGCACAGACAAGATGGGCTGAATGTCCTCTTTCTGTGCTGTATAATTCTATGAAACACTATTTCAGTGAGTGAATAGCGAACCTGTGGAACAGGCTCCCTAGGGAGATGGTTGAAGCAGAAAGTGTTGATTCTTTCAAACACAGATGAGATAGTTTTCTTTTAGGAAATAACATTATGGGACATAGTACATAGATAGTTCAGGACAATATATGCATGCGACCGCCAGGAAGGTGGAAGGCGAACTAGATGGTCTGTTTTCGTCTAGTATTTATGTTATTGTTATGTTTATTGAGAACGTTACTGTGTGCAAATCGGCTGCTCTGTTTGCCTAAAAAATGCACAGTCACTACACTTTACAGTCCACAGTCTCAATGACACAATTGGGGTTTTACCAATGCATGGATTATGATAATGATGGGCACAGACTGTTCCAATTCCTGGGTTAGCTCTACATATAAAGCTCCTGATCAGTGTAGTCAAGAGTAGTATCAACTATGCGATTAGACTCCAGCAGTTAACCCCTAAGGCTTTCCGAAATTAGGGAAGCGGGATGTGTCCCTCCAGGGGGAGAGAGAGAGAGAGAGAGAGTGAATTCCATCCCAACAATCTATCTCTGGCATTTCCATATGTAGGTGGGATACATGGAATTCTCAGTTGGGTTTGGATACTCTTAAACACGGTGATGGGTTTCCACATATCAGACTGAGCTGAGGAAATAGATAAATAAATGAATAAGTAAATAAATAAATAAATCAGCGTAGTCTGACTGTGACACTGTCAACAGTAATCTAATCAGTCGTCAGGGCAACTTCCACTGATATTACAGATTTCTCTTCCTGGTCTCCTAACTGCTCTTCGATACCGATCAACTCTGGCCAAAGGAAAGATAACTTAAAAGTATTTTTTAATCCGTTGACACTGCCTCGTTATAGTAATCCAGTTCCGAGCAGCAAGGACACATTCACACTCATTAACTCACACCCACTAACTCACACTCATTCACACTGACTAACCAACACTAACTCACACTCATTAACTCGCACTCATTCACCCTCACTAACTCACTAATTCACATATACTAACTCATTCATTCACACTCATTCACTCACTAACGCACACTCATGCACCTCACTAACTCCCTCATTCACACTCACTAACTCACACTCATTCACACTCACTACTGGCTCAGTTGGTGGTTCCCTGGCCTCTGGGTCAGAAAGTTGTGGCTTGAAACCATTGTCGAGGTCAGCCCGAGGCTTCAGTGCAGTGCTGGGGGAGAGTGTAGTGACTGCTGTGTTTTTAGGCGAACATGGCAGCAGGTTAGCACACACCTCCGACAACATAGCACTCCCTCCTCCCAACGCTGCAATGGAGCGTCAGCCTGGACGGTGAACACAAAGTAGGTGTACGCTCACCCATACGGTCCCTATACACAGAGCTCCAGTCAGCAGGCAGGGCTGGGCAGGGAGGGCAGGGCCAGTCTGTATAGATTGTTAGGTTGTTTTCCTGGAGTGAGGTGCGTTGCTCACTGGAGAGCACGGGGATAGCCCAGAACCTGGAGGAGGAGCGTTCCCAGCCACGTAGCCCGAAACCACAGGTAGCTCTCGTGGAGGCTGATTTGCCAAAGTAGCAGAGTCTCTCCCACAGAGATCTGCAGCCGTCTGTAGAAGGAGGGGGCCTGCTCTCTCTCATACCTGGCAAAGCAAAGAGAAAAGAACCTGAGAACAACAACAACATGTGTTTATATAGCGCCCTTCACTTGGGGTAGCATCTCGTGCGCTGGGTATTTAACTGGGTATTACATATTATGAGAGATGTTGCTATCTTGTAAAATCCATAGCAATATTTATGCATGTCTTTTCCGCTGTCATAAATAATAATCCCTGCATTTTGTTTAAACACCTTATTGCTTCATCGAAATGTCCCAAAGCGCTTCAAAGGATTTTACTGTGAAATGTGTATTCTGCAGGCGAAACAATTTGTCCACAGAAATGTCCCCGCAAACTATTACAAATGGTGACTGGTTTTATCCGGGGGGGGGGGGGGGGGGCTCTGTGGGGAAGGAGAATAAGAGAGAGAGAGAAACTTCCTTCTCTATTCAAATAGCTTTAACATCCACCTGTTAAACATACGGACGGGGAGTGAGGTTTAACGTCTCATCTGAAGAACAGGGCCTCCAATCATGCTGCCCTTTTTTATTGTAGTGGGATTCTGGGGGTGGGATGGGGGGGTGAGAGTTGTGGTTAGAGAAAGAGAAGGATGCCAAAGAAGGGACAGAAGTGAGAGGGAAGGAGGGTTAAACCGCCAAGTTAATTTCCAATTGAAATTGGGTTCAGAAAGCAACGTTACCGCAGTCTGTCAGAATGTGATCTCAATCAGAATGTTACTAATGAGAAAACTAACACTTCAACCTCGCAGGGAGCAGAAATGAAAAGATTACACAGTATTTTGCAATCAGTAACAAACTGCTCTTTGTCCCCGGCTAACACTGAGGTAATAGCTCCATTTATATTATAATACATTAATATTATAACAAATGATGTGAATAAATTGATGTAATACAGTAATAATTTGGCTCTTGCCAGCCTGCGCCTAATACTTCCCAGTACTTTTAGGTAAGCAGGAATGGGTCCCTCCAGGGAGAGAGAGTGCACATTTCATTGCAACAATCTACCTCTGGGATTTCCACATGTAGGTGGGATGTCTGGAAGCACGGTGATCGGTTTCTGCATGTGTCTCACGCCCGGCTGACTGAGCAAATAATTCAATAAATTGATTAATCCTGATTTTTCTCCTCCCCCCCTATTTTAGGTTTTGTACCAGTGACTCATTTGCTCAGGGTCAGACCTACACTGGCATTGCCCACTGGTCGGGGCAGAGTGTGCGAGGATGGCACAAGATAGTTAGGCGGGGCAGGGCAGCAGCAAGGAAGATTATACTGCACAAAAAGCTATATTTCCCAACAGCTTCTCGACAGGACATGCCTGAGATTGCCAGTTGCCCAGAGGATTGACAGTGATGCCAAAATTTAGAAGTATCTCCGCTTTGTTCAGGTACTTAAGGTTCCCCTGACCGCTTGCCCATCTGCCTGCCCCGTCTGCCTGCCTGCACGGTAGTGCCCCTCAAAGAGTCGTGGATTGAGTAACTAAACAGGTGTGTGGAGCAAGGAAACTTGCCTAAGATTTTGGCTCATTCAAGGGAATTGAACTTGGGTTCTCTCGCTTGCGAGGCGAGTGCTTTAAACACTATGCGACAGGACTCCTATCACAAAAAGCGAAGAGAGAGGATTAAATGCTAATCCTTTCATTTCATATCGCGTTATATCACGTGGTTGAGACATCTCAAAATGCTTCTCAGGATTTTACTGTGAATAAAGTCGGGGAGCGGCAGCAGGACAGCGCGGGGAGGAGCCTGGGCCTACTGACCCAGGTACTTAAACTCGACGCCGGAGCGAGTGCAGCTAGCGAGGGGAGGGGAGGTGTGGGGGCGGAGCGGGGGAACTGCGACGTCATAGATTAGTTTTCAGGTGAGTGCGCGCGCACAAAAAAAAAAAAAAAAAAAAAAACTCTGCGCCCCCCCCCCCCAGGGCTCACATCAGAGCCCACTATGGTCCTGTTGGGTTCGATGCCCCAATCTGCGGGATAATGCCATCCACCTGACCGCTCGCTCCCGGTCCCCGCGTGCGCACTATGGCTGCCGCTTTGACCCGAGCCCCCTCACCCCCTCCCTCCCTCCCCCCTCCTCTCTCCCCCCAAACCCTCCCCCTCTCCATCTCTCCCGCTCTCTCCTCCTCTCTCTCCGTCCCTCTCGTCTTCTATCCCCACTTGACCCTCCCACAACCTCCCTCTGTTCCAGCCTGGGAATCCTCCGCCGGGCTCACCGTGGCACTCGGCGTTGGCTGTCCAGCAGCAGCCACACCGACTGCCCCATTCCCCACCACTCTCGCCAGCCACCCCGGACACAGACCCGGGGAGTCAACCTCTCCTCCCTCATCCCCATTCCCCCCACCCCTGCCTCACAACCTGGACCCCCCTCCCCTCCCACACACCCTTCTGTCAACCGCTCCCTCCACATCGGACTGCAAAATGTCCGCTCCCTCTGCAACAAGGCCCTGGTCATCAACGATCTCATCCTTGATGAGAACGTTGATATCATGGCCTTGACAGAAACGTGGCTCACCCCAGGCGACACCTTCCCCCTCACGGAGGCCACGCCACCCGGCTACACCTCCCACCACATCCCCCGCCCCAACCGCCGTGGCGGTGGTGTTGCCCTTATCTCAAGGACACCACTTGCCCTATCCCCCTACTCCTCTGGCTCTTTCCCCTCCTTCGAGCACCTCACCCTCTCCCACCCCTCATTCCTCTCCCTTAAAATCCTCCTCCTCTACCGGCCCCCTAAAACCTCTCCCACCTTCATCTCTGACATTTCAACACTCCTCACATCTCTTTGCCTCTCCTCTGATCGCCTCATCATCCTGGGCGACTTTAACCTACACTTCACCCCCTCCTGCTCCATCTCCACAGACTTCTCTTCCCTGCTCTCCTCACTCAACCTTTCCCTACACATAAACTCCCCCACTCACAGTCACGGCCACCCACTCGATTTGGTGATCACCCGGGGCCTCAGTGTCTCGGATGTCACTATTACCGACAAGGCCATCTCCGACCACTACTTCATCTCCTTCACCACCTCCACCCCCCTCCCCACCTCCACCAGACCCACCACCATCTTCTACCGCCCTTGGAAGAAGTTACCCCCACAATCCCTAACCGATGCCTTGGAGTCCTCTGAACTCCTCTCCCTCTGGCCTTCAACCCTCACCGACCCCTCTTCTCCTCTCTCCCTCCTCCACAATATCCTCTCCTCCACACTCGATACTCTTGCCCCCATCACTTCCCGCACTGTCTCCTACTCCCGCTCCTCCCCCTGGTACACCACCCACCTCCGCTCACTGAAATGCCAGGTGCGGGCTGCTGAGCGCACCTTTGTCAAATCCGGCTTAACGGTCCACCGACAAATCTGGCTGGACCTCCTCAAAATTTACCGCTCCACTCTAGCCTCGGCCAAGTCGTCCTTCTACTCCAGGATAATCCTGGAGGCGAAGAACAACCCCAGGCTACTGTTTTCCACCACATCCCGACTCCTCCGTCCCCCCCGCCACCCCGCGCAGGTCATCTCCTCCAACCTTCACTGCGAGGAGATGCTGGATTTCCTTGAATCCAAGATCAAGGGAATCCGCTCCGCGGTCACTTCCCCTCCAACTTCCACCCACCACCCACCCCTTCCCTCCCACACTCCGACTCCTACCCATCCTCCCCTACACACCTTCGTACCCGTTTCCCCACCCTCTGTCACTGAACTCATCCTATCCCTAAAACCAACCACCTGCTCCCTTGACCCCATCCCCACTCCACTCCTTATCTCCCAGCTCCATTTTCTTGCCCCACACATCACTGACATCATAAACCTGTCCCTCTCCTCTGGCTCTGTCCCCATTCCATTAAAAACTGCCATCATCACGCCCACCCTGAAAAAACCCTCCCTTGATGCGTCGCAGCTATCAAGCTACCGGCCCATCTCCAACCTCCCCTTTCTCTCCAAGGTCTTGGAAAGAGTTGTCGCCTCCCAACTGCGCTCTTTCCTCTCCACCCATTCTCTTTTTGAACCCCTTCAGTCAGGTTTCCGTGCTGCTCATAGCACAGAAACTGCCCTGGTCAAGGTCACCAATGATATCCTGACCATCTGTGACCAGGGCTCCCTCTGTCTCCTCGTCCTCCTCGACCTATCGGCAGCATTCGATACGGTCGACCACGCTATCCTACTCCACCGCTTGTCCTCCCACCTCAACCTTCAAGGCACTGTCCTTGAATGGTTTAGCTCTTACCTTTCCACCGTCTTCACTTCGTCTCAACGAATGGCTTCTCCTCCACCCCCCGTACTGTCTCATGTGGTGTCCCTCAGGGCTCTGTCCTCGGTCCCCTCCTCTTCACCCTCTATATGCTCCCCCTCGGTGACATCATCCGCAAACATGGGGTTAACTTCCACATGTATGCGGATGACACCCAACTCTACCTTTCCTCCTCTACTCTCAACTCCACGACCACCGATGTCCTGACAGCCTGCCTGTCCGACATCGAGTCCTGGACGAGAGACAACTTTCTTCAGCTCAACGTGCGAAAAACCGAGGCCCTCCTGATTGGCTCACGTCAGCGCCTCCGCACCTCAGGCGCTGACACCATCAGCATCCAAGGCTGCACTCTCCACCTCTCAAAGCCAGTCAGGAACCTCGGCGTTTTGTTCGACCCTGAGCTGTCCTTTCTCCCTCACATCCGCACCACAACTGGCACCGCCTTCCATCACCTCCGGAATATCGCCAGACTACGGCACTACCTCACCCCTCACGCTGCTGAAACCCTGGTTCACGCCTTTGTCACCTCAAGGCTGGACTATGGGAACTCTCTCCTCGCCGGCCTTCCCGCCACCTCCCTCCACAAGCTGCAGGTCATTCAGAACTCTGCAGCTCGTGTACTGTCCCGCACCAGGCTTCGGGACCACATCACTCCTACCCTCGCTCGCCTCCACTGGCTCCCCATCCCCCAGAGGATTGATTTCAAGATCCTCATCCTCACCTACAAGGCCATTCACGGCCTTGCTCCCTCCTACCTCTCCAACCTACTATCCCCCTACCTACCTGCCCGTACCCTCCGTTCCTCTGGCTCCGGTCTGCTCCACGTCCCCCGCCCCAACCGCCCTACTATCGGTGGTCGGGCCTTCAGCCTCTCAGCCCCGAGGCTCTGGAACTCCATCCCCCAGTGCCTTCGCCTTGCTTCCTCCCTTTCCTCCTTCAAGGCCGGTCTCAAAACCTTTCTCTTTGACCGTGCCTTCAGCTCCCCTCTCGACTCTCTTCCTCCTCCTCGCTCCCTCCCTTCCCTCCCCTCACCCTGACCATTTCCCCCCTCCTCTCTCCCTCCCTTCCCTCCCCTCACCCTGACCATTTCCCCCCTGCTCGGGTCATGACCCAACTGTGCAGCGCCTTGGGACGTCCTCCTGACGTGAAAGGCGCTCTATAAATGGAATCTTGTTGTTGTTGTTGTTGTTGAATAGAAGTGACTATATTTGTTGGTTCCAGTTTGTGGAAATTTGCATAAGGTTTCGCCCAATCCAGGAACCACTTTGCGGGGCGAGTGCGCTAACCACAACCTCTGAAACTCCATCTCACAGTCCCTCCGCCTTGCCCCCTTCCCTGCCTCCTTCAAGACCCCTAACCCTAACCCAGGACCCTCCTCTTCGACGGTGCCTCCTATCCCTCCCCGCTCTCCTGATCCCAACCGCCAGCTTGGGTCCAAATTCCTGACTGTCCAGTGCCTTGGGACGTCCTCCTGATGCGCAAGGCGCTGAGTAAATGTCATGTGTTGTTGTTGCTCTGTGAAGGGTCCAGAGTGCATCCTACCCACCGGCACAGAGCCCTGAGGCAGGAGCGGGACATGTTGATGAAGGAGGTGGCGCTGGCTCTGGTCTGCAGAGCGGTCTCGATCCCTCGCAGGAGGTCATTGGTTTTCAGGAGCAGCAGCATTTGGCGAGGGACGTTGTTCAGCAGTTCACTGATGCGAGGCAGGTACATGGCTGCATTGATCCGGATCTCGGCGTCCTGCAGAATGGCAAATTGGAGGATTTGATTAGTATGGATGCGGATCAGTTGATTCACATTGTGCTGCAGTGTGTGCAACGCGGCTTGACATATAGAGTCCACTAGGAGGTTGGTTTGCGGTCGCCCTCAGCCTCTCTGCCTCCACCCTCTGGAACTCCATTCCACAGTCCCTCTGCCTCACCTCCTCCCTTGCCTCCGTCAAGGCCTGTCTCAAGCCCTTCCATTTCGACCATGCCTTCGGTCACCTTCCGACCCCCATCCTCCCTACCCTCGACCCTCCTGATCTCAACCCCAGCTCGGATCCAAATCCTTGACTGTCCAGTGCCTTTAGATAACAATAACAAAAACAAAATTACATTTGTATAGCGCCTTTCATATCGGGAGGACATCCCAAAGCGCTGGACAGACAGCTACGGACCTGAGCTGGGGGTCAGAGTCAGGGAAGGGGTAGGGCGGGGGGGGAAGCATGGCCGAAGAGGAGGGTCTTGATATGGGTCTTGAAGGAGGCAAGGGAGAGGGCAAGGCAGAGGGACTGTGGGATGGAGTTCCAGAGGGTGGGGGCAGAGTGACAGAAGGCCCGCCCGCCAATAGTGGGGCGAGCAAGGTGGGGGTTGTCCTCTCGACGTGAAATGCACTGCATAAACGTAATGTGTTGTTGTTAACAAATCAGGCAATTTGCACCTCGATTTCCTTTGAAGAATCGAATCGGGTAAACATACCCTTTGCAAGTCAGCACCCTGCCCCAACCCCCCACCCCCACCCCATGTCCCTGGGGTGAACCACTACTCAGCCTGAATAAATCGGACTAGTCAGAATTACTGACCAGGAGTGAATTATACTGCTACCACGATCTTGAAGAGTTTTAAGACGTCTCGACGACATGATAAGGCGCTATATCAAATGCAAGGGTTAGTATTATTATTATTATTGGCATAAAACTAGGATCCCCTCGCGCCGTTCTCTGTCTCTCTCTCTCTAGTCTCTTTCTTTCTCTCTCTTATCGGTCAGCTGCATTTGTTTGAAAATTCGAGTCTCAGCAGTTATGTCAAAAGCACAACTGCAGTCATTTTTGCTTATTCACTCAAATAGAATCGATGGCGGGTCCCATTTTTTGCGGGGAGGCAGAAAGGCACATAAAAGGAGTGTGACCTGAACGCCATTGGATTTTCCGACTCTAACTCGCCTTTGCAGACGGCCTTTGTTTAAAGTGACAGTTTCTTTTATGTACAGAAGAATAGAGAGCCAGGAGTGATTACAGGCTGCAGTCTAATCAAAGAGCTTCAGGTGGTTAGCGTACAAAAGACCGAGTAGATGCCTGGGAGTGACTTACAGGCCTGGGAGCACAGCTGGCTCTGGGTGAGATCATTGTGGAGTTTGAACCCCCACGTCCACTAATCTCTGGCCTGCTCCACAACCCCCGACCCTGCATCCCACAGTCCCTTCACCTCGCGCCCCCCCCTCCCCCTTGCCTCCTTCAAGGCACGTCTAAACATCCTCCTACCCCCTACCCTCCTCGCCCTCCACCCTCCCTGATCCCAAGCCCCAGCTCGGGTGCAAATCCTTGACTGTCCAACTCCTTGGGATGTCCTCCCGACGTGAAAGGAGTTGTGTAAATGTAATTTGTGGGTGTTGTTTAATCTGAGGCCTTGTTTGTGCATGTTTAGTTGGACGATAAAGATCCTACAAAGTTATTGGACTTTCTAGCGTCCTGGGCAACAATCCTTCAAACAAAAACTTGGTTGTTCGCTTCACGGGGGACGTCGCTTGCGCAAATCGGCAGCCACGTTTGCCTACAAATACACAGTGACTACATGTGACAGCAATCATATTAGATTCAAATGGTATATACACAATAATGGATCCTCAGGACTGAGTTATTCAATAATAAATAATCCTTGCATTTGATATAGCCCCTTATCACGTCTTTGAGACATCTGCTTCAAAGCGTTTCCGCCAAGCGACTAACTTACTGCTGGGTAAACAGTGACGTGTGGAGTAAGGGAACTTGCCTAAGGTTTCACCCTGCCCTGTGGGGAGTGGGGAGGGTTGCATACAGAATGGCTGCTCCCAGGTTACAGGCAGGAATCCAATCGAGGGGTTCATATACAGAGTAACTGAGCCTGGGAGTGAGTTTCAGGCTGGGAAGCTAATGAGACCATTCAATATCAAAGCTACTCGAGTCAAGAGTCTGAAATGCTTCTTTCTGTCTCGAGACAGTGTGATTGAGTTCAGAAATCCACCACGCGCCACCTCTCTTAGCAACACACTGACTCCTCCAGCCATTCAGTTATGTTTATCTGCTTATGTTTGTGTGTGTGTGTTATGTGTGGTGGTGTTTCTGTGAGTGTGGTTGTTTGTGTGGGTATGTATGAGGGTGGAGGGGTGGGGTGTGTGTGTGGTGGACTGTGTGTGTATGTGAGTGTGTGTTTGTGTGCAGGGGCGGGGTGGGGGGTATTTGTGTGTGTGTATATATATTTGTGTGTGTATATGTTGTGTGTGGGTGTTGGAGGGGGAAAGGGGTGGTTGGTGCTCACCGAATATCACTGGAGACTTAAACAAATGCACAAAGTCAAACCCCAATGATCAGAGCTTGCCATTTTGCTTGAGTGGTCTGAGCTGGAGTGGCAGATGGGCGGCTGATAAGCAAGCACTGATTGCTGAGCGCTCCAGTGAGCTCAGAGCCCCTCATTACAGAGGGGAAACCACACACTGGAAACCATTAGTAAGGATTAGTTTTCGGGACTTCAATTTGGTTGGGGCTCCATGCGGGATCAGTTTGGGCTTGTGATGATGATCATGATAATAATAATAATAATCCTTGCATTTGATACAGCGCCTTATCACGTCTTTGATGCGTCTCAAACCACCTCACAGAATATACCGCAGTGAATTGACTGTATATTTTGTGGGTGAAATTGCGCACAACAGCGATGGGTTAATGTCAGCTCATGAGAGAGAGAGAGAGAGAGAGAGAGAGAGAGAGAGAGACAAGTGTGTGGACGAAGAGGCCCGACTGAATACCTGACCTTAGCAAATTTCTGAAGTCACGTCTGAAAAACACTTTTTTTTTATCCAGAGAAAATTGATCAGATTAAAATCTCAGAACAAACGCTGCTTCAAACCATTTCCACCGTCCTGATGTCTTTTAACTCCTTCCGCTCTTGGCCCCTAGACAGCTCGGGGGAAACTCCATTTCCCTTCTGCTCTTAAGAGCTACAGCTTGCCCTGAAACTCCCCGTGTCCTTTACGCAGAAGCCTATAACTGTTTTGTTACAGTTTTAAGACCGAGTGGATTTTTGGGGAAAAAAAATCACTGTCAATTTGGAAGTTGTTTCCCCCAAACTCCCCACTCCTCCACCCCGCACTTCTGAAAAAGAAAATCAACCTAAATCCTTAGTGTGCAATGAGAAAGGGGCCAACTCAGCAATCAATGTCAGATGCAGTGGAGACATGTATCCCTAATTGGAGATTTCGGAGGGGGGTACATAACAACAATAATAACCTGCATTTATACCGCGCATGGGGTATATGGGGTAGTGCCCCGGAGCTCTTCACAGTGGTGGAGTCTGACGACTAGCTGAGGGAGTGGGAGTGGGGGGGTGGGGGTGGGAGGTGACTGAAAGGGCGAGCAAAAAGTAAAGACTTTTGAAGGTGGGGAGGGATGGGGTGAGGCGGAGGGATTGAGGGTGAGAGCTTGGAGTTTGGAGTTGACACGGCCACCAACGGTGGAGCGGAGGGGACGGGGGACAGGCAGGGAGGTGGCAGACAGGCAAATCACTTGAAGGGATTTGAAAACATATGATGCCGGGGATGAGTTTCAGGCTTCACCATTGAGGACGAGGGGGTGTGGGGAGTCGGGGTTCGGGACGGAGCCTATCTCAAGTACATTCAAAAACATTAGACCTTTCACTGAGCTACCCTCCCCCCACACCTCCCCATCCCCAACCCCCAGCACGATGGAACGGCCCAAGCCTATCTCTCCAAAAAGGAGTCGGTCACATCCGAACGGAACAAGTCTTTCACAGCAATGCTCTTATTGAGATGATTGAAGATGAAGTCCCTCGATTTGCCAAAGATTAATGCGGCCCCTTCAGGTTTCGTCTGTCACTGTGACATATCATCGCAGGGAGTTTTGTGGAAGAGGATTATGTGATAACACATCAGCTCCAATAAGTCAATAAAACGTGAAAAAAGGACAGAAATTAGAAAGAGCAGTTAGAAACCAGCCTCAAGTATCACAGGCGCTGACTGAGACCCAATGTTATAACTCAGAGGAGAGTGTAATGTAAACTTGATTGGTCACTGTTAGACAGAAAGAATTGTGGAGCCCTGTAACATAGCAGTTAGCTGCTCGTCTCACAAGCGAGTGAACCTGGGTTCGATTCCCGGTTGGAGCAAAACCTAAGGCAGGATTCCGTCTAAAAATAAATGTGGTCGCTCAATCCACAACTGTGTGTGGGGGCCACTGCTGTGCAAATTTGGCTGCCTTTTTTCGCCCACAAAATACACAGTCAATCCAGTGAAGCATTTTAAGACGTCTCAATGATGTGATCAGGTGCTATATCAAATGCAAGGATTATTATTATAAATAAAGAACACAATGACTAGGACTGGTCAAATCAAGCAAGAAAATGATGTTCTTTTTCAATTCCATGCATCCTACCTACAAATGGAAATTCCAGAGAGATTTATTGGAACTCACTAGATTATTATCCCTGGAAAGTGATCCGCTAATCGACTAACAACCAGGTTCCTCCTTACTGCGAGGTAAACAGAGGCGTGTGGAGTAAGGAAACTTGCCTAAGGTTTTGTCTCTCCCGGGAATTAAACCCGGGTCCTCTTGTTTGCGAGGCGAGCGCTCTAACCACTGAGCTACAGGACTCCACAAATCTGCGGCAGTTCCAGTCCTGACCCACAAACTGGGCTCACAAGAACGGGTACAAGTCCAGCTTCTAATGAGAACAGCTGGCATCAAAAGATTACTGCACTGATCAGTGGATTTAATGTTGATTGAGAAAAGTCACAGTCAGTACTGTGCAAGTGACGTTCACACAGTACTCAAGATGTTAACTCAGATATGCGCGCTTCAGAGATGCACCTCGATGCCTCTGCTCAGAGGGGCGGCAAAGCACACAATAAATAATGCACGTCACATGCCTCCACATCCTTGCTCTAGCTTATGTTAGCTTGCTGCCTCGGTCAGCCTCAGGGGCAGAGGTCTGTGAGTCCAAAGCCCTGTTTATCTGCTGCGAGTTGCTGCTCTACATGAAGGGCGCTCTATAAATGCAAGCTGTTGTTGTTGTGTCAGCACTGATTACACGCTCTTGGCTGACACTGCAGTACCCGTGGCGGGAGCATTGCATTGTCAGAGGAAAAGTCGCTTGGATGAGACATTAAACTGAGGTCCCATCTGTGCCCTGTTCAGGTGGATGTTAAACATCGTATTATAACACCATGCGAAACAGAAGGGAGTTTCTCTCTCCTGGTGTCCTGGCCGACAATCCCCTAGATAAAATGAGTCACTCACTCCATGGCTCTTTGTGGGTCGTCACCGTGAGGCTGCCCCATTCACCCACAACACAACACACAGTCACTACACTTTACAGTAAAGCGCTGTAAAGAGACGTCCGAACAAAGTGATAAGCAAACACATAATAATAATCCGCGCCTTATCACATTGTCGGATGTCTCAAAGCGCTTCACAGTGTGCTTACTGCGCTTACTGTGAAGTGGAGTAACTGCGTATTTTGTGGGCAAAATGTGGCAGCCAATTGTACACAGAAGTGTCCCACAAACTGTCGTGGATTGAGTGACCAAATTTTTTTGGAGGAGGGATTATTAGTCTCGAAAAGCGATCTGTCAATCGACTAACAAACCCGGTTCCTACTTACTGCTAGGTAAACAGAGGCGTGCGGAGTAAGGAAACTCGCCTAAGATTTTGCCCCGTCCAAGAATCGAACCCGGGTCCTCTGGCTTGCGAGGCGAGTGCTCTAACCACCATGCTACGGGACTCCTGTTCAGGTGGGACGTTAAAGAGTTTCTCTCTACCCATTATCCTGGCCAACAATCTTGCAGACTAATCGGTCATTCACCTCACGGCTGTGCATAGGGCCTTGTTGTGCTTAAATGGTGACCGGGTTTGCCTGCAAATCCGCACTCCATTGTGCACATGGACTTGACAGTAATTCCCTGTGAAAGGCTGCCAGACAATTTGACATTGCAGGTTCTGCGTTAAATGTAAAGGATTGTGAGCTGTAAAGGGAATCGCAGGTTCTAATTCACATGAAAAATGGTGGAGCGGCTCCTGGAACACCCTGAACAGATAGAACATCAGCCAAGGACGCAGTGAAGGGAGAACTGGATGCATCTGACAACAGATGGCTCTGAGTTTTTTTGGGGGGGTTTGTGCAGTCTGTCAGCGCACACTTCATTCCCAGAGCAAGTGAGAGAATGAGAGAGAGAGAGAGAGAGGGAGGGAAACAGCCTTTCCTTTCAAAACGAGACTGAATCAGCACTTTGTCCCACTGTCCCACTGCCTCAATGCAGTAGCTTAAGAGATTTGCATTGGAGAGTTCATTCACATCGACGTTTACTGTGAGGTCAGTGGGGAGTGGACGATCAGATACGATGATGCTTCTCAATCAGAAGACATTAATTTTTCATTCCTATCACTTGAAATAAGGGCTGTCTGCTTTGATGGGAGAGAAAGGTGGAAAGCACCAATGGGGGGGAGAGTTACTGACAACTGAAGCACACAGTCACGGTAGCCAGGATAATAATAATAATAATTATTCTTGCATTTGATACAGAGCCTTATCACGTCGTTGAGATGTCTCAAAGCACTTCATGTCCAGCGCCTTGAATCCACCTTGATTGGTTTGCAGAAAGGCAAGCAGCTGCTGCTTAAACTCCGCACCTTCAACTGGTGGAGCCATGACTCAATGAAGGGAAGGGATGAGCCCAAGCTGCGGACAGGAAGATGGTGGCAATGCTCATTTCAAGCTGAGATGTGCTGCCCACCAGGGAGTTCCTTGTATCTACCAGCCACCTAAGTGAGGCTCAAACCCACGCTTGTTGGATGTCAAACGACCAAATCGTGACTATCCTCCTTGGGGGTCTCCTTGGAACTGAACTGGCATCAAGGTGACATGCCTCTGGCTCCTGAGCTGCAGTATTCCAGGGCACGGCTGATGACAGCACAGCTCAGTCTGGCTCATCGGCAGGACCTGGAAGGGCAGACCAGTCACTGAGGGCAGGGAATCCTCCCACTCCGCTCTTGCTAACGCTGCAGCCAAAGCCCTAACAGAGTAGTCCTAGCTGGACAAGCAGCGGGAAAGCTTGCCGGGCAGCAATATCAATGGCAATCGATGTGGTTTTAGCTGGTTAGACTCCAGCAGTTACCCCAACACACACTCTGGGGTACCCCAAGCCTCGGGTCTTGCCAACCTGCGCCTAATACTCTCCGGAATTAAGTAAGCGGGATGCGTCCCTCCAGGGAGAGAGAGAGAGAGTGCGCATTCCACTCCAATAATCTATCTCTGGGATTTCCATGTGTAGGTGGGAGGAGGGGAATTCTCAGCTCGGTTCGGAGACTCTTGAGCAGGTGATGGGTTTCCGCATGTGTCAGACACCTACACCGCTGACCAAAAAATATTTACACTTTATATATAGAATACAAATGAAAGTATAAAATAGAATATATATAGATTCCATTCACTATATATATACACATATTACTCACGCATATAAATATTCTGTGTTTTATATATTTATTCAGAAAGGCTCTTGCCCCAGGAGACTGCATTAGATTTATAATCATTTTGCCAATTGTTAGCTGCTTCTCCACGTTATCTGAAATTGATTTTATTCTGAAATGGAAAAGTGACTGCAGTCCTTTGAACTGCTGAATGCAAACAGAGAAATTCAGACCTCCATCCCCTCCCCCGAGGGCTGAGGGCAGTAATCTTTTGGAAGGCTGCACAGATTTATTGGAGTCCCGTAACATATTGGTTAGAGCACTCGGCTCACAAGTGAGAGGACCTGGGTTTGATTCTCGTGCAGGGTGAAACGTTGGGCAAGTTTCCTTACTCCAGACGCCTCTGCTTACCTAGCAGTAAGTAGGAATCCGGGTGTAAATCGATTGGCAGATTGCTTTTCGGGGGGGGGGGGGGAATAATCCTTTCAAAAAAACAAGATAATAATAATTTAGTCACCTTAATCAACGACTGTGTGTGGGACTCTGCTGTGCGCAATTGGCTGCCGCGTTTCGCCTACAAAATATACAGTCAATTCACTTCACAGTATTCTGTGAAGCGCTTTGAGACGTCTCGAAGACGTGATAAGGCGCTGTATTTACCTATTTCCAACAATAACAACTTGAACTTATATAGCGTTATATCCAGGCGGTGTTGAACTCTTAATTTTGCGGTAATCTTAATGGGATCCCTTAAAGAAATGTCAGTTTGTGACCCGGTCCGCAGTCTCAACTTTGAGTCAAAAAGTTTGTACGTTCATCAATAATAATAATCCTTGTATTTGTATAGCCGTCAGGAAGACATCTCACAGCACTTCACAGGATTTTACTCTAAAGTGTAGTGACTGTACTTTGTAGGCAAATGCAGCAGCTAATTTATGCACAGCAACATCCCACAAACATCCATGAAGCGAATGTCCAACTTCAATTTGGGATTGTTGGCCAGGATACCGGGAGAGAGTGTTTTTTTTTAAATAGTGCAGCGAGATCTTTAACGTCCACCTGAACATGCAGACGGGACCTCGGTTAAACCTGATCACTCCCTCGGAGCTCATAGACTATATGAGTCTAAGTCCTGACTTGGGGCTTGAACCCACAATCTTCTGATTCGGAGGCGAGAGCCTGACCACTGAGCCAGGCTGACACCTTCAAGTACCATATTGGGGGCTTTGAGCTCACAGCCCAGGCTGATATTCCAGCGCAATGCTGGGAGAAGGGGAGTGTGGCTTGTCGAGGTGCTGTCCTTCAGATGAGGTGGTAAACCAGATTCCCGTCATTGTTCAGCTGGATATTTAAGATCCCCCGACAATCCCCCCAGTTTAATGAGTCAGTCACCTCAGGACTAGCTGTGACTTTACCGTGTGCAGAGTGGCTACCCCGTCTGCCTACGCATAGAATCCCTGAACCTGACAGCAATTCACCGTGACATTTTGACGTTCTGGGAGCTATTATTATTGTTATTACAGTAGTATCTACCAGTGAGCCTTACAGCACTCTAAGTGGCATTAATTCCTCTGCACTTACTGAGAGCCGGGTCTGTCTGACTTTGATAGAATTGTGCTGTTGACGGCAGTGGCAGGTCTAGCCTACGTTACGAGCACCTTTTTTTTACACTGCGTTGTCTTGGTGACACAGGGGGCTGACTCCACCACACTACAAATTGCACTGCGCTTCCTCCTGTGTGTCTGAGTGGGAGGCAATAGGGACTGAATTAGGAACAGCGGCTGATGTCAGTGAGCGAGTGAGTGAGTGAGTGAGCGAGCGAGCGAGTCAGGTGCCTGGCAGTACTGTGAGCATGGAAGCCTTCCCAATATTGTCTTCCCTGTCTCCCTGCCCGTCTCCCTATCTGCCTCCATCCCTGTCTGTGTCCCTGCCTGTCTGCCTCCTCCACGCTCTGCTCTGAACCGGCAATGTACATGACTGGAAAAGCTAATCGCAGTCCACCTCACTGTCCCCCAAGCAAGATATATTTGTGGAGTTCCTGTAGCACAGTGGTTAGCTCACTCGCCTCGCAAGGGAGAGGACCCGGGTAATAATCCCTCCAAAAAATGCAAGTATTATTATTAGTGTAACAGACAGACGGGAGCTCGGTTTAACTTCTCATTCAAAAGATGGCACCTTCGACAATGCAGTGCTCCCCCCAACACTGCATTGGAGCGTCAGCCTGGACTAAAGAGTTTTGTTTCCAGTGTGATAAATATATATTCTGGCCTCACACTGCTGGGTAAGGCAGCAACCCCTCTGGTCCTTTATTCCATCTTTGCTGATTGATCACAGCAGTCTAACCCACTCAGCCTCTCACCACCGTTTTGCATTTCCCAGGGAAGCAGAACTCAGAAATAATGAGTTCCGTAAAGACCGCTAAAGGAATCCTAAATGTCTCAAACTGAGGGAGACAGCACTCAGTGTCTGCCGGGGGTTACACACAGAACAGTGGATATCTGAGAGTGCTTGTGTGGATAATACTATCGTTAATAATAATACCTGTATTTGATATAACACCTATTCATGTCTTCGGGACGTCTCAAAGTGCTTTACAGATTGTACTGTAAAGTGAATTGACTGCATATTTTGTGGGCGAAATGCGGCAGCCAATTGCGGCAGCCAAGTGTCCCACAAGCAGTCGTGGATTGAGTGACAAAATTATTATTACTAGCCACTGGAAACGACACGAGAGAGGCTGAGCAGAGAACGGACACTGCTAAGAGAGGGGGGATGGAGAATTGGGGGAAACTGCGAGGAGAAAACGACTTGGGGGATCTAAAAAGAGAATTCAGGAGGAACTACTTCATGCAGAGGCTTGTGAGATTGCGGAACTCGGAATGGCGCTGGTTGAAGCAGATAATGTAGTTGATTTCAAGAGAAAGCCAGACCTTCACACAAGGGCAAGGGGAATAGAAGGAATAGGAGGGAGTGAGGAATGGGAGGATAAACACCGGCACGGAATGATTGGGCAATGGTCTGTTTCTGGCTGTTTGGTACTGGGCGCAGCTGGAATATCACAGCCATAGTCGCACAAGTTTCAGAAACAAGTCATTTGAACCATCTTGTGCATTCCTGTGTTTATCCTCCACACGAGCCTCCACCTCTCTATTCCCCTCTCCCACACCCCTCTTACGCCCCGCTTCTACCATCTCTCCTATTCCCCTCTCCTCTATCTTTTCTATTCCCTCTCCTCCACCTCTCCCCTTCCCTCTCCTCCACCCCTCTATTCCCCTCTCCTACACCCCTCTATCCCCCTTTCCTCCACCCCTCTATTCCCCTCACCTATACGCTACTATTCCCTCTCCTCCACCCCTCCTATTTCCTTCTCCCTCACGTATGCATCAAATGGTAAGTGCGCAACAGAGAGCTTGTGGCAGAGCTGAAGGAAGCCAGACAAGGATACAAAATTATTGATGGGCGATATATTAAACACCAGGAATTATTATGAAGTTTATCAAGTCAGGTTAAGCCGTCGATTACAAGGAAAGGCTAAATGAAACGGTAAAACGGAGGGAGAGCGAGCGGGGTTTGTTCGTGTGTCCGTGGTGATTGATTGTCGCTGTGTGCCTGGTGACTACCCCCTCCCCTCTCACCCCGCCACCTCCCCCACCCCCGCTCCCACATCAGGAGGCTGCAAATCCTTCTTCGGAAGATTTATGACTGCCACCCTGATCTTGTTAGTCAGTCCTGAGCAATTTCAGATTAAATTAAGAAATGAGCATCTCATTGGACAATAAAAACAGATTAAGAGCAATCCAATTTACCATTACAGGTCTGGACATTTGCGAGGCCCGTCCATCAGTCATACAATCATGGAATGTTACAGCACAGAAGGAGGCCATTCGGCCCATCATGCCCCGTCCCCCCCAACCCCCACTCCCCATGGGAAAAGCCGTCCCACCCCATTCGCCTGTCCTTTCCCCTTTCTGTTTTGCTTTCTCAAATATTTGTTGAATATATTCGGACCCAAACAACTTGTTAGCACACAGTTGTTTGTTCTTATATAATGAGGTGCCACACTATAAAAATGGATGCTGAGCAGCATCTCCTGAAAGTCTGATGTCACTTCTTGTGTTCCTGCTCGCAGGAAGCCAGCGACCCTTCTCACAAACATTCCCAGCGGTTGCTCTTGCCAACCTGCGCCTAATACTTTCCGGAATTAGGTAAGCAGGAAGCATCCCTCCAGGGAGAGAGAGAGAGCATTCCATTCCACAAGCTGTCTCTGGGATTTCCATGTGTAAGTGGGATGCCTGGAATTCTCAGCTTGGTTTGAAGACTCTTAAGCAGGTGATGGGTTTCCGCGTGTGTCAGGCACTCGAATGACCAGAAAAAAAAATATGAGGGTGCCTCTTGCTCATCTTTGCTCTTCTTGCTGCCAGACTCTGCAATCCTCCTCACAGGCTGTCCTTGTGACCAGCAATGGGTCAGATGGACCTTCAGGCTAGTTTGAACGAGTGCCAAAGAAACAATATGAATCTGTTCCCATAAAATTAGCTTATGTAAAACATCCGCGTGACCGAGGAGAATAGGGAACCCAAACTCTTAAACAGCTCATCTGTAATACACCCTCCATCGCAAACCCACGTTGCTGAGAGCACTGGCCTCATAAGTGAGAGGACCTGGGTTTGTTTCCCAGGCAGGGCAAAACCTTAGGCATGTTTTCTTACTCCACATGTCTCTGTTTACCTAGCAATAAGTAGGAACTCAGTTGTTAGTCGATTGGCAATAACACCTTTTCAAAAAAAAATTTGGTCACTCAATCCATGACTGTTTGTGGTCCATCACGCTAATAAGACGTCTCAAAACGCTTCACAAAATAAATTGTAAAGTGGACTGACTGTATATTTTGTGGGCAAAATGCAGCAGCCAATTGTGCATTGCAGTATCCCTCCCACAAACAGTCGTGGATTGAGGAATTATTACCCCTGGAAACGATCCGCCAATCAACTAACAACCAGGTTCCAACTTACTGCTAGGTAAACAGAGGAGTGTGGAGTAAGGAAACTTGCCTAAGGTTTCATCCTGCCCGAGGATTAAACCTGGGTCATCTCACCTGTTGTCTTCTTCGACTCTCAACTGTCTTTTTTTCCCCACATCCAAGCCATGACCCGCTCTGCCTTCCCTCAACTCCGTAACATCGCCCGATTCCGCCACTACCTCATCCCTCAGGCCACTGAAACTCTTGTTCATGCCTTCATCACCTCCAGGCTCGACCACGCAAACGCCTGCTTGTCGGCTTTCCCAACTCCTCCCTCCACAGGCTGCAGATAATCCAGAACTCTGCAGCCCTTGTCCTCTCCCGCATCAAACTCTGTGACTCCATCTCCCCCACTCTCTCCCAAATCCACTGGCTCCCTATCCTTCAGAGGATCCAGTTCAAGATCCTGGTCCTAACCTACAAAGCCCTCCATAACCCCATCCTACCTCTGCGACCTCCTACCAACTAACTCCCTACCAACCCGTCCGTTCCCTCCGCTCCACCGGCTCTGGACTGCTCCACGTCCCCCGACCCACCAGCTCCACCATTGGTGGGAGAGCCTTCAGCCATTCTGCCCCCAACCTCTGGAATTCCATCCAATCACTCTGCCTCGCCCCCTCCTAAGCCTCCTTCAAGTCCCGCCTCAAAACCCTCCTCTTCGACCATGCCATCGCTCACGCTCCTTCCCCTCCCGTCCCTTCTCTCCCCCTGACCCCAGTTCGGATCTGAAATGCTGTGCACTGTCCAGCGCCTTGGGACGTCCTCCCGCCGTGAAAGGCGCTATACAAATGTAATCTTCTTGTTGTTGTTGCGAGCGCTAACCACCACGAGACTCCACAAAGTAAAATTATCATATTACATCTGCAAGATACATTCACTGCACTTCACGTAAATCCTGCGCAGTGCTTTGAGACTTTCTTCCGGCTTGAAAGGCCCATTATAAAAAAGGTTATCAATAACAATAATAACAATCGTGTGGCACCTATTGATATTCCGACTGCTCAGCAACCAGAATATGAGACACAGCGAGCAATTCATCCTGTCCTCAAAGGTGAACTCGCCTCCTCCAGCTCTCCTCACCAATGAAAGTCAAAAGGACTGGCAGATCGTCTGGTTCTGTTCACGCCTGGGTGATCACATTAACCTCGCTCCACGGAGTAGATTAATGGGCCATCCTGAGTGAGAGAAAGAACTCTGTACCATCTCTGGGTGTGGGGGGAGGTGGGGGGAAAAAAGAGACCTGCAGTTTTATGCCTTTAGAGATGTGATTTCTCCATATCCCGACGTCAAAGCACTGGGACAGGATTTGGGTTTCGATCTCCATGTTCCTCTCCATTGTGCATCAGATGACAAGTTACTTTCACTCGCTCATCTGGCACGCGCACAGAGACCCACGGAGTCCCACGTAGCGAAGTGGTTAACGCTGGTGCTCGTCTTGCAAGCGTGAGGACCAGGGTTCAATTCCTGGGCGAGGTGAAACCTCAGGCAAGTTTCCTTACTCCACACATAATAATAATCATAATACTTGCATTTGATATAGTGCTTTTCAGAATAGACTGTAAAGTGAATTGACTGTATATTTGTGGGCGAAACGCGGCAGCCAATTGCGCACAGCAATGTCCCACAAACAGTCATGGATTGAAGTGACCAATTTATTTATTTATTTTTTCTTGAGGGATTATTATCAGGCGTGTGGAGTAAGAAAACTTGCCCAAAATTTCTTGCCCAAACATCTGTTTATCTAGCAGCAAATAGGAACCTGGTTGTCAATTGATTAGCGGATTGCTTTCCAGGGGTAATAATCCCTCAAAAAAAAATTGGTCAGTCGATCCACGACTATTTGTGGGACGTTGTTGTGCGCAATCGCCTGCTGTTTTTACATTGATAAGCAGTCTCCTCATCACTCTCCCTCTCCCCTCTCTCCACCAAGACAATGCTCACTGTCTCTGGAATAGACCAAGAATTCTCAAATTCACAGTAAATACAGTACAATCTGAATTGGCTCATTGACGACCCAGGAGCCTTTTAACAGGCCTGTGATTTGGGCTGTGAACCGAGCGAGACACTGAACGAACGGTACATTCAGTTCTTTCCTCCAGTAATGAACCTGTAAAAGTGCGCCATTTAAAAAAAATGCATTATCTTCCCCGTGTTGCAATGAATTTATGAGCATTCTCTCCTCGCATTCAGCCCATTCCCAGACTGTTTTGCTTAAGTGAGCAACCAAATTGAAAGCCACGCTAATGTACAATGACCTACTTAAAATCCAGAGAAAACGTGATGCTGTTAGGAGATGTTTTAAAGGCTGTGTGTTCAGTGCCTGTGACACTGAGTGAGTGAGAGACTCGTTATCACATCAATGAGGAAGCACTCGAAGAATGTTGGCTCCTGACTCCATCCCTTCACTCTGCTTTATTGGAGGCCGCATCAAGTGTCACATCTCCAGATGAACTGGTTGTTTGCGGAATCTTGCTGCATGCAAAATGGCTCCCGTTTTTGCCCACGAATACATTCTGTATTCCTGTAAGCCCTCCATGGTCTTGCTCCCCCCTACTTCTCAGACCTCCTTACCCCATATCAGTCTGTCCACTCCCTCTGTCCGGCCTGCTTCAGGTCCCCCGCACTTACAGCCCCACTATTGGCGGTCAAGCTTTCAGCATCTCTGTCCCCACACTCTGGAACTCTATCCCGCAATCCCTCTGCCTCACCCCCTCTCAAGTCATGTCTAAAGTCCTTCCTCTTCGACGGGGCTTTCAGCCACCCTCCCAACCCCTCCACCCCTCCTGACCCCAACTCCCAGCTTAGGTCCAAAACCCCTGATTGTCCAGTACCCTGGAACGTCTTTCCGACCTGAAGGGCGCTGTACAAGTGTAATTTGTTGTTGTTGTTGTTGTTGTTGAATACTGCACAAAGTGCACAAGACCGGTTCGGATAGAAGACCCTTTGGCCCATCTCATCTCTTCAGAACACCTGCCCGACTCCCTTCTCTTTTTGAGCAGTGCCATGGAATCTTTTACATCCACCAGAACAAACATGGCAACATTGGAAAAGAGAAGGGAGTGTCTCCCTCCCAGTTTCTCCGCCAACAATTCGGTCCACGACAGTTTGTGGCACACTGCTATGCTCAACTGGCTGCCGTGTTTTTCCATAAAATACATTGAAGGAAAGGTAAAAATAACAATCCTCAAATTTGATAAAGACCTAAATCATCAAAACATCTTGAAGTGCTTCAAAGGGAATTGGTATTAAGTGCAGTGGCCACTATCTGTACGCAAAGATGCCAGCCATTTACCCACAGCAAGGTCCCATAAACGCCCACATAATGAATAACTAATTTATCTGGAGGATTGTTGGCTGGGACACTGTGAGAAATCTCTGAGGTTATTAACCAGATCTGCAAATAACCAGTTTGACCAAATTAAAATTGAATATAAAATGTTCCACAAATCTTAAATTTGTAGACAATGAAAAACGATAATCCTTACATTTGATATAGTGCCTTATCAAGTTGTTGAGACGTCTCAAAGTGCTTCACAGGATACACTGTTAAGGGTAATGACTGTGTATTTTGTGGGTGAAACGCGGCAGCCAATTGCGTCCAGCAGTGTCCTCACAAACATGAGCAGTGGATTGTTCTGTATGATGTGGACCTTACGGAGGGTTGAGGAGGAACGTTAGGACTCTGGATGTGCCACCAGCCAAAAGAAATGACTAAAGGACGAAAGAATCAGGAAAGAGCAGTGTCAAGTGTGTCTCTGCAATTGACCTCTAACAACAACAACAACAACAACAACAAGATTCCATTTATAAAGCGCCTTTCACGTCAGGAGGACGTCCCAAGGCGCTGCACAGTTGGGTCATGACCCGAGCAGGGGGGAAATGGTCAGGGTGAGGGAAGGGAGGGAGCGAGGAGGGGGTAGAGAGTTGAGAGGGGAGCTGAAGGCTCGGTCAAAGAGAAAGGTCTTGAAACCGGCCTTGAAGGAGGAGAGGGAGGAAGCGGCGAAGACACTGGGGGATAGAGTTCCAGAGCCTCGGGGCTGAGAGGCTGAAGGCCCGACCACCGATGGTAGGGCGATTGGGGTGGGGGACGTGGAGCAGACCGGAGCCGGAGGAACGGAGGGTACGGGCAGGTAGGTAGGGGGATAGTAGGTCGGAGAGGTAGGAGGGAGCGAGGCCGTGAATGGCTTGTAGGTGAGGATGAGGATCTTGAAATCAATCCTCTGGGGGATGGGGAGCCAGTGGAGGTGAGCGAGAGCGAGGGCGAGGGTGGGAGTGATGTGGTCGCGGTGTCTGGTGCAGGACAGTACACGAGCTGCAGAGTTCTGAATGACCTGCAGTGTGGAGGGAGGTGGCGGGAAGGCCGGCGAGGAGAGAGTTCCCATAGTCCAGCCTTGAGGTGACAAAGGCGTGGACCAGGGTTTCAGCAGCGTGAGGGGTGAGGTAATGGCGTAGTCTGGCGATGTTCCGGAGGTGATGGAAGGCGGTGCCAGTTGTGGTGCGGATGTGAGGGAGAAAGGACAGCTCAGGGTCGAACAAAACGCCGAGGTTCCTGACTGGCTTTGAGAGGTGGTCTTAACTCATTAACGTCACTCATAAGAGGCCCGTTGCCTTGTGGTGCAGTTTATCTGTCAACAAATTAACGTTGTCTTATCCATGTGGGTATGTCTTTTTTTCAAAGGCAATTACATGGGAACTATTAAGCCTAAGGGGCGGCCCAAGCGTAGACATCTTTGTCAAATCACCAGCTCGTTCCCTCTTAACATGAGGTCGTTCAAACATTATGTTACTTAACATTATTGCAGTGAGGCTCGAGGGGCCAAGTATCGCCTGGAACCCAGATTATGCTCTATAATACTGGGGAAACGACCTAGTTATCTACTACTGACCGCATTATAGTGCACGCTCTGCAGTTCGATGCCACCAGCACAGGAGGCGAAAATAATATCGGGGAAGAATTCGGCTTGATTCAATTTTTAACTAACTGGGCCGAATAGTGGCAAACACAGTTTAATATGAATCAGTGTAAAATCAGCTTTTGTCAGGAACACAGGGAGAGATTAGGACACAAGTGGACACTAGTACCAACAATAATAATTCTTAAGAGTTGATACAGCGCCTTTCATGTCAGCCGGACGTCTCACATGATTTTACTGTAAATATGAACTGTATATTTTGTTGGCGAATGTGGCAGCTGATTTGTGCACAGCAATGTCCTACAACTAACCAATATTTATTTGGGGGGGGGTTGTTGGCCAGGACACCAGGAGATCTTTAACATCCACCTGAACAGGCAGGGGAGCCAAGATTTAACATCTCATCCGGAGCACACGGCACGTCCAGCAACACAGCGGACTTTGTGAGCTCAAAGTCCTGGTATTGGGCTTGAGCCTACAACCTTCTGACTCAGACATGAGAGGGCTACCAACTGAGCCAGGCTGCCACACGAGAGATCCTATTAACAAGTTACCCCAAATTACAGTCCGGGGTGTGAGAGAGAGAAAGAGAGAGGGGCCGCAGAAAAGGTATCATTTTCAGTAAATATTTAACTTATTCAATTATATCGGCGGAGTAGTGAATTTTAGCAAACCTGTAAATTTAAAGCTGTGACCAGTCCATAAATCTTTGACAAGTCTGTGTTACGTGCATTATTAATGCCTAGCAAACACCAGCTGTGAATCATGTCCAAACTGGTGATGTCGTTGTTCGTTCAAACCCTTTTATCTCCCTATCCTGTTTATGTCCGATCCTCATTATCCCACAGTGGATGAGGAAGGAAAACATTTCGCAACGAGTCAAGCTTTGTGGGATCACAGAGAGTTTACTGCACAGAAGGTTGATTGGGCCTCTCTGTTTGGGTTACTGCTACCTTCCTCACTTCAGCTATCTATTCCCCTGCTCTGTCCCCATCGGGACTGTCAACGCCCCACTGGAGCTCTTTATTTAATTCCATTCCGCTGCTCTTTCTTCACTGTGTCCATAGTGGTGCTCACTCACTACCTGTTCTCCCTCCTCCACCCCGCCCACTGCCACCTGGGATCCCAATCCTCTCCTCATTCCATCAATGTAATTGTTCTGGCTGTATTAGTTGTATAGGACCTATTGAGTCTAATCCGATTCCCCTACTCCTTCCCCATGGAACATTTATAATAGCACCTTTCATATAGGAAAGCATCTCAAGTACCTCACAGACACGGAACCACAGGAGCCAGTAGAATAGGGAGCCAGGAGGGAGCTATGAGGATGGCAGTGATGGGAGCGCGGAGTCTGGAATAGAGAAGGATAAAGTTCTAGAATCATAGAACCATAGAATCCTACAGACAGAAGGAGGCCATTCGGCCCATCGTGTCTGTGCTGGCTCTTTGAAAGAGCTACCAACTATTCCCACTCCCTTGCTCTCACTCCACAGGCTTGTGACTCTTTTAATCCAATATCAAATTCCCTTTTGTAAGATGCAATAATGTAGAAGGAATGAGTGGGAGGAGGAGAGCATTGGAGAAATCAAGTCTGGAGGTGACACCGGCCTGGATGAAGTGAGATAGGGAGGTAGAGGTGGCTGGTGTTGGAGAGATGAAGAAAACTGTCTTGGACAAGGACTGATGAAAAGAACTGAGGGTCAATCGAAATGTGGAGATCTCACGGGATGTGTGAGCTGGAGTGAGCAGTTCAGGGAGGTCGATACATTCAGTCAGATGCGGGGCTGTACAGTAATGCACCACAAAATCACTTTGAATTTATCGACATTAAGTTGAAGGAAGCAGATCGAGAGGACATCATTGGTGACTTTGTCAGTCAGAATCCCGCCTTTAACATAATCTTATTCTTTCTCAAGTATTTATCCAATTCCCACTTAATGACTGAATTGTGGATCCATTAATAAGAGAGGGACAGGGAAATTAAAAATATATATAATCCTAAAGCCACACTCGATTTAGTCCCAACGACACGATGAGGAGCTAGACCAAAAATAAGGATTATTCTTATCACCATTATTATCAAATCCAAGGACTATTATTATTCTTATAAAAAATCCCACAGAAATGAGACAAAGAGAAAAGCTCAACAGGATATTCGTCATCATTGTGTCTCATTATAACGAACGACATTTTCCGACAAAATTCTTTAGGGAGGGCCGGAGTGTGACAATGACATGGAGGAGGGGGGTGGGGGGGGGAAAGGGAGAGGATGGGTGGCAGGGGTGGTGGTGTTGTCGCTGACACAACGCACTGAGCGGCGAGGTCTAGCCCAGTGATTTCTCAGATCGCTGAGTCCTGAAGGGGAGGGGGTTAAACGGCAGGGCTAATCGGCCGGTTCAGCTTCCCTGCGACTGCCTAGGCTGAACTGAATCTAATTACTTAAAACGCAGGAGAAACAAGGACGGAATGAGAACGCAGCCACAAATCCCTCTCCCTAATGCCACGCACCGGCTCCTGGCTCGACACAGGATAGCGCAAAGTGCCGTAATAGGGTGTTTTTTTTAAAAATGTGGTGTTTTTTTCTTCTTAAAGCTCCTAAAATAGATCCGTTCATCAGTCACCTGATGTACTGAGAGACTGCCCCCACGTCACAGGCTGGTTAATGGTGCCTTTAATCTGATTGAAATAATGCTCTGCCCTCCCGACTGCAAAGTCAACCAAGTACACGGACACATACAACCATCACGTACATCCCTCAACCCCTCCCACCATTCCCCCTACGCACAGACGCATGCTCCCTCGCATCTACGCACTCACTGCAAACAGCTGCAACCCTGCTCAGAATACGATTACATCATT
The DNA here is from genome assembly GCF_018977255.1 of Callorhinchus milii. Lineage (NCBI taxonomy): Eukaryota > Metazoa > Chordata > Chondrichthyes > Chimaeriformes > Callorhinchidae > Callorhinchus > Callorhinchus milii. The sequence continues at coordinate 21,564,772 of NW_024704750.1, read as the reverse complement.
GAAGTTTCCAAGATATAACGGTCATAATAATAATAATAATAATAATAATTTCTTGCCTTTGATAGATTGCCCTATTGCATCAAAATGTGTCAGGTCACTGTCAATTGCAGGGACAGTGTATTTGTAGGGAGTATGAATGAAGCAGCTATTTTGCACCATTGACGTCCCATAGTTCGCCGTTAGGTGATTGACCAGTTTATCTGGAAGATTATTGTCCAGGACTCCAGGAGAAACCCATTTCTCTTTTCCAATGGCGATATGACGATCTTTAACATCCACCTGAACAGGCAGACGGGAAGTTGGTTTAACGTCTCATTCTCATTTAACATCTCACCTCTTACAGCAGGTGACGAATAGATTGATCTTCAGGATTGTTGGGGGGAATGTTGTATCGTCAGGTGTCGTCCTTTGGACGAGATGTTAAACTGAGTTCTGCCTGTTCAGGCGGACTTCAAAGATCCCATGTCGCTGTTCAAAAAGAGAAAGGAGTTTCTCTCTCCCGGTGTCCTGGCCAAATAAAACCAGTCCCTCACTGCATGGTTGTTTGTGTGAATTTTGCTGTGTGCAAAATTGGCTGGCGAGGACTGGCGTTAAGGAGGTTAGTGCGGGTGAGTATATGGGCAGCAAAATACAACAGGAATCCTCACAATTATTGCCTCACACCTTGTCGTTGGACACAGATATGAGGTGGTTGAGATGGTTGCTCACCTCTTTCTTGGTCACAGGTATCTGGTCGATACCTTTGGTTATGGAGCTCCAGGACCTGGCAGACACCATGCAGGCGAAGAGGGGAAACAGGTCTCCGGCTCCCAGATCCCGGCTGTACTTCTCAATCTTTTTCATATCAGCTTGAATCAGGGAACGCCACAGGTGGCAATAGTTCAGGCGAAATTCCTCTTCCAGAGTCTGGACACACACAGAAAAGAGTCATTAACTGCGGAGACAACAGGATCAATTGTATCATAAATAATCCCTTGCATTTGATGCAGTGCCATGTCACATTGTCAAACAGTCTCAAAGATTCTCACTGTTCTATTTGTAGGTAAATGCAGCAGCTGATGTGTGTACAGAAACATCCCGTAAACAGCTACAGAATGAACCGCTTAAATTTATGAACAAAATATAATATTAATAATCCTTGCATTCGATACAGTGCCTAATCACGTCGTCAAAGCCTCTCAAAGTGTTTCACAGGATATACTGTAAAGTGGTTTCACTGTATATGTTGTGGGCGAAACGCAGCAGCCAGTTGTACACAGCAGTGTCCCACAAACAGTCATGGATTGAGTGACTACATTTTTGGGGAGAAGAGAGAACCCCAGAAAGCAATCCGCCAATCGACTAACAACCGGGTTCCTAATTACTGCCGGGTAAGCAGTGGAGTGTGGAGTAAGGAAACTTGCCTAAGGAATCGAACTCAGGTCTCTTGCTTGCTTGCAAGGCGAGTGCTCTAACCAATTGGCCACAGGATGCCACACTGCGCAGAACTCAGCAGCCCAATGTGGCTTTCCTTACTGCCAAAGCTCTTCCTTCCCCTCCCCTCCCCTGCTTCTGTTAGTGGTAGCCGAGCCTGTACTTTAGTGTGTGTCAGGAGGCTTGTCATTACCTATTACTCTCTTGTAGATGTAGGGCTGGTGACCTGACAGCGCATTGGTGACCTCTTGGCCGTTGCTGGGTTTATCCATAAAAGCACTGTGCACTGCGCGACATAGCAATGATGGGGAGAGCGTGTGGCTGAGCGCGCAGTGGCTGTCAATTTGAATCTCACTTTTGAGATGACGTCCTCTTCTCCCTCTCTCTCCACAACCAGCGTCTCTGCTGCAGGCTAAGTAAGCCAAGGAGCAGCTACACAGCCAACGTACTTGCCACCACACTCCATTCGTGGCGTAATGGTTAGAACGTTCCCCTCGCAAGCGAGAGGACCTGGGTTCAATTCCCAGGCGGAGCAAAACCATAGGCAAGTTTCCTTACTCCACATGCCTCTGTTTACATAGCAGTAAGTAGGAACTTGGTTGTTAGTCGATTGGCGGATCTCTTTCCGGAGGTAATAATCTCTTCAAAAATAATTGAATAAATATAAATTTAAAAAAAAACTGTTTGTGGGACGCTGCTGTGTGCAATCGGCTGCCGTGTGCAATCGGCTGCCGTGTTTCACCCACAAAATATACAGTCAATATATTTTGTGGGTGAAACACAGTAGCCAATTGCGCAAGGCAGCGTCCCACAAATAGTCGTGGATTGAAGTGACCAATTTATTATTATTATATTTAATTATTTATAAGACGTTATATCAAATGCAAGGATTATCAGTAATCACTGGAACGTCAACCTAGACTCGTGAGGTCAAGGTCCCCAGGTGGGGGCTTAAACCCACAACCTTCGAACTCAGGGGAGAGAGTGCTAGTGACTTAGCCTGTGATCTGACATTCACCCCCGGAGCAGGTTCTTAACCCAGTTGACTGTGGATCAGCTTGTGACTGATATGCATGTAAATGTGAGACTTGCCTGATATAATCCATGGTCCAAAAGCACAATTTGGGATCTCTTGGTTGCCCTGCTCTTTCTCACCAGCACGTTGCCCGGGTGTGGGTCACAATGCACAAAGCCATTGACAAAGATCATTTCACTGTACATCTTGCCCAGGTTCCGGGAGATCTGCAAAAAAGCATATAAAAGTGAAGAAAGAAAGCTCAGTGACAGCAATGCAGCAGCTATTTTTGTAGGCATCCATTTTACACACGGCAATGTTCCACAAAACAGCCATGCGGTTGACTTGATGGTAATTGAGGTTGAGGCCTAGACACTGGGATTCATTTAAACAGCAGCCTGATGCTCTAATGAGAAGATGGGATGAGATCAGAAGGCCCAAAGAGTTGTTTTCACCCAAACTAATCTTGTGAGTGACCAGGTTTATCTGGAGGATCGCTGGGCAGGACACCAGGGGAAACTTGCCTTCTCTTTTCCAATAGTCCAGTGAGATTTTTAACGTCTGCTCAAAGAACAGGCAGACGGGACCTCGGTTTAACGTCTCATCTGATGATCAGCATCTCCGACAATGTAACCGTCCTGCAAGCTCTAAACTGAGAGCATCAGCCTAGACTGACTGCAAGTTGGGAGCATGACTTAGACGTCAACCTTCTGAGGCAGGTAAAGTGCCAAGCACAGTGGACAGTTATTGGAAGCAGGAAGCCTAAATGAGCCAGTGACGCTGGAGTCAATTTCAACCATTCAAACTACCTGAGATGAGAATTAATGATGATAATAATCCTTGCATTTGATATAGCGCCTCATCATATCGTTGAGATGTCTCAAAGCCCTTCACAGGATATACTTTAAAGTGGAGTGACGTGTATTTTGTAGGTGAAACCTGGCAGCCAATTGCGCACAGTAGTGTCCCATAAACAATTTGGAATGAGTGAACAATTTTATTTTTGGAGGGTTTATTACTCCAGAAAGCGACCCGCCAAATGACTAACAACCAGGTTATAATAATCCTTGCATTTGATATAGCGCTTTTCACGTCTTCTCGACGTCTCAAAGTGCTTCACTGTAAAGTGAATTGACCTATATTTGTGGGCGAAACGCGGCAGTCAATTGCGCACAGCAGCGTCCCACCAACAGTCGTGGATTGAGAATGACCAATTTATTATTGTTTTGTTTTCTGGAGGGATTATTATTAGGCTCTGAGTGGAGTAAGGAAACCTGCCCAAGGTTTCGCCCTGCCTGGAATTGAACCCAGGTGTCTCACTGGCAAGGCGAGTGCCTTAACCACTGAGCTACAAGACTCCACAGGTTCTTACTTACAGCTAGGTAAACAGAGGCATGTGGAGTAAGGAAACTTGTCTAAGGTTTCGCCCTGCCCGGGAATCGATCCCAGGTCCTCACACGTTGCGAGGCGAGTATTCTAAGTACTGAGCTACCACAGGGAGGGAGAGCAGACTAGGGCTTCCGATCCACACTGAGCCATGATTTTATCAGCTGGGCCTTCACGAGAACCATGTCAGTGCTTGACTTGGACCATCGAGTCGGTGACACCAATACGTGAGCGGGGACGACGGGATATGTGAGGGAACAGCGACAAGGCAAATAGCAACGGAAAGGAAGAACCATTCTCCAAAGCAAGCGTGGCTGGAAGGATGCCCACACTCGAATCACTCCTGTGACTTTGCCCATTATCACCGTCCATCACCACAAGGCACTGTGCATCAGCAGAACCCCTAATTAACACTGAGAAGCACTGAGGAGAGGCAGGACTGACACCTCTGGCCCTTAACTTTAGGCAATGTCATGACCAGCAAATTTGTGCTTAAGAGTCAGCGCTTTTTAAACTCGACTTGAGTTCCTATTTGAAAATGATTCCTTCCCTGCCACCGCACAACAATAATAATAATAATCCTTGCATTTGATTTGATATAGCGCTTTTCACGTCTTCTAGACGTCTCAAAGCGCTTCACAGAATAGACTGTAAAGTGAATTGACTGTATATTGGTGGGCGAAATGCACAAACACGGGATTGACATGGGATGAACATAATAATCTTTGTATTGAGACGGCGCCTTATCATGCCATTGAGATGTCTTAAAGCGCTTCACAGGATATACTGTAAAGTGAATTGACTGTATATTTTGTGGGTGAAAAACAGCAGCCAATTGCACACAGCAGGGTCCCCACAAACAGTTGTGGATTGAGCAAATTATCAGGAAGATAGAGGAATGTGAAGAGAGAAAAAAAAACAGCTTTGGTAGAGATGGACCAGAAAGTGTGCAATAGATATATATATATATAATATATATGAGAGCGAGGAAACAACAATCATAGAAAATAAACCAGAACAAAAAATTCTGAAATACCAAGATAGAAGGGCGAGAGAGCACAGGTTTGGCATTGTGATAGACACTTTTAGAACAGCCATACACACGAGGGAGCATTGCTTTTCACAGAAGGTAATCAGCGACTAGTAACCGGCTACGAGGAACGGTGACCCTGCACTCATTTAAGAAACAATGTGATGCTGTAATGGGAAGACTGTTGGGTGGGTATTTAACTGAGAAGGAATGAGATCAATTGAGCCAACTGGCCTTCTAACTCTGCATTTCTCGTTATACTCAATCCACGACTGTTTGTGGGACGCTGCTGTGCACAATTCACTGCCGCTTTCCGCCCACAAAATACATGGTCAATTCACTTTGCAATATTTTCTGTGAAGTGCTTTGCGACGTCTCAACGACGTGATGATAATAATCATAATCCTTGCATTTGGTAAAGCGCCTTATCACATCTTCGAGACGTCTCAAAGCGCTTTACAGAACACACTGTAAAGTGAATTGACTGTATATTTTGTGGACGAAACACAGCAGCTAATTGTGCACAACAGTGTGCCACAAACAGTCGCGGATTGTGTGACCAATTTATTATTTTTATTATTATTATTATTTTTTTAAAAAAATTTAAGGAATTATTACCCTCAGTGATAAGACACTATGACAAATGCGAGGATTATAATTATTATTTTTATTTGTCTTCTGATGTACCACACAGAATGCCTTTCCTCTCTCTTTTTTTATTGTGAACTTTCCCATTTCTGTCTTTAACAGTAATATAATTCCATGTATTTTATACTCTGTGCAAATGTTTGATGAGAGCCAAGTCTTAGTTGAGTCCAACATGGCTTAGTGTATTTGTATTAAAAGGTTTGTCTGGGGCTGTGCTGCACAGTAATTGGTTTTCAAAGGGATTTAGAGGACAAGGTCAGCTGATGTTGTCAGAAATCACAGCTTTGAAAACACTGGGGTTAAGGCGGTCTGAGTTGAAGCTGCAAGGAGACCTGCACATAGAAACATTACAGAAACACAGGGATATAGCAGCACAGGAACATAGCAACACAAGGACACAGGGATAGAGCAACACAGGAACACAGTGACATAGCAACACAGGGACATAGGAAGAGACATACTAGCAACACATTTTGTTCATTATATGTGTAATGGTCACTGTACTTCCCTCTGTCTTCATCCACTTATCAATAATAATAAATAATCGCCTTATCACGTCTTCTAGACGTCTCAAAGCGCTTCATAGAATATACTGTAAAGTGAATTGACTGTATATTTGTGGGCGAACGTGGCAGCCAATTGCGCACAGCAGTGTCCCACAAACAGTCATGGATTGAAAATGACCAATTTATTATTGTTTTGGAGGGATTATTATTAGGCTCTGTGTGGAGTAAGGAAACTTGCCCAAGGTTTCGCCCTGACTTGCCTGGAATTAAACTCAGGTCTCTCACTGCAAAGTGAGTGCTCTAACCACTGAGCTACAGGACTCCACAAAATATACTGTGAAGTGAATTAACTACATTTTGTGGGGGAAATCAGTGTTCACCCACTTACACACTCTTTGTCACAACTGGCAACTCGCTTTACACGTGGTTTCCCCTGACCTACTGTCTCGAAGTGGTGCAACTGCAAGACCACCATCAACTTAAGGAAGCAGAAAGAGGAGGAGATCATTGGGATGTCCTCCCGATGTGAAAGGGGCTGTAAAAATGCAATTTGTTGTTGTTGGTAACACACCCAGGCATCGCAATTTGCACCTCGATTTCCTTTGAGGAATCAAATCGGGTAAATTCTAAACTATGGCGTAGGAACACTGAACTCCAGGGTGAAACGTGTCTTTGACCGCTCCAGTTCATGCTGACTCAGCACTCTTCCCATTTCAGGTTTAATAATAATCCTAACAACCCTTGCATTCGAAAAGTCTCCACGATGTGATAAGGCGCTTTATCAAATGCAAATATTATTATTATTATATTCTCCTATCAGAATATCTTACTATTGCCTTCCCGTCAAAACTTTGAGCTGTGTATTTTTTAAATGAGTTCCCAGTCTCCTGGCCTCAACCCCCCCTGCTTGACAACCCTATTTCAATCACTGAGTATTGCTTGGATAAAGAATACTGGCTAAAAGGAGCCAAGGGCCGATGGGGTGGGGGGGGGGAAGATGACCAAAAGCACAGTCAAACGGGGTTGGTGAGGGTGCAGTCTCTGCTCCCTGCAATAGGATGCCATGCCCTTGAAACATTTTCCTTCTTTGTTTGCAGGCAGCTTTAAAGTCTGTAAAATCTAATTAGACTTTACTACCAAAGCATCATTAAATCTGATATATTGTCCTGATGTTAGCTGATCTCTTTCTTCGACAAAGTAAACACAGTACAAATAATGTAGTAATTGATGCTATTTAAGGGGGGGTGGGGGGAAGGCTTAACAAATTGCTGACTAATTAACTGGGTTTCCAGCACAGTGAGGATTAACATGACTTAACGTCAAAAAGCAATGTCAAGCCTCAAGTTTTATTTGTTTGAGTCTGTTCTCAGCTACAAACGATAATCCTTTTCAGTATGAAATATGAAATAAGCGTTCTGAGACGCTGCCCCACGTGAAGGGAACTGTGTAAACGCACTGCTGATAATATAATAAGAATAAGAATCCTTGCATTTGATATAGCGCCTTGTGACGTCATTGAGACATCTTTCGCATAGTATATTTTAAAGTGGATTGACTGTATATTTTGCGGGCGAAATGTGGCAGCGTGGATTGACCACATTTTTAAAAAAATATTTTTATTTCAAAGGATTATTAAGGCGATCTGGTTCCTAACCTGGTTCCTACTTACTGCTGGGTAAACAGAGGCGTGTGTGTGGAGTAAGGAAACTTGCCTAAGGTCTCACCCTGCTCGGGAATCGAACCCTGGTCCTCTCGCTTGCGAGGCAAGCTCGCTAAACGCTACCCTACGGGACTCCACATAAGTTGGAAGCCGACCTCACAGGCCATGAATTGATGGCGTTGTGAACCCCAGACATCAGTGATCCTGAAGACAAACAAGGCTCTCAGGGCAACTGTGAGGCAGCTTTAATAAACGTGACATGTCTCACGGCAATATCACGTCGCTGCTACTCGAATACAAGCCCAGAGTCATCTTCCCTGGATTGTGATGCCCGTCAGAATTATCTGCACGAGCCCCGTGGATTTGAAACGAGCACCATTTGGAAAACGACATTGAATTTTGTCCAGCATTTCTTATCACTGAAAGGCGTTGGCGAGGGACGTGTGTGCTCACTGCAAAGTAAGAAAGATGTTAGATTTGACAAATGGGATCAGTGACAGTGGTGTTACAGGTCTTTTTTTGTACGGTTATACCACAAGCGGGAACCCTTCTGTCGCTCTGCGTTTTTTTGGAAGCTCTTACTTTTAGAAAAGCGGCTGTAGTAATACTGCGGTGGCTTAAAACCTTGGTGTTCCGTAGCGTAGCAGGAGATCACTCGCCTCGCAAGCGAGAGGACCCAGGTTTGATTCCCGGCAGAGGCGAAACCTTAGGCAAGTTTCCTTACTCCATACACCTAGCAGTAAGTAGTCGATTGGTAAGGTAATTAGCGCCAAGAATGGGATCAAACTCAGATCCTCCTGCTTTTGAGACGAACGCTCTAACCAATTCACTACAGGACTCCACATTATTATTATTATGATGTATCTCTAGGTATCATCTCAATGGTGATCAAAATCCCAGTGGTTAAGAGAGGTTGAAGGCAACAACCTGTTATAATCACTCGATCACACAGCAAAGGTGGTAAATAAAGCACATTGTTCCGAATGAACTCTGTACAGGTGCAACATAAATTGTGGAGTGGAAATTTTTTTCTGCTGTTCCGATAAAATTAAAACTGGGTGCAGGGTTATTGGAAGCGAGTGCTTTGTCTCACTGTGCTGCTGGCTCTTTTGTGCTCCTCACCTTTTGTCCCGCCTTTACATTAAAGACGGGACTTATCCAGTAACTGATCGCCTGAACTTTAAATTGACTGTTCACATCTGTCAGGACACATGATTCCTCTCTCTCTCTCTCTCTCTCTCTCTCTGTCTTATTCAGTGCCAATTAAAACGTGCGCCAGGCTGTAACCGGAGATGTCCTTGTAAAGATAGAGTAATTCAGCCCCTTGTTAAAGGTCTTACTGGATTACAACGGGGCTCAGCCTTCACTGTCTTATTCTTAACTCTTCCTATACCGTTCCCAACTCAAGGTGCCATCAATGTTAAGCTTGATAGATTCCTCTCAAAGCAATTTGATGCTCTAGCTTGGGGCGGGGAGAGGGCTCCCCTTAGAGCTAAACTGGCACCAAGGTGATATGTCTGGCAATAGAACGTCGGAATCGAGCCAGCCCTCTGTAGTGATCTCCATAGTCCGGTTGCTGAGCCAGTTGGGTCCGCAGTATTCCAGGACATAGCTGATGACAGCACAGCCCAGACTGGCTCATGGGCAGGACCTGGAAGGGCAGACCAGTCACTGGAGGCGGGGAATCCTCCCACTCAGCTCCTGTTAACCCTCGAGACAAAGCCCTAACGGGTAGAGTGGTCCTCGCTGGACAAGCAGCGGGAAAGCTTGCCAGGCAGCAATATCAATGGCATGTGATGTGGTTTAGCTGGTTAGACTCCAGCAGTTACCCCAGCACGCACTCTGGGGTCCCCCAAGCCTTGGCTCTTGCCAACCTGCGCCTAATACTTTCTGGAATTCAGGTAAAAAGCAGGAAGCTTTCCAGGGAGAGAGCGCGAACAGTCCATTCCAACTCCCTCTGGAATCTCCATGCGTAGGTGGGAAGCATAGAATTTTTGGTTTGGATACTCTTAAGCATTGTGATGAGCCTGTGTCAGACACCCGGGTAACCAGAAAAAAATCTTTCCTCCCTTCTTTCTTTGGCGGCATTTCCCTATCAGGGCCCAGCACACGCATCGATGAACCAGCCCTCACACCAGCGAGCCCTGTTTACGCAGTCCACACCACTCGCTCTCCAAACCAACTGCGCAACGATTAAATGTCACAACAGTCAAACCGTTGCACTAATCTCTGCAGATTAATATACTTTAGTACAGGTTTAATGATAATCCTTGCAAATCTGCATAGATCCTGCCTGATGGGTGGGTCATCGCACACAACCTTAGAAATAGCATGTAGCCCGACTTGTTGGAAGATGGATTGTACATGAGGCAGAATTAACCGCCCAGGTTTGCTGATCCATCTGTCTTGTTTGCCTACAGACAAGTCACTACACTTGACAGTAATTTCTTTTAATAACAATCCTTGCATTATTATTTGATACAGCGCCTTATCAGGTTTTCGAGACGTCTCAAAGCGCTTCACAGAATATACTGTAAAGTTAAGTAATTGTATAGTTTGTGAGCAAAACGCAGCAGCTAATTGCGCACAGCAGCGTCCCACAAGCAATCGTGGATTGAGTGACCAAATTATTATTATTAGCTTGTCCTGATGGGATGAGTTACTGTACAATTCACGCTCGTTTCCTCTATTTGTTCACGTCAGGAGGTAGACTGGCTCATAATCCGGACTGACGCTTGGATGCAGTGCTTATGGGGAGGGAAGGGGTGCAGAGAGTGTGCGCTGCATTTTTGGAGGCACCTTCCTGCCGATGAGACATTAAACTGAGGTCTTGTCTGCTTGTTCTTCAAAGATCAGATAAGAGGAGAGATGGTGCTCTGGCCAAACAATCCCACGGGTTAAATTTCATGGCTCTTCATGGAATCTTGCTCTGCGCAAAATTAGCTGTCGCCTTTGCCTACACTTGCACAGTCTCTGCACTTGAAAGCAATTACCTTTGAAGTGCTTTGAGACATTTCTGCACTGTAGGTGCGATATCAACAGCGGGGATTGTTACTATAATTCCATCGGCCATAAGCCCTAAGTGGCCATTTTAATGTGTGATAATAATCATGCTCTTAAGCCTGGTGATCAAAATAAATGCCTGACTCCCCCTCCGCCCTCCCCAATAAATGTGCATTTGATTGCCGTCTTATCACAACGTTGACCTGTCTGTGACGTTAACCTGGTTTTTTGCCTAGTCAACGGGATTTTAACGTGAGGTGCAGTGACTGTGTGTCAGGAGGACGTCCCAAAGCGCTTGACCTAATTCTGCTTGGGCTTGCCAGGAGAGGGTGCTAACCACTACATTACGGGGACTCCACAATATGGCGAGTGACTGGATAATAAAAAAATAATAATAATCCTTGCATTTGATATGGCTCCTTATCACGTCTTCACGACGTCTCAAAGTGCTTCGGTGAATTTACTGTGAAGTGCAGTGACAGTATGTTTTGTGGCTGATTGTGCACAGCAGTGTCCCACAAACAGTCGTGGATTGAGTGACCAAATTATTATTATTATTTTTTTTTGAAGGGATTATTACCCCTGGAAAAGCGATCCGCCAGTCGACTAACAACCGGGTTCCTACTTATTGCTAGGTAAACCGACGGGGGTGGAGTAAGGAAACTCGACCAACGTTTCGCCCTGCCGGGATTCGAACCCAGGTCGGGTTTTTGGGAGGTGAGTGCTCTAACCAATAGCCAACAGGACTCCACGTAGAGATGAGATGAAGTGTGAATGGCTGAATGGCTTCTGTCTGTAAAATGCAGTGATTCTCTAGAGTCCTCTGAACGTGGTGGTGAAGCGCGGTGCATGTTCCTGCACCATTGGAGCCTGCTGTTAGCACCAGGTGCCTTCTGCTGGCTCTTTGACCTCAGGACACAGGTTGGCACTCAGCTCTTCCCACCCTGCGGTAAGCTGGGCTCCCGTTGACTAGGCAACGAGCCACATTAGTGTCAAGAGTCCCTGTGTTTTTCTCATTGTCCCTGACAACTGAGAGGTATTTGTAGCCACCAGCAGGAGACTGGACACAGTATTTATATATATATATTGTACATATTCAAAAAAACATTGCAACATGAAAGATTTTAGATGTAAAAGGTACAGCCTCAAATCCTCATGGCTCCAGTGGCCTGAAATTTTACCCAGACAGTCTGAAATATCATTTTGAATTAAAGTGTAACAATAATAATCCACGTCAGAATGTCTCAAAATGCTTTAAAGAACTTTGGTCATCTTTCTTCTTCTCAACCGGGTTCCTGGAGTAAGGAAACTTGCCTAAAGTTTTGTCTCCTGGGGATCGAACCTGGGTCCTCTCGCCTGTGAGGCGGGCGCTCTAACCAATAATAATAATCCTTGCTTTTGATACATGAGTCTATGGTACTGAATGTATATTGGCACATTGAACCGTCTTGACGAAATTATTTGATCAAAAAGGCCCATTGAAAGCTCCTTAAGGAAATAAAACACGGTACAGAAGACTATCAGACTCTTTCTGCTTCCCCCACAAACAAAGGCAAGAAATATTATTTACCTCATTCACATCAATGTCATTTTTCTCCATGTAATCCTTGTCGTTGACCTGCCCGCCTTCCACAAACTCCATGGTCAGGATACGTTTGGTTGAAAACTCCCAATGAATTTTAGGGACCTTTGGGGTGGAAACACAGACAGATCTCTTAATCTCTCTCTCAGTGCCCACCACACAGGCAACAGGTGGTAGCCAGTGCCAACACGATTTATAATAATAATAATCCTTGTATTTGATACAGCGCCTTATCATGTTGTTGAGACGTCTCAAAGCGCTTCACAGGATAGATCGTAAAGTGAATTGACTGTGTGTTTTGTGAGCGAAACGCGGCAGCCAATTGCACACAGCACGTCCCACAAACAGTCGTGGATTAAGTGACCAAATCATTTTCATTTTGGGGCACGGGGTGGGGGGGGGGTAAGGATTATTACCCCCAGAAAGTGATCTGCTAATCGACTAACAACCGAGTTTCTACTTACTGCTAGATAAACAGAGGCTTATGGAGTAAGGAAACTCGCCTAAGGTTTTGTCCCACCTGGGAATCAAACCCGGGTCCTCTCGTTTGCGAGGTGAGCGCTCTAACCGCTATGCTACGAGACTCCACAAAATACATTTACTGCCCTTTACAGTATATCCTGTGAAGCACTTGGAGACGTCTCGACGATGCACTAAATCAAATGCAAGGATTATTATTATGATTATCATTATTATGATTATTATGACATTGTTTTGAAGCAAGGTTCTGAGTCGGCTCGGAGGCAGGCAGACCGACGGTGAGAGGTTAAGCTCCTACCTTCAGGAAGGGGAAGTGTTTGAGCATGTCAGCCACTTGCTCGGCGTTCCTGCCCTCGTTCAGGAAGTCCAGCTCCAGAGGCAAGTTCTTCTTAGCTTCATCCACCAGCCACGTGAAGCTGAAGTCAGGAAACAGCCACCTCACTGCCCGCACCAGCACCTGCCCAACAACAGCCAACAACAGCCAAAGTCACAGTCACCGGGAGGCAACGCTTTTCCAGGGATAATAAACCCTCCAAAAAAAACCAATAATATGGTCACTCAATCCACGACTGTTTGTGGGACACTGCTGTGCGCAATCGGCTACCGCGTTTCGCCCACAAAATACACAGTCACTACACTTTTCGGTATATTCTGTGGAGTGCTTTGAGACGTCTCGAAGACGTGGTAAGGTGCAACATCAAATGTAATATCATTAACCTCACATTGCACAACACAACTGGAAACTCCATCCCCGAGGCCCTCCTTCTACCTCGTTCGCTCATTCGCTCGCTCGCTCCCTCTCCGCTTTCAAGAGACGTGGAGTCCTGAAGCGTAGTGGTTTATACACTCGCCTAACAAGCGAGAGGACTAGGTTTTGATTTCTGGGCGGGGCGAAACTTAGGTAAGTTTCTTTACTCCGCACTCTTCTGTTTGCCTAGCAGTAAGTAGGAACCCGGTTGTTAGTTAATTGGCGGATCGCTTTCCGGGGGTAATAATCCTTCCAAAAAAAATGCATGACTGTTTGTAGAACACTGCTTTGAGCAATTGCCAGCCACGTTTGGGAGGAACTAATGCCGGGAAAGTATTAGGCGCGGGTTGGCGAGAGCCAAGGCTTGGGGATGCCAGAGTGTGCGTTGGCGTCACTGCTGGTGTCTAACCAGCGAAAACCGCATAGCTTGCCATCGATAGCTGGCGAGTTTGCCCGTTGCTTTTCACACATCAATATTTCTTGTAATCTTTTTTCACATGGAGGGTAATCAACAGCTGGAAGGGCTTTGCAGGAAGGGAGATCGAGGCCAGGACGCCGGATTCAGTGATGAAACAGTTCGATGAGAAGCATCCGGGGCTGCTGCTCTGAAAGGATGAGATCAAAGGGGTCGAAATGGACTTCTTCAACTCAACCTCTCTTGTAGTCTCCTGTGACTAACCGCTCTGCTGTGGAATTTGCTGCTCTATTAATTGCATCAAAAAAAAAACACGATGCAATGGTTACGCAATCCAAAAGGAAGCTGGATCCCAGACTTTTCCTACTGGGAACATTTAGGAGCCTCGCTCGCTGAGCAGTGTAGACTATAGGTTTGGTGCCCCCCAAAGGTACGTCACTGTCACGCTGGAGACATGAAGACGCAGGGGACATCTTTCTGAAGGTTTTAACATTCGAAAGGGTATAAATTTGGGAGGATCAGAATAATATCATAATAATCCCCTGCATTTGACATACCGCCCTATCCTATCACTGAGACATCTCAAAGCACTTCACAGAATATGTTGAAAATGGAGTGACTATGTACATTGTGGGAGAAACATGGCAGCGCAGTGTCCCACAACCAGTTGTGGATTGAGCAGCCAATTATTTTAGATTTTTTTTGTATTATTACAATACAATACAAAATTACATTTGTATGACGCCTTTCACTTTAGGAGGACTCCTTTTTTTTAAGCACCTTTACCCACGGAAAGTGATCCGCCATCAACTAACAACCGGTTTCCTACGGCAGAGGCGTGTGGAGTGAGAAAACTTCCCTAAGGTTTCACCCCATCCTGAAATCAAATCCCGGTCCTCTGGCTTGTGAGGCGAGTGTGCTTACCACCTAGCTACAGGACTCCAGAGTATAAAGATTTTGGTAGGCTGCAAAGACATTGTAACTGAGCTGAATGAGGCAGGCTCACCTTGATTAAAACCTTTACCCCTCACCTTTAAGACCACACCGCGTTCAGCGAGACATATCAGACAGTTGTGAGGGCAGTAGCGTTTGTTTTAATTAATGGTAGCAATTTGAAGCAATGCCTGTTAACATTTATTTCTCCTCTTGCCACTATTTACTGTGCATTACATAAACACGTACCACTCCTCTTTGACACATCATAAAGGTTATGGAATGGCGTGCCAGAGCAATGAGTTGGGGCAATCTTTTTTTCTCTGAAAGGCCACAACTTGATCCTTCAGGCCCACCAGTCAAAAAATCCCACTGCAATCACTCACCACTTAGTTTATTACACAGCGTGTTTGTGGGAATGCCAGAGTCCCAGAGAGCTGAAGCTCCGAGAGAGAGAGAGAAAGAGAGAGAGTGGCTGACGTCTGGCAGTGCTGCCTGCCTAATGCTTCACGTGTCGGAGGCTGCTAGAACCACACTCTGGGGCGGATTTAATACAGAAGTAAAATAATCCTTGCATTTGACAAAGCTTCTGTAACGCTGAAACGTCTCCAAGCACTTTTCGGTTGATTGTCGAGTGTGGGGACCAAAGTTACAGAAACACAGCTATGCAGTAAACGGCCAATTCAACAAGCAAACAGGTCCTCAGTACCTCTAATAATAATAATAATAATAATCCTTGCATTTGATATAGTGCTTTTCACGTCGGGAGGACATCCCAAAGCACTTCACAGAACACACTGTAAAGTGAATTGACTGTATATTTGTGGGCGAACGCGGCAGCCAATTGCGCACAGCAATGTCCCACAAACAGTCGCGGATTGAAAATGACCAATTTATTATTGTTTTTTTTGGAGGGATTATTATGGAGTCCAGGTAAGGCTCACCTCTGTGTGTCATCCTGGCACAGTGGTAGTGCTCTTGCCTGAGTTAGAAGATTGTGGGTTCAAGTCCCATGTCGGGACTCGGAATCACATAGTCCAAGCTGACACTCCAATGCAGCACTGGGGTTGCTTTGCATTGTCTGCATTGCCGACCTTCAGATGAGATGTTAAAGCGAGCTTCCGTCTGTCTGTTCAGGTGGATGTTAAATATCCCATGGCGCTATTCGAAAAGAGAAGAGAGTTTCTCTTTCCTGGCCAGATAAAATCGGTACTCATTCCATAGTTGTTTGTGGGGACAGTGCTGCGCGCAAATAGGCTGCTGCACTCAGCCCACAGTTGTGCTCTCTCGACGATGTATCATTCTAGACCCAAACAGTAATGAGGGAATTAAACACACAACCTTCTAACGCAAGGGCAAGAGTGAAATTCCATTTGGAGATAACAGGAAGACCTTAAGCGTCCATATTGGAAACTCAACAATGCGCCACATGGCAGCTCGGTGTTATTTTACCACCAGATGGTGGTAACATGCTTAACAAATGCTGCAAACTTCACACCTGGAAAGCACACTAATGTCATCTAGTGGTGGAACATTGTCACTGCTTTAATGGGGCCAACTTGAATCTTGGACTCTTCCTAACCATTGGGTGTAGAGAGTCTGAATGAAATCCTGCTTTCACTCCAGGATCTGACACCATCAGTGTCGTGGTTTAACATATCTCAGGAACCATTTGGTGAATTGAAAAAAAATCATTAAAATGGGAAACTGCCTAACTGGGCTGTTTTGATATCAAATCTCGAACTGAATGAAAATTGACGCTTTTCATTTCGGACTCACTGAACCGGGATAATAATAGCAAGTGCTTCACGGGATTTACTGTAAAATGCAGTGACTGTGTATTTGTAGACGAACGCGGCAGTCTGTCTGCGCACTGCATTGTCCAACAAACAGTGGTGAAGCAAATGACCATTTTTTTGTTTAATGGACTAGTTAGGCCAAATGGCCTGTTTGCTTACCTGGACTGCATGAATTGGACACCAGAAGCTCGAAACTCTGCCCTAGTCTTAGTATACTGGTTACAGCACTCACCTCACAAGCGAGAGGACCTGGGTTTGATACCCGGGCGCGGAGAAACCAAGTTTCCTTACTCCACACTTACGCCTCTGCTTACCTAGCAGGAAGTAGTAATCCTGTTGTTAGTTGATTAGCGGATCGCTTTCCAGGTGTAATAACCCCTCCAAAAAACACTTGGTCACTCAATCCACGACAATTTGTGGGGCACTGCTGAGTGCAATTGGCTACTTCATTTCGTCCACATTTAATTTCTCCCAAAATATACAGTCAATTCACTTTACAGTATATTCTGGAAAGCACTTTGAGACGTCTCAAACAATATGATAACAACAACAATAAGATTACATCTGTATAGCGCCTTTCACATCGGGAGGACGTCCCAAGGCACTGGACAGTGGACAGCATTTCAGACCTGAGCTGGGGTCAGGGGGGAGAAGGGAGGGGAGGGGAAGGGGGTGGCCGATGGCATGGTCGAAGAGGAGAGTTTTGAGGTGGGCTTGAAGGAGGCTAAGGAGGGGGCGAGGCGGAGTGATTGAGGGATGGAGTTCCAAAGGTTGGGGGCAGAGTGGCTGAAGGTTCTCCCTTAATAAGGTGCTATATCAAATGCAACGATTATTATTATTATTAATAAGTTTCAGACATGATCTTCAAGGGAGAGATGGGTGAGGAGAGAGGAGAGATGCAGAGATGGAAAAGAGAGGAGAGCTAGAGAGATTTGAGAGAGAGAAGAGATAGAGGGATGGGAGGGAGTTAAAAGAAACTGCAAGACTGCAAGGCTTTGAATATTTCAAGCTATTGTAAAGTGCCCGAGTACAAAGGCTGACTTCTCTCTTAATCCACTGCTCCTTCCCTTTGATGAATCCTTTGAGTGTCGTGGTGCTAACGCTCCCCTCTGCACTTTGCAATTTAAATGCAAGTTATATCTGATGCAACAAAATGGGGGGGGAAAGCAGCATTCAGTATTTGAGGAGAGAGAGAGAGAAATTCTCCGCAGCTGCTGCGTTTATCCAGAGTTACAGAATCGTAGTATATTACAGCACAGAAGGAGGCCATTCGGCCCATCGTGCCTTGGTCGATTCTTTGGAAGAGCTCCCCAATCAGTACCACTCCCCCTATAAACTTAAATTTTTCCTCTTCAATTTTTCCTTTTTCCATCCAATTCCCTTTTGCAAGTTGTTATTGAATCTGTTTCCACCAGATAACATTCTTTTTTTCCTTAAAAATTGTATTTTCGACACACAAAGGCACGCAGCTATTTGGAAGTTGTCCTGAAGGTGAATGGAGAGTGGCAAGGAAGTTGTGAGTAGCAGTCCCGCCTCACCCATTCTATCTGTCTCTGTTCCCTCGTCTTACCCTCTCTCTATCTGCCTCTATTCCCCCTCCTCATCCACTCTCTATCTGTCTCTGTTCTCACGCCCCACCCACACAGGAACAGGAGGAGGCCATTCAGCCCTTCAAGCCTGTTCTGACATTTAATTAGATCATGGCTGTATCTGTACCTCAACTAATCCTTTCAATTCCAATTTCGCGCTTTCTCTCCGTGTCCCTTAATCCCCTGACGTATCAAAAATCTCCCCATCTCTGTCTGCCTCAATCATCTTCCTTATCCTCCATGAAGGCAGTTGTTGTTGTTGTTAATAACTCAACACCCACCGGTTACTCCAGGTCTGCTGATGTTGTATTAGCTTGTCTGGCAGATATCAAGGCCTGGATGACTGCAAACTTCCTGCAATTAAATGTGGACAAGACGGAAGCCATACTTGGCTCCCGACAACGTCTTCACTCCTGCGGATCTGACCTCTTCAACCTCCCCGGGCTCTCCCTCAGACTCAACAAACCATGTACAATCTAGGCGTCTGGTTCAACCCCTAGCTGTCCTACCTCCCCCACATCCGGTCCCTGACCAGGTCTGCCTTGTTCCACCTCCGTCATATTGCCAACCTCCGACCGTACCTTACTCCAAATGCAGCCGAAAACCTCGTGCATGTGTTTGTTTCCTCCCGCCTGAATTACTTCAACGCACTCCTCGCCGGTCTCCCCAGCTCCACCATTCACAAGATCCAGCTCATTCAGAACTCTGCCGCCCGCACACTGACCCGGAACATACTCTGTACCCACATCTCACCAGTTCTGGCCCAGACTCCACTGGCTCCACATCTCCGAACGGATCGACTTCAAGATCCTCACACTCATGTTCAAATCCCTGCACTCCCTGGCACCTCCCTGCCTCTCCGACCTCCTCACTGCCCAATCCACCACCCGGCGCCTCCGCTCGACTGGCACCAACCTCCTGCTCGTCCCTCGCACCCTCCACCCCACCATTGGAGGTTGCACTTTCAGCCACTACGCCCCGAAATTCTGGAACACTGTCCCTCAATCCCTCCGCCTTGCCCCCTCTCTCCCCTTTTTCATGTACCGCCTGAAAACCTTCCTGTTCGACCGTGCTTATGGCCACCTCCCCCACTCTGGCTCGGAGTCAGGCTCCGTTATTGTTAAGCGCTCTGAGATGCTGCCCTGTGTGGAGGGCACTATATAAGTGTAATTTGTTGTTGTTGCACAACAACAATTAGTTGGTTCTCAGGCTTCTCACAGTAATTTTTGAGGAAGGGCGAGAGGTATGGAGGGAGGTAGAGACCGAAAGAGGGAAGGTTGGAGGGAGCAAGGGAGGGAGGGAAAAGGGTCGGGGGAATGGAGAGAGGGACGAAGGGATGGAGGGAAGAAGGGTCGGGGGATGGAGAGAGGACGAAGGGATGGAGGAGGGAAGGAGGGTCGGGGGATGAGAGAGAGGACGAAGGGATGGAGGGAGGGAAGGAGGAAGGGACGGAGGGATAAAGGGAGGGAAGAAAAGGGGGATGGAGGGAGGGAAGGAGGGATGGAGGAATGGAGAGTGGGATGGATGGAGGGAGGGTAGGAGAGAGAGAAACAACAGTAATAAAATTATATTTATAGAACGCCTTTCACGTTGGGAGGACATCTCAAGGCGCTGGACAGTTAGGGGTCAGGACCCGAGCATGGGGGTGGGGTGGGGTAGGGATGAGGGAAGAGGAGGATCTTGAGACCGGCCTTGAAGGAGGCAATGGAGGAAGCGAGGCAAAGGAACCATGGGACGGAGTTCCAGAGTGTGGGGGCAGAGAAGTTGAAAGCCCGGCCACCGATGGGAGGGCGGGTCGGGCGGGAGACATGGAGCAGCCCTGAGCCCGCCGAACGGAGGTTGGTAGGGAGTCAGCAGGTCGGAGAGGTAGGAGGGGGCCTTGACATTAAATGAATGGCCTTGAAAGTAAAGACCAGGATCTTGAATTCGATCCTCTGGGGGATGGGGAGCCAGCGGAGTCGGGCGAGGGTGGGAGTGATGGGGTCACGGAGCCTAGTGCGCAAGAATACATGAGCTGCAGAGTTTTGGATAATCTGCAGCGTGTGAAGGGAAGAATTGGGAAGGCCGATGAGAAGGGAGTTTCCATAATCGAGCCTTGATGTGACGAATGCGTGGGTCAGGGTTTCGGCAGCCTGAGGGGTGAGGCAGTGGCAGAGTCTGACAATGTTGCGGAGGTGGTGGTAGGCAGTGCCGGTCATGGCGTGATTGTGGGGGAGAGGACGGAGAGAGAGACGGAAGGAGTGAAATGGGTTCATACCTGATTCCAATCTTTAGGAATAAATGTGACATTTCATAAAATAACAGGTTACAGTGTTTTGTACCAATTACAGCTACACTTGCAACCAAACGATCCAATATGGAACGTAGATTTCAGTGATACCACTCACAAACCATTTAATATGCCAGAAACTGTGTGTAAACCTTGAACGGCTTTCTGCGTCGAAGTCCAGCCGTGTTGTTGTTTGAGCAGGCAACTCATTTTGCCGCGCTCTTGCAGTCCTTTCAGCATTGAAGTCCCGCCGTGCTGTTCTTTGTTCTTCAGTGTCATTTAATCGGCCTTCTCTCTTTTGTCTGGCATTTTTACTTGTCCTTGAAAGTCTTGATTTTTGCTTAGAAAATGTGCTATTGGGAGGACTCCTGCGGGAAGGAGGGTGGGAAGGACTGAGTGAGGAGACTCAGTGGGAGGACTCTTGTTGGTAGCGCTCCTGTGGGAGGACTCCTGGTTGGGAGGAATCCTGTTGGTAAAACTCCTGTTGGGTTGTAGCTCCCATGACAACCCGAAAAAACTGCCGCATGAAAGACCTTTCCGATGAGGTATAAATCGTGTCTCTATGTCAATCGTTTTTTGTGTTATTGACAGAAACACAGACATACATAGACACTTGGTCTTTATTAGGATAGATAATTTCTGCAAATTCACCCCTGACCCAGAACTTAATCATTTTCAATTGAAAATCTGAACATGGGTTAAAAAGACCAGTGCGTTTCCAGCAGACTCCTTTTGCTAGTTTCCCTACTGAATCCCACAATTCACCTCGACTACAATTAATAAGCTCCGTGGTAAATCATTTTCAAAAATAATCACAATAAAGTACTTTCAGTCAGGACAGATTCATTACTGCATTGAACATGTGAAACACAACTTAATTAATTCCTACCTACTACTGAGGCTATGAACAACACACATGGGGGCCAGAACGAATAGACTAAATGCTATTTACTTAACAAGCTAAATGATCGAATTATAACTGCAGTGATTTAAGGGCCAGCGTTATTCACTCATTTTATCCATCGAGGACCAGGGCTTCCTCTGATAATCAACAAGAGGCCTTGTAATAATTTGGTCACTCAATCCACGACTGTTTGTGGAACACTGCTCTGCGCAACTGGCTGGTATGTTTTGCCCACAAAATATACAGTCAATCCACTGTACAGTATATTCTACGAAGCGCTTTGAGACATCTCAAAGACATGATAAAGCGCTGTATCAAATGCAAGGATTATTATTATTATAATTAGGATCCTAAAGTTATGTTATGTTACCTTATTTATAAAGTTTATAAATCACGTAGATATCTGGATCTGTAATTGGTTACCTATGTATTGTATAAATAGTTATCTCTGGATCTTATAATTATGGATCCTAAAGTTACGTGTGGATCCTAGTTCTTATGAATCATGTAAATGGTTACCTATAGACCATATCCTTTGGATCCTGTAGGTAGCTAACCATGGAGCCTTAAAATGCTCTCGTTCAGTGCAATGTAACTGAGAGGATGAGTATAACAACAACTTGTATTTATATAATGCCTTCACACAGGGTCACATCCCAGATCGCTTGAAAGTAAAGGCTGGTTTTGATTGGTTACGCTGACAAGTGACATGCTCTTGGAGGACCAGTAGGCGGACGCACTACTTACTACCGCGTACATAACAAACTTACAACTCTTTGTTTAACGGAGATCAGAGGTAAGTAATTATGCCACTAACACGGTATTAATTAAATCAGGGTAAGGAGTATTAAATCCCAATTATCTGGGCTGCTGCTGTCCAAGGACACAGTTCAATGACTGCAAATTAAATTTGGCTTTTTCAATCGGTGCCTGCTATGCTCATGATATAATCATGCCTGACATTCCTGGCTAATTATCGCACTCGGGAAGAGTAACTTTGGGAAGAGGGGAAGGCCAACGGGAAGGGCGGCAGGCGGAAGACACGGGGCGTTGCCTTTACCTACTACACCACCGGGGGCGCCAGTATTGCTTTGTTGTAGAGCCCCATAGCGTAGCGATTAGAGCGCTCGCCTCGAAAGCGAGAGGACCTGGATTTGATTCCCGGACGGGCCGAAATCTTAGGCAAATTTCCTTACTCCACACTTACGCCTCTGCTTACCTTGCAGTAAGTAGAAACTCAGTTTTTAGTCGATTGGCGGATCGCTTTGTGGGGGTACTGATCCCTTAAAAAAATATATTTTGGTCACTCAATTCACGATTGTTTGTGGGACACTGCTGTGCGCAATTGGCCGCCGTGTTTAACCCACAAATTATACCGTCAATTCACTTTACAATATATCGTGTGAAGCGCTTTGAGATGTCTCAAAGACGTGATTAGGCAATGTATCAATTGCAAGGATTATTATTTATTATGTTGTTAATTGATTGAGCTCTGCCATTGAGACTCATACGCAGCAGTCTTTACAGGGCAGTACTGAGGCCAGTTCACAGGAGGTTAGGATCACAAGCCTAATTCCCGATTGAGCTTCGTCAGACGAACCTTCAAGCAAAAAAAAACCTACAAACGAGCCACCCAAAATCCTTGGGCTGAAAGTAGATGACAGGAGCAGTTGGCATGAGGCATCGGAAAGCAATTAAGACAGTTCATTCCATCTTGTGCATCGTGCAAAGTGAATTTGTTCGGGGTTACTCCAATTAACATCCCCCCATCTGCTTGCTCTGCTAATTGACTCGTGTACAAGCACATACATGTTTGCTCACCAAAATATGTTCAGGACGTTTCCCCCTATTAATCATCAGGCTCTGATGCAACAATCTCGCACTGTTATTGCGCCGACGACGTCAAAGTGACTTCAAAAGGCTTTACGGTTCTCGGTGTCTTTTGTACCCACCGTTCAATGCGGCAGCCATTTTGCAAAGAACAAGGCCCTACAATCAGCCCGGAGGTCGACGACCCTCAGGAAAAAATATCATTCACTTCAGGTCCCTCACACTTGCTCCCCCCCCACCCCATTTCAAGGTTCACCTCAAAAAGTATCTCTTTGGGACCGCACTTTAAGCCATGTTTCCCCCCTTCACCCACCCACCACCCCATCCACCTCAGCTCCAGGGCCCAGACACAATCGTCAAGCACTTTGGGACATCCTCCTCATAGAATCATGGAATCCTGCAGTACAGGAGGCCATTCAGTCCATTGTGCCCGAATCGGCTCTTTGAAAGAACTATCCAACCAGTACCACTCACCTGCTTTTACCTCAAAGCCCTGCAACCTTTTTCTTTTCAAGTACCCATCTAATGACCTTTTGAAAGTTATTATTGAATCTGTTTCCACCAGCCTTTCAGGCAGTGCCTTCCAGAGCGTAACATCTCGCTGCGTAAAAACATTCCCCCTCATCCCCCCCGTGCTCCTGTCATGAAAGGCGTATCATATTGTGTGTGGGCCCTTGTGTGGTCGCTGGTCGCAACACCAGTTATTGTTGCGAAGCGCTTTGAGAAGTTTCAATGCAAAAAAGAACCTATTAAAAAAAAGTCTATCTTCTGAAGCAAAACTTGTTTTCCTCACCTCCATCACCATGATGTCCTTTTCACTCTGACCCTGTACTTTTGGATGTTGAACCTTGACCGCCACCGTCCTCCCATCATGTAGCACTGCCTTGTGGACTTGAGCCAAGGAGGCGGCCCCTAGCGGGTTTTCTTCGAAGCTGGAGAAGAGCTCAGGAATCTGCGAAAACACCCGGAATCTCTCAGTTACTCCTTCCTTTCCCCATGAATCGAGTCTTATAGTGCATTGGTTGTAGCACTCGCCTTTCCCCGGGCGGTGCAAAACCTTAGGCAAGTTTCCTTACTCCACACGCATGCCTACAGTAAGTAGGAACCCAGTTGTCAGTCGATTGGCAGATCGCCTTTCTGGGGCTAATATCATAAAAAAATTGTGTGGTCACTCAGGCCACGACCGTGTGTGGGACGCTGCTGTGCACAATTGGCTGCTGCGTTTCGCCCACAAAATATACAGTCAATTCACTTTACAGTATCTTCTGTGAAGCGCTTGGAGACGTCTCAAAGACGCGAACAGGCGCTGTATACAATACAAGATTACATTTAGAAAGCGGCTTTCATGTCGGGAGGACCTCCCAAGGCGCTGAACAGTCAGGGATTAGGGATTAGGAACTGAGCGGGGGGGGGGGGCGCGGGGGAAGATAGGTTGGGATCAGGGACGGTGGAGGGCAGAGAGGGTGGCTGAAGGCGTGGGCGAAGAGGAGTGTCTTGAGGAGTGACCTGAAGGAGGCAAGGGAGGGAGCGAGGCAAAGGGAATGTGGGATGGAGTTTCAGAGGGCGGAGAGGAAACACTGCCTGTATGTTACTGATCTCAGCCCCGCTCTGTGTGTTAATGATACACCAGCTCCATGACCCCATCACCCAAACCCTTGCCCGGCTCCACTGGCTCCCCATCCTCCAGAGGATAGAGTTCAAAATCCTTCCCTTCAAGGCCTTCCACGGCCTTGCATCTCCCTACCTCTGTAACCTGCTGACCCCATATCAACCTGTACACTCCCTACGCTCAGCAGACATTGCCTGGTCCATGTACCCTGCTTAGCCCGCTCCACCATCGACAGCCGGGTCGTCAGCCTTTCTGCCCTCACCCCATGGAACTCCACCCAAAATTCCCTTTGCCATGACCCCTCCCACGTCTCAAACCCCTTCTCTTCGACCGTTCCTTCGGCCACCCTCCTACCCTCCTTGCCCTCCACTCTCCCCGATCCTGACCCCCAGCTCGGGTCCAAATCCCTGACTGTCCAGCCCCTTGGGACGTCCTCCCGACGTGAAAAGCGCTGTGTAAATGTCATTTGTATTGCATTGTGGTAATGAGGGGACATTGGCATCAATATGTTTGGGCAAGAGACCAAAAACCAGACTGGGGAAAAATCAAGTATATAATTGGTACAGTGTTTTGCTTGTTGGTTGTTAATAAAATTCAACCCCTTGTGAGTTTGCTATCGACTTGTTCTCGCCATGACAGACAAGGCTATTCATCATTGGGGTGTTGGGCTGGAGCTGAAAGCAAGACTCTGCTTTTGTGGTCAATAAACCTCATACGAGTGCTTAGATCACTCACTGTTAGACACCGCATGCCTGAAATTCCACTCGGTCTCAACCGTAAGATCCTCTCGATCGTCTCAAAATTGATGATCACGCGAAAATTTGGAAGGACTCTTAAATTCAGACTTAATTTGGAAACCAGTTTCCTGCAGATTAAGATATACATTTCTGCGCAATCTTAACTGACAACAGTGTGAGTTCAAGTGGAATTTCAGGTCTCATCTCTTCTGTAAATGCTGTAAATTTCTATGGTTCTGTGGTTTCAAGCCTTCAGATATTTTGCTTGTATACATTATTGATTACATAGTTGGAGTATTAAGTTCCATACCACTTTAGGAAGGAGAGTGAGAGAGAGGGAGGGGGGGAGGGGGTGTCGCAAATTTTCGACGTTGTCTGCTTCATCTCAATCAAATGTCCTCAATTCCCCCTTGTTCGGTCACTCTCCTACCCCTCCCCACCCTGTCCTCCACCCTCTCCTGATCCCAACCACCAGCTCAGGTGCATATCCTTGACTGTCCAGTGCTTATGTACATCTATCTGACGTGAAAAGGCTGTGTAAATGTCATTGGTGGTGGTTGTTGTTGTTGTTGCTGGCAGTAAATCGCCTGCTTTGAGACATCCTCCCATCGTGAAAGCCGCTGTATCAAATGTAAGGGTTATGATTAACAACACTGTTATTATTCTGGGGTAAGCACAATTCCACGCCTTCTCACATCCCTCGATCTGAAGAAATGGACCGTATGGCCTCTGATTCTGAGCTGTAAAATTCGATCACTCAGCCACAAGGAGTGATTTACTTTCGATACAGCGAGGCCGGAGTGCGGGCTGGGATCCCAAAGTTCTCTCCCACCAAGCTGTTTCTTCAGCACCTCTCAGATTCCCCACCAAGCATTTGCAAGCACTGAGCAGCTTCGGCTGATTAATGAGCCGGCCTCAATAAGCACTGATCTGCTAATCTTCCGGCACATTTTTGCTGATGGATCGGCAAGGTACATCTGTGCCTGGTCTGCGGGGATCAGTACATCTCCTCTTTATTGCACGCCAGACGTGCAGGAAAGCCTGGCGGTTGCCATCTCTCGCCGGCCTGTACGTGCTTTTGATTTTGATCGTAGCCGAGCCTTGAGAAGGGGAAGCCTGCTGCATAAATAAACCCTTCTCTCAAGTCTTTTGCCATAAATCTGGCTCACACAGCCCGGCTGCAATTACTGGCAGTACGGAAGTACTGTCCGTCAAATGAGACAATGACAAAAAATTACAATAACACAGCGCCTTTCACGTCGGGAGGATGTCCCGAAGCACTGGACAGTCAAGGATTTGCACCCGAACTGGGGGTTGGGATCAGGAGGGGTGAAAGGCAGGGAGTAGGAGGGTGAACAAAGGCAAGGTTGACGAGGAAGGTCTTGAGATGTGCCTTGAAGGAGGCAAAGGAAGGAGCTAGGTGAAGTGACTTGTGGATGGAGTTCCAGAGGGTGGTGGCAGAGAGGCTGAAGGCCCAACCACCAGTGGTAGGGTGGGCAAGGCAGGGGACACGGAGCAGGCTAGAGATGGACATTAAACTGAGGTCCAATCTGCCTGTTCTCCAGATGGATTCCTGGAAAAGATAGGGGAGTTTCTTTGACTGCACTGGTCAACAATCTTCCAGAAAAATTGGTCATTCACCTCGTGGTCGTTTTTGGGACATTACCGTATGCAAATAGCTGCACTGGCAAAATCACTAATCACCTGTGAAACACTTTAAGGTGATTGATTCAATGTGGAAGAGCGCTATAAAATACAAGTTCTTCTATTCTGGCGCAATTATGATCGTACACGCTCAGCTAGTTTAATAAACAAAGGAAGAGCGTCCAGACTGGTCCTGTTGGATGATTAATTATCTTCTTTACATAAGATAATTAACCATCCAGTATCTATTTGGCAAAGAAACCCTAAACAACAGGTTTAACTGACCGTTAAAAGGCAGAGAGGGAGGGAGATAGATTTTTATGTATTATATATAGTGAACTTCTGATAACCCGTCACCCCTAGGGAAAAGGGCTCAGTGCTTAGTTATCCAGTGTTGCGAATTAGGCATGTGCATAAATGCGGCCGGGATATTGACTGTCTGGTCAACATTCCCCCGCAGAATGGTCGAGTTATCAGTTTACTGTACTTGTGTCTGTGTATGTGCAGTCAGACCCTGTTGTAATATAGTGTTTTTGTCTGTAAAATTCAGACCCTGGGTTCTTACAGATCAGCACTTCCCAGTTGTTAGGTTACCACCTCTGGAACTCCATCCCAGAATCTCTCCACCTCACCCCTCCCTTGCCTCCTTCAAGGCCTATCTCAAGACCTTCCTTTTCCACCGTGCCTTCGGTCACCCTCCTACCGCCACCCTCCCTGCCGTTCACCCCTCTGATCCCAACCCCCAGCTCGGGTGCAAAACCCTCATTGTCCAATGCTTTGGGATGTCCTACTAACATTAATGGCACTATAAAAATGCAATTTTGTTGTTGTTATAATAATAATCTCTGCATTTGATATAGCACTTTATCCTGTCATTGTGGCATCTCAAAGCGCTTCACAGGACTTTACTGTGGAGTGACTGTGTATTTGCAGACAGGTTTACTGTGTACTTATATACTGTATGTGTATATCTATGTGTATATAGAAAAAAATATGGTTATTCAATCAACTGTTTGTGCAACACTGCTGTATGCAATTGGCTGACGCATTTCGCTCACACAATATACAGTCAATTCACCTTACGGTATATTCTTTGAGATGTCTCAAAGTGATAAGTGGCTATATCAAATGCAAGGATTATTATTTTTATGATATTGTTATGCATGTGTGCTGAACATAATGACTAGTTGCACTCGCTTGCTGAGTAAATAAAACAGGGATAGGTATTGATGGCAATGCATTTGCAAATGGATCATGAATGAGTGTTTAACAGCGTTGTAATTACAATGCAGTAACGATGCATTAAAGTGCAGTTAACATGATCTATTGTGGGGAGCCGGGCTTCTCACTGAGGATACCACTGGATGCTTCAATGTAAAACACCCAACTGGGACCCATCATAACTCAGCGACAATGCAAGGTAAAAACATCACACAACTCCACGCTCTGTAACAACTAGATGGGGTCCTGTAGTTTGGTGGTTAGAGCACTCGCCTCACATTGAGAGGACCTGGATTTGATTCCCCGACGGGGCGAAACCTTAGGCAAGTTTCCTTGCTCCACACACGCACCTCTGTTTCCTAGCAGTAAGCAGAAACCCGGTTGTTAGTCGATTGGCGGATCGCTGTCCTGGGGTGTAATAATCTTGCTGAAAAAATTTACATGTGCAATTGGCTTCTGCGTTTCACCCAGAAAGTACACAGCCAATTCACTTTACAATATATCCGTGACGCGCTTTGAGGTGCCGTGATTAGGCGCTCTGCAAGAATTCTTCTTATTATCATCATCCTCTCATTTTTATCCCCTTGCTCCTCAAGCTTGCTGTTTCCACCCTCCAAGCCCAGCAACGGGTCTCCTGAGCAGAAGACCGAGGGCCAGCCCTATATGAGGCACTGCCCAGCTCCTGTGAGTGGTGTTGCCCTGCCTCTGAGCCTGTGGGGAATCGATCCCATCTGTGACATGCTTTTCTAGGTCAGTCCCAGCACAGCGTTTTGCTGCTGTTACGGATGAGTTGGCATTACGCTGTGAAGTGACCCATCGCGAAAGAGCCCTAGCTTATCCTTTTGTTCCTCACAGCTCATCCCTCCAACCTCTGCACTGCCTGTAGGGGCTGGGCAGCCTCCCCTTATAATTACAATCCTTGCATTTGATGTAGAGCCTTATTACGCTGGAAAGACGTCGCAAAGCGCTTCACAAGGTATACTGTGCAATGGAGTGACTGTGTATTTGTAGGCAAACACAACAGCACAATTGCGCACAGCAGTATCCCACAAACACCCGTGGAGCGTGTGATTGATTTTATTTGGGGGATTGTTGGGCAAGACACCGGGAGAAAGAAACTCCCTTCTCTATTCGAATAGCGCCGTAGGATCAGTACGGCTTGACATCTGGCCACAGCGGGATCTCTGAGGAGCTGAGCTGAGCTGAGGGTATTGATATGTGACTTGCTTATTGCTGGCTTCGGCTCTCAGATCCGGCCAGTTAACTGAACCACAGTGCAGTGCAGGCAGGCCCTGTGCAATGACTCAATCCAACCGTTGTGCAATGCAGACACATGCTGGGGCGGACACGCAAACCATTATCCAAATGACTTGTGTTTTTATGTTGGGGAGGGAGGGGAGAGTGCAGCTTCTCACTGCAATGGATATGTAACTTTGCTCGATTCAAAATGGCTGCTGGGCTGTGGAGCTATTTTGAGCGCAGCAAATATACACAGTCTCTACACTGGACAGCAGTTGCCTGTGAAGCACATTGAGATGTTTGAATTCAACAGGTGCCAGTCGTATCATATGAAGGAACTACGATTGTTAAGCTGGAGTCTATATTTTGATGCTCAGCCCTCAACAAATGCACAGGTGCAGAGACGCGAAGCTCTGCAGGTTGGAGGTCACATTCATTTGCACACAAGAGGATTTAAACCAGGTCACAAATAGCTGTTGGCCGTGCATTGTTGGATGTGCTGGATGAGACGTTCTGTCTTAAAAGGGCTTCACTTTTAAAGCCCTCCACAGTCTCGCTCCTCCCTACCTCTGTGATCTACTAAACAGCTGGAGTCGGCCACAACAAAAAATCAATGTGGCTTTTCCCTCATTGCCCCGCTCTAATCTCTCAGGGGGGAAGTCTAAGAGAAAGACTGATTCAGACTTGGGGGGATTAAGGTGGGGGAGAGGGAGTGGGGTGGGGGGGGAATCACAGGATGAAAAATCATTTGTAACAGCCAAGCACCCAGTAAGAATTATTATTATTTATTATAATTATAAGGCTACAAAAAAAGTCTGTGTCTAAGGAGGAACATCTCTTCGTGTTGCCATTAACCCCGAGGGCTCCCTGTAGTATTTTTCCGCACCACTTCACTCCGTTTGCCAGGGTTAGTACTTTCTTTAGCCCTAAAAATAGCCATCCATCTATTTACCGTGATACCGCACGTCACAAACAGCTAACATGGAAGCTGTGTGTGTCTCTCTCTGTGAGCGCATGCGGGCGTATGTGTGACATTATAGATTACTGCATCTGACATGTGTCCGTTAGTTCATCGCTCCATATGTGCAGGAAAAAAGAGTGAAAGCAAGAGACAGAGAGAGAGAGAATTGAGAGAGAGAGAGAGAGAGAAAGGAATGAAACGACGCAGATAGCGTTGTTGCAGACCTGTGGAGGCACAGGAGCGAGCAACCCTGACACTTGCATTTGACATAGCGCCTTATCATCTCGTCGAGACGTCTCAAAGTGCTTCACGGGATACACTATAAAGTGCAGTGACTGTACATTTTGGTGGCGAATTGCGGCAAACAATTGAGCACAGCAGTGTTCAATAAACAGTCGCGGATTGAGTGACCAATGATTTTGGGGGAGGATGGATTATTACCTCAAACCGTATCTTTGCAAGATTTTACTGCAAACTATAGTGACTGTGAGCTTTATGAGCAAACACAGCAGCCAATTTATGCACAGTGACGTCCCCGCAAACACCCACGAAGTGAGCGAGGGATTAATCTGTGGGGATTGCCGGCCAGGACACCAGGAGAGAGAGCGAGAGAGAGAGAGAGAGAGAGAGAGACACTGCCTTCTCAATTAATTCCAAAATGAGAGCATTAGAAGGACGACGGATCAATAAAAACGGATAATGCCTCTTTTTATGTAAAAAAAATGAAATGAAATCACCAGTTTAGGCATCACCTCCCCCTCCCTCCCCCTGCCGTCACGCCAGATGTTCCCTGGAGATAATCAGCCCACAATCCGGGGATGCGAGCTTGCTGCGGGGGACGTAAAAACCGACTCAAAAACAACGGCCAACAACACGGCTTAGTCCCTTCAGTTCCTCAACCTGTCAACCACGTGTGAAGAGAATAGCTGGAGGATGGCATTAACCCATATTGAAGCTGCGACTCCAATCTCCCTGCTCTCTCTCTCTCTCTCTCTGTCTCTCTCTGTCTCTCCTCTCTGGTTACCTCCCCCGTTAACAGAGAGAACAGGGAGATTAAGCTGCTGCAGTGAAGTGTTACCTCGCCTCGCTCACTGCGGAGCGGGGATGGGGTGGGGGGCGGGTGGGGGGGGGAGAAAGCGCGGATCTGACACGCTTTGGAACACGCCTTGTATTTGACACGGCCCCTTGGCACGTCAAAACGTCTCGAAGCTCTTCGCGCAATGATTGACTTTGAAGTGTGGCTGTGTAGGCAAACGAGGTGGAGACACGGTGCCAGCAACGGCCCACAGACAGCGAGCGGCGAGATGAGAAACACATTAGGCTGCTTTTATTGGAATGAGGGGTGAAATGCTGGCCAGGACGTGGGGTAAAACCTGCTTCACAAGCGCTCTCCGAAACGCTGCCCTGCGCGCGTCGAGGGCGCTATATAAATGCTGAAAGTTGTTGTTGTTGGCCAATGCGTTGGGATGTCCTCTCGACGTGAAAGGCGCTAATATAAATGCAATTTATTGTTGTTGTTCAGAAGGATGCTGAAATGTCTCAAAGCGGTCTTAGGAATTGACTGAATCGTCTTTTTACCAGGCACAAATGTACTGCAAACAGCCATACAAAAAAATAACCTGCACTTATCTCGCGCCTTTCACACGGTTAAAGGTTTCAAAGTCCAAGCAGAGATAATAATAATAATCCTTGCATTTGATATAGCGCCTTGTCACGTCAAAGCGCTTCAAAGAATATACTGTAAAATGGAATGATTTGTGTAACTTGTGGGCGAAACGCAGCAGCCAGTTGCACACAGCAGAGTCCCACAGATAGTCATGGATTGAGTTTAACTGAAGACACAAAAGAAAAAATGTTTTTATGAGAAGAGTTTCGAAAATTGAGAGAGGGAGGGAGGGAGCGAGACAAGGGAATCAATGGAGAGAGGGAGGTAGCAGGACAGAGGGTGAAAGCCAAAGTGTTTGGCCTCTCATTTCAGTGACAGGGTCTCGCATTCCCAAACCCAATGCACTTGCTCCCAACAGCCAAGACGCCTGCAACACCTGCTCACTGGCTCGGGCCAACAGTCTCGGCCTCTAAGCCAGCGTAGTCCTCCCTGAGAGAGGCGACAGGCTGATTTGTGTTGTACAAGACCCAGGCGAACCATGGCAGTTAATAATATTTCAGCCCGATTCCCTTATAGTGTGTTGAGTGTGGAATGTGACATGCAATACTGATTGGCATCCGCACCACACCGCTCCCATTATGAAGTGCTCAGCCAGGCTGCTGGAGCCGTGTAATAGGGTCTTACAGCAGCTCATTGCCGGGTGATTTAAAGGCTTCAGAAACTATTTAAAGGGCTTTTGCAGTAAGTGCAGGCTATGGATTCAAAATAAGTCCAAGCACTGGCCTGTAAACTCCAGATTGAGTTCAAGAAAAAGCCATTTCTATGTACTTGACTGAAAGCTGAAAGGTCAGAAGTGTAGATTCCTTCTCTCCCTGACTTTCAAACCCTGTTTAAAAACCTCTCTCACTGATCGTACTATTGATCAATGCTCTCACTCTCTCACCCTGCTCAGTGCTTTGTGAAGCGCTCTGAGATCTTCATCCAAAGTGAAAGGTGCGACACATCCTTCAGATGAGATACACAACTAAACTCCCAGCCGCCTGCTCATATGGACGTCAAAGATGTGTGGGTTTTTATTTTGGTCAGACGGGTGTCTGACACATGTGGAAACCCATCACTGTGCTTAAGAGTATCCAAACCAGAATAAGTCTTCCCTGCATCCCACCTACACACGGAAATCCCAAAATAGACAATATCACTTCTTTCATACTCCACTTCCTGCTGCATTACTCCCACAATAACAAACTGGGGTTTGAGCAGCAGAGATACAGTGGGTTCAAGAGTATCTAGTCACTTGATTGAAGGCTATTTGTCGGCTTGGTTTATTTGGTAGCACTCTTGCCTCTGGGTAAATAGGTTGTGGGTTCAAACCCATGTCAGAACTAGGCTGACATGCCCATACAATACCTGGGGGTGAAGGAGAAGGGAAAGAGAAGGGGGTTTCTCCCACTGCTCTGCCCCAACTTCCAGATAAATTGTTCACCATCTGCTTGTGGCATTTTGCTGCGTGCAAAATGATTGCTGTGTTTGCCCACAAAAAATAGTCACTACACTTGATGAG
Organism: Callorhinchus milii; assembly: GCF_018977255.1. Taxonomy (NCBI): domain Eukaryota; kingdom Metazoa; phylum Chordata; class Chondrichthyes; order Chimaeriformes; family Callorhinchidae; genus Callorhinchus; species Callorhinchus milii. Next base: position 21,530,984 of record NW_024704750.1, on the reverse strand, counting down.
TTTGATGTGAAGACAAATTAACATCCTGGATGTGATAAAGTGTAAGTTCCTCATGCAAACGTTAGATTTGATTCAGCCGTAAAAAAATACACCAGGATTTGTGTCACGTTGGACAAGATAATAATAATAAACCTGGCTTTTGATACACTAATGATAATAATAATCGTTGTATTTGATACAGGGCCTTTTCACAACTTTGAAACGTCTCAAAGCGCTTCACAGGATACACTGTAAAGTGCAGTGACTGTGTATTCAGTGGGCGAAACGAGGCAGCCAACTGCGCACAAACATTCGTGAATTGAGAAAAAAAAAATTTTGTTTTAGGTGCATTAGGTGCAACGCGGAACCCAGCATTGCAGGAGCTATTTAATAAGTTCCCTTCATGCAAATACTGGCTCCTTTTTGCCTGTGTGATTTGCTTTGCGCATCTGATGCAACATACCCTGAGCAAAAGTGACATGGCCAACATTCGCATAACCCACCAGGCATTTACACTCACTGAGGATGAGGAATGGTGACACCTCCTAGCTGTACGGCTGAGAGCCTCCCTGGATAAACATTCCTGCCGACGTGAATTCCCAAACACTGCTTCACACCTATTCATGCGGGTGAAATAAGTGCGAACGTTCTGTAACATTAACAGAGGGATTCCAATGCTGTCTGCAACCATTTGCTTTTGGCCATAGAAACCCATCATTACTCCCTCTCCCATTTCCATCAATCCTCATCCCTGCCACCAGCACCCCTCAAGGCTTGAACCATGCCCTCCAACCTCAACCAACACCCCTCAACCTCAACCACACAACACAACCTCAAACCGTGCCCCTCCAACCTCAAACCATGCCCCTCCAACCTCAAACCATGCCCCTTCAACCTCAAACCCCCTACCCTCCAATTTCAAACCACACCCCTCCAGCCTCAAACCGCACCCTCCAACCTCAAACAATGCCTCTGAAACCTCGGACCATGTCCTCCAGCCTCAAACCACCTTCCTCCAACCTCAAACCACGCCCCTTCAGCCTTAACCATGCTCTCCAGCCTCAAACCATGCTCATTCAGCCTCACACTTGCATCGCTCAGATGAAATGTTAAACCCAAGGTCCCACCTGTTTATTCTGGTAGAACCTAAAGATCCCGTGATCTTATTGAAAAAAAGAGGATTTTTCCTACGTCCTGGTCAGCCGTCCACCAGGTAAATTGGTTATTGGTTGCGAGGAAGCCTGAAGGCCTGTGGGACATGGCTGTGAGCAAATAGCATCTGTTTTTAACCTACAATTTCACACTCACTGCTCTTGACAATTCCCTGTGAAGCGCTTTGAGATGTTTCCACGTTAAAAAAGGTGCTGTTACCCAATGCAAGGGTTATTTTAGTAAGTTGCACGGGGGCGGGTAGAGATGTGCTACATAGTCAGTCAGCTCACTGTAAAATCCATGCAAAAAACCCTATGTTTTTACATGCAGTTTAAAACCTGGTGTTAATTAGTAAGTGAAAACTCACAAGATGGTGTAATCATTTTTGTCTCGCACCAGAACGGAAGAGAAAGAAGTTTGCAGTGTGACGGCCTAAGAACATGAGAAGTTTCTAGGTGAAGGAAGACCAAGGTCCATCCAGTTCGCCTTCCACCATCCTGGCAGTCGCTTGCCATGTCATGTCCCAAACTATATACTGTATCCTGAGACATTATTTCCTAACAAAAATCTAATTTCTCCTTGAAAGAATCAACACGTTCTGCTTCCACCGTCTGTCTCCCTAGGGAGCCTGTTCCATACGTTTAGTTATTTATTTATTTGGCTTTCACCACATCTAGTCTTGTCACGCTCGTGGGAACGAGCAAATGCCCAGCTCAGGGAGTTTTTCAAGCAAGAGGCTCAGCCATACAGACTGAGATGGACGGTCACTGGCTCAATCTGGCCTGGCCCGTGCTGAGTTAGCACAACAGAGGAAAGAATTTGCATTTTTAATCACGTCTTCTCACGTCAGAATGTCTCCAGGCGTTTTAGAGCGATCGTCAAGTTATTGAGCCAGGAAGTGAGTGACCGATTTACTTGGAGGATTGTCGGCCAGGCATCGAGAGAAAATCCATTCTCTTTTCAAGTGGTGCAATGGGATCTTTAACGTGGAGTCCTGTAGCTCAGTGGTTAGAGCACTCGTTTTGCAAGCGAGAGACTTGGGTTTGATTCCCGGCAGGGCGAAACCTTGGGCAAGTTTCCTTACTCCACATGCCTGATAATAATCCCTCAAAAAAACAATAATAAATTGGTCATTTCAATCCACGACTGTTTGTGGGGAAGCTGCTGTGCGTAATTGGCTGCCACATTTCGCCACAAATACACAATTCACTTTACAGTATATTCTGTGAAGCACTTTGAGACGTCTAGAAGACGTGAAAAGCGCTATATCAAATGCAAGGATTATTATTATTAACGTCCACCTGAACAGCCAGATGTGACCTGGGTTTATTGTCTCACCTGAAGGATGGTGCCTTCATCAATAGCAGTGCTGCACTGCAAAGTAAGCCCAAGAGTCAACTTCCTACAATAGTGAAAGTCCTGCCACTGTACCAAGCTGTCACTGGGAGATGGGCTTCGATAGGAAGGTGGAAAGCCAGAGATTTCTGCTCCTGCTCACTTCCTAGAGAATCCGTTCTGGAAGGTGCGTGTGTGAACTCACTCAGGCTCCACTGGGATGAGATTTCTAATGGGATTGAGAGGGAAAACTCTGAACGTAATTCTCAAATACCCCAAAGCAGCAGGACCAGAGGGCATAGGGCGAGAACAGCAATGAAATTGATAGCGCAGAAGGAGGCCATTCACCCCATCGAGTAGGTGCCATCGCTCCCTTTATTCCCTTTTTGTAAAATTGATAATAATAAATAACAATCCTTGCAAAGAGCTTCACAGTATATACTGTAAAGTGGATCATCGGTGTATTTTGTGGGCAAAACACAGCTGCCAATTGCACACAACAACATCCCACAAACAATGGAGTCAGTGACCCAATTTTATTTGGGGGAATTGTTGGCCAAAACACAGCGAGAGAGAAACTCCCTTCTCTTTTCAAATAGCGCCGTTGGATCTTGAACATCCTCCTGAACAGGCAGACGGGACCTCGGTTTAACGTCTCATCTGACGGATGGCACCTCTGGCAATGCAACACCCTCCCAGCAATGCATTGGAGCGTCATCTTACACTGTGTGATTCCATGTCCCGACGTGGCGGCTTGAACCCCAAAACCTCCTGACTCGGAAACGAGAGCACTACCACTTGCGCCAGCCCTGACGCACATGAATTCCAGACAGCAAGTCATCGACTCCAATGTGAGCTGTGAAACCATTCCATTTTGCAAATGGCTGCCGAGCTGCTCACCAGACAGTTGCTAGAAAGCAGAGTTAATTACTTGCGGAGGTGCTCTGACATGTTTCGATCCATTGCGGTGCCATAAAATCGCAGCTCTTTCTTCCGTGCTGTGACAGGGTTTGAAATGACAGTGCACCTTTACAGCTGCTGGAGCCATTAGTATTTCGGGTACATTTTGTACACACAGCGTCGCCAGAGGCAATGCAATAAATCCTGCACAGGGCTGATGGAATGGCTCGAGCAAACAGAATAACATTATTCCTTTGGTGCAATGACGCTGGAGTAATAGTTTTTTTTAAAAAAGATTTCTCCTGCTTTGCCCTTCGGTTGAGGTCTTGTTCTTCGCACCAACTCTCTTTCTCTCTCTGTAGCCTCAGTTTCTCTTTCTCTCCCTCTCTCTTTCCTCAGTTTCTTTCTCTCCTCAGTTTTTCTCTTTCTCTCTCTCTTTCTCCTCAGTTTCTTTCTTTCTCTCTCTCCTCAGTTCCCTCTCTATCCCCCTCTATCCTCAGTCCCTGTTGGTCTCGCTGGTTTATATAAATGCATATATATTTATATATATTTATTTTATAGTCTCACTATCTTCTACAATAACAACTTGCATTTATATGTGCCCTTCAAGCGGGGTAGCGTCGCAGAGCGCTTAACATAGCGCCCTTCACGTAAAACAGCGCGTCGGAATGCTTCTGCCCACACACACACACTAAGCTCTATGTTATACAGCAGGAACTTAGTAATTGTTAGAGTTTGCCATGTACTGTCTGGAAGGTCACAGACACAAACCCCTGATTTGTGCTGAGGGCTGAGGGAGCAGGTTTCAGCTGGGGCAGCTTTAGGGCCATTGCTCCAGAGTCCCTGTCAGAGAAAGTAGGTAAGATAGATAAAATAAGACAAGGTTCCTGCTCCCAACCTTTACCCAGAGATGGCTATCTCCCCTTATCCCCCCACCCCCACCTGAATCACTAAAATCACATCTGTGTGGGGACATCATGTGGGGACAGAATCAAGGGTGACTGCAGAACTGTACAGGGTGTCCACAAAGTCCTGTTACCGCCCCCACCTCCCCGTTACAAAACAGAGATGCAAGGCTACAGAGGAGCTGAAACAAGAATTCAGAGATGCATTTTGCCTCCTCATCCCATCCATGCTATGGAATATGTGGCACCAAATGTGGCGACGGATCATTATCTCCCATGAAAATGCTGGCGCTCACACTCACACCGATCCTCTGGACGTCTAAATACAGTTGTGCACTTGTACTGAATACAATTAAGGACTTCTAAGTATAATTGTTGTCATTCTGCCACGTGTTTCAGTTGATGGTCAGTTCACTGTAGAAAACAAAATGGAGTTAACAGGACTTTGTGGACACCTTGTATTAGGAAACAGTGATAATTTCAAGAGAGGCAGGGGAGGAGGAGGAGAGAAAATTGGAAGAGAGAACTCAAACAGAAATGTTTTCGACAAATTTTAATCATCTAGAAAGCTCGCCTGGGGACTATGAGCCATAATGCCTCCCACTACGCCCCAAAGTGTGTCAGCCTGGCGCAGTGGTAGCATTCTTGCTCAGAGTCAGAGGTTGTGGCTTCAAATCCCACGTCAGGACTTGGAATTACACAGTCTACGTTGACGCTCTAATGCAGTGCTGGGGGAGGGTGTTGCATTGTCAGAGGTGTTGTCCTTCAGATGAGACGTTAAACTGAACTCCCCGTCCGTGCGCTGTTCAGGTGGATGTTAAAGATCCCGAAATAGGAGGCAGTTCGAAAAGAGAAGGGGATTTCTCTCTCCCGGTATCCTGGCCAACAAATCCCCCAAATAAAAAAAATTGGTCACTCACTCCACAGCTGTTTCTGGGACACTGCTGAGCGCAAACTGGCTGTCGCGTTTCGCCCACAAAATACACAGTCACTGCAATTTAGAGTGAATCCCGTGAAGCCTTTTTGAGACGTCTCGATGATGTGATTAAATGCTGCATCAAACGCAAGGATTATTTTATTATTATTCCGAACTGCCATATTATTATTAAATGACAATGTAATTCTAAATGATCTTTCAGACGATGACTGAGTGGAATTTCAGGCCACTGGTACCATCAACGACGTGTAAAGGCGCTATATCAATTATTATTAATGAAGTGTGCCAAACACTGCCCCTACCTCCTTGCCCAGGTCTTCTCGAATCACTTGCTCAATCTCCCATAGGTTGCTCTGAGGTGCTTGGCTGTGCAGGACCTTGAGGGTGCTGGTGTACTCCTGGGGCAAAAGATAGTCCAAGGCACCAAGATGTTGGCCCACTTTGATGAAGGTGCCTCTGTTGGCGCAGCACAGGTCTAGGAGCAGATTGGCAGAGCGAAGGTGTACCTTGGCAGAGGGGCACAAGAGGGAGAGTTAGGTTCAACCAGTTGGAATCCTGATACAACATAAAATTACATTTACACAGCGCCTTTCACGTCGGGTGGACGTTCCAAGGTGCAGTCAGAGGCATAGTTGGGATCAGGGGGGCAGGGAGGCTATATCAAATGCAAGGGTTATTATTATTACCTCTTTGATCATAACTTTGGTCACCGTTAACTCTCCCTCTCCCAGTGTTGCCCGAGCTGAAATCAGTGAGACCAGCGAAGCAAACCTGGGACCTGCCACCCCACAAACACACAGACTCCCTCTCCCACCCCCTCATACACACTTACACTCACCGCACCTCCACACAGACACGCACTCACTACACCCAAACATCCATCCACTCATCCACTCACTCACGACAGCCCTCACACACACATCACACCCCACATACACACACACATCCCATATACACACACACAAACCATACCCCACACACACACTCATCACACCCCATACACACACACAACGACAACAACAAAATTACATTTGTATAGCGGACACAATCACTGCACCTCACACACACACCTGATCTCATTGAGTTCCACTGATATCATCTGGTTATTCCACAACAACACAATTACATTTATAGAGCGTTTTTCATGTCGGGATGATGTCCCAAAGCGCTGTACAGTCAGATGTCGGGGCCCAAGCATGGGGTAGGGGTGGTGTAGGGGTGAGGGAAGGCAGAGAGGTGGGAAGAAGACCAAAGGCACAGTCGAAGAGAAGGGTCTTGAGACCGGCCTTGAAGGAGGCGAGGGAGGAAGCGAGGCGAAGGGACCGTGGGATGGAGTTCCAAGAGTGTGGGGACAGAGAGGCTGAAATTCCAGTGCAGTGAGAGCAAGTTTGACCCAATGCTCACAGCGGGTCAACTGCCTGATCACAGCATATTGAAATAAGATGAGGTGTCAGCCTGTTTACACAGCGCTGCAGTGCCGAGGCACATTAATTGGCCACACTGTCAGCGCACGGCCACACGACAGATGCTTAATTGAATCTTTGTTTTGCTTATACCACCCTCACCAGCTCCAGAATATTTATCCGAAACATAAAATAAAATTCCTATAGATGTCATTCCACGTTGGGCCAAGATGTCTGGAGGTGTACCTCAAACGAGTCTGCTCTGAGCAGGAAAACAGACCCATTTCCTTGCTCTGTGTGGAATTCCCAAAGCTTGTAATGGTCGTGGGGTGTAAGCACAGGGGAGCACGTGCTTAAAGGTCCCAAGTTTAAAATTCCTGCCCCAATTGGCACAGTTGTTGTTGTATATAATAATAATAATAATCCTCACATTTGATATGGTGCCTTATCATGTCTTCCAGACGTCTCAAAGCACTTGACAGAATATACTGTAAAGTGAATTGACTGTATATTTTGTGGGTGAAATGCGGCAGCCAATTGCGCACAGAAGTGTCCCACAAACAGTCATGGATTGAGTGACCGCATTTTTTTTGAGCGATTATTACCCCCGGAAAGCGATCCACCAATCGACTAAAAAAACGGGTTCCCACTTACTGCTCGGTGAACAGAGGCGTGTGAATTATTAAGTGACACAAAGACACTGAATGGTGTACAGAGAGAAGAGGGCTCACTGCTGTACCCTTTTCCTTCTCCATCTCTTAATCTGCACATTCCCTTGCTTCCCCGTCTCAAGTTCACCCTGTTAAAAATCTGCATTGATTTTTTCACTTCGTCTCGCTCGACAGGCACAGCTTGCACATCCATGCTGATAACGTTCAAACATCTTTTCCCAAAACCATGGGTCAATGTTCCGCACTCAATAGCATGACAGGACGGCTGGGGGAATGGGACCCTCGCAGAGGGAATAATAGTAACAATAATAACGACAACAATAACATTTATATAGTCCCCTTCATGCTGGATGGCATCTGGAGCGCTTAAATATATAATAATAATAATCCTTGCATTTGATATAGCGCTAAAATCACAAAATTTCGCAAGTGTTTCACAGGGAACTGTGTCAAGTTAAGCGATTGTGTATTTGGATTCACCCACAAAATACACAGTCACTCCACTTTACAATAATAATCCTTGCATTTGATATAGCGCCTTTTCACGTCTTTGCGACATCTCAAAGCGCTTCGCAGAATATACTGTAAAGTGAATTGTGAGCAAAACAATATATTCTGTCAAGAGCTTTGAGACATCTCAATGACTTGATAAGGCGCTATATCAATTGCAAAGATTATTATTAATATTGTCGTATAAAAGCAGCAACTGATCTGTACACCACGAGGCCCAACAGCCAAGACGTGAGTGAACCTTTTGTCCTGTTGAAAGATTCCACGACATTATTAGAGAAGAGAAGGGAGTTTCTCCCATTGACCTGACCAACAATCCTCCAGATAAATAGGTAAATTCATGGCTTTTTGTAGGACTTTACTGTGTGCATATTTTCTGTTGAGTTTGCCTATAAAAGTTACTACGTTTGACAACGATCGACTGTGAAGCACGATGAGTTTTTCAAACCATCCAGGAGATACACTTGCAAGGATAGCGACAGAGGCAGCTCATTTCAACAGGAAGTTACCGACCTCGAAGTGTCATGTTTGTGTAAGTAGCGAAGATCCCTTTAAGGAATAGAATACAGTAGCTGTTGGTTGTGAGACGGGGAGCGAGGGTTTACTGGGCTTTGAGAGAAGTGTGGAATGAGAACAGGCAGGTCCTTCGGATGCCGCAGGAAGAGGTCGTTGGATTCAAAAGGCGTAACTTGACAGGGGGCAGATGAGGAGGCATCGAGGACATACTGGGCTGGGATAAGCAAGCCCGGAAGATGTAATCTGACCAGTCAGTCAGGAGGGAGTCAAGTGTAGCTGGGTGATAGAACACAGTCTGATAGCAATGACTTTGCCCCTCTAGGGACCGAGGTTTGAATCACTCCTCTATAGCTGAAGTGAAGGTACATCTCTTACAACAACAAGATTCCATTTGTAGAGCGCCTTTCACGTCAGGAGGACGTCCCAAGGCGCTGTACAGTTGGGTCATGACCCGAGCAGGGGGGAAATGGTCAGGGTGAGGGGAGGGAAGGGAGGGAGCGAGGAGGGGGGAAATGGTCAGGGTGAGGGGAGGGAAGGGAGGGAGCGAGGAGGGGGGAAATGGTCAGGGTGAGGGGAGGGAAGGGAGGGAGCAAGGAGGGGGTAGAGAGTCGAGAGGGGAGCTGAAGGCTGAAGGTCAAAGAGAAAGGTTTTGAGACCGGCCTTGAAGGAGGAAAGGGAGGAAGCGGCGAAGGCACCGGGGGATAGAGTTCCAGAGCCTCGGGGCTGAGAGCCCAACCACCGATGGTAGGGCGGTTGGGGCGGGGGACGTGGAGCAGACCGGAGCCAGAGGAACGGAGGGTACGGGCGGGTAGGTAGGGGGATAGTAGGTCGGAGAGGTAGGAGGGAGCGAGGCCGTGAATGGCCTTGTAGGTGAGCAGGGGGGAAATGGTCAGGGTGAGGGGAGGGAAGGGAGGGAGCGAGGAGGGGATAGGCTTACCAAAGGCTGTCTATGGGCTCAGGTGACAGGAGCTCGGTTATAGTAATAATAATAACAATCCTTGCATTTGATAAAGCGTCCATAACATTGGAACTTCTCAAAGCGCTTCACAGGTGATTGCTATCAAATGTAGTCATAGACAATAGTTGCACACAATATGCACACAGTATGCTGTTTGTGGGACGCTGGTGTGTGCAATTGGCTGCTGCGTTTTGCCCACAAAAGGGCTTTGAGACGTCTCAAAGATGTGATAAGGCTCTATAACAAATACAAGGATTATTATTATTAAGCAGTCATGATGAGGTGAATGGCCAATTTATTTGGTGGTTGCCAGCCAGGACACTGGAAGAAACTCCATCCTCTCTTCCAATAGTATCATGGGATGTTTGACGTCCATCTGACTACACTGATGTGACAATCTAACAGCCATTTCACAGCTATTAGACCGTATTCAAGAATTCAACTTTTTTTTTCCTCAAGGGCACAAGATCCTAGCAGCTATTTATTTCAGCTTACTTAAAAGCAAAAAATCCCTTTCTGCTAACAATGAATTTACCAAACAGCAACTCAAGATCAGGCTTGAATGATGCAGGGTTGTGTATGTGAAAGCCCATGTCAGATGTAAACAGTTCCCGTGTCTCATTTGATAAGATGTCTTGTGGCAGCAACAAACATACGATATTCTGTCATTGAGACTTAGAATAAAAATAACTTGTTTTTTTCCTAATATTTATACATTCCGGCAGCAACAACGTCAGCCACTGCCATAGACTTGTCGAGTTTAACTCTTACCTGGATAAACTGGAGCTCCGTTGAAGTGGAGCATAAATCTGAGGTCGTGGAAGAGCAGTGGGAATTATGACACAGAATCTATTGTAAACTGGATTGACTGTGTATTTTTGTGGGCGAAACGCGGCAGCCAGTTATGCACAGCAGTGTGACCCAAACAGTCGTGGATTGAGTGACCAAATTATTATTTTTGAAGGGATTATTACCCCCGGAAAGCGATCCGCCAATCGACTAGCAACCTTGTTCCGACTTACTAGTAGGTAAACAGAGGCGGGTGGACTCAGGAAACTTAATTAAGATTTCGCAACGCGCCGGGGAATCGAAACCGGGTCCTCGCTTTTGAGGGCAACGTGCTAACCACTATGCTGCAGGATGCCACAACTGTTTGCTCAGGGAGGCAGTGGAGGTGGATAGTATGCAAAGTATCAAGGATGATCTGGATGGACATTTGGTGGAGAAAAATGGAGTGGGGGGGTATCCAACTAGTCAATCGCCGCTCGGTCGAGTATGAGAGAGAGTCGTCAATGTTAAAATTTTGGTAAACATGACTGCTTTCTCTTGTTTTTATTGAGCGTGGGCGAGATGTCACCTTGCTGCGATTGACCATTTGGAGACAACAGATCAGCTACAATCTAACAGAATGGCGGAACAGGCTCGAGGGGGCTGTATGGCCTACTCCTGTTCCTATGTTCCTAACAACGACAACTTGCATTTATATATCGCCCCTTCACCCGGAGCAGCATCTTGGAGCGCTTAAGAGACCTCTGGTTTAAAGGCTATGTTCTGCCGTGGAGTTTAACGGGCCTGAGTTGCTTCATTTCAAGGGATGTTGCTCACTTAGCCCAAGATCTTCTATTTTCAGTGCAACATATGGTACCAATGGCTCTTTAATAGGTTTAAAAACAGCACTGAGATCTTACATCAGTCGGCGAGATGGTGTAATGACTTAATTAGAAGAGACAAGACTGTTAATTGCAAAGTATATTTAAAAAAAAATAGCATTTCCTCTTCCTCCGTTTCCTTCCCACTCGGCTCCAAAGCGCTCCCGAGATAAAATATTAATGGTAACAATTGGCCTTTGCATTTCTAAAGACCATCAGTCACAAGCTTGCAACACTGGGTGGAACGTTTGAAGAAAAACTTCATTTAACCCTCGGAGGGCTTGACTCTCCATTCCGCTTTTCCAGTGACACCGCCAAATAAGTCGACTGGCAGTTTGTTAGTCGATTGGCGGATCGCTTTCTGGAGGTAATAATCTCTCCTCCCCACCTCCCCCAAAAAACATTTGGTCACTCAATCCACGAATGTTTGTGGGACACTGCAGTGGCTGTGGCAATTGGCTGCCGCGTTTCTGCCTACAAATAGACAGTCAATTAACTCTATAATATATATTCTGTGAATCGCTTTGAGACGTCTGAACGACTTGATAAAGCGCTGTATCAAATGCAAGGATTATTATTATAGTTATAAGACAGCCGCTCTCCCCCATCCTCAAACTAAAGACCCCACCGAACCCCCAAAACACGCCTGATCCACGTGAATACTTGGCCGTAGGAAGACGCACAAAATGACTGCGTCAGCGGAAAGGAAAACGGCACGTGAGAAGCAATAGTAATCCTTGCAATTGTTACAGAGCCGTCGAGACGTCTCAAAGTGAATTGACTGTGTAATTTGCGGGTGAAACACAGCAGCTAATTGCGCACAGCAGGGTCCCACAAACAGATGTGGATCGAGTGACTAAATTATTATTATTATTTTTTTGAAGGATTATTACTGCTGGAAAACAAATGCGGGCTGTGTCTCATGACGCTGGAAACTGCAGCGTAATTTTAGACGGCGAGAGAGAGAGAGAGAGAGCAAGAGGCGGCTGGGTAAGCAATCATCATTAACTGAGACTGCTACCAAGAGTGTGTCTTGCTTCGTGATTCTACATGAATTGTGCGGGGCATTGGGATGAGGTGTGTGTGTGTGTGTCGGGGGGTGGGGAATAAGTGAGAAAACAGGCTTGAGAACAGTCAGAAAGAATGATTAATCACAGCCATCCACCCACCGCCCATCTCTTTCTCTCATCCACCAACTGAAGAGGTCAGCCTGGGCCAAAACTTTTCTATTCTGCTTTTTAATCATTTCCGAACATTCAAAATGGTCGCAGTCTTCAAATCACCTGGAGCGTGGGAAGATCACGGATGCTGATGGTGCTGGCATCACTGCTCCCACTCTATTACTCACCAGGAGCCTGAGCTGAGCTGTGGCAGCCCTCCATCTCTCTCTCTCTCTCTCCCTCCCTCCCGCCCTCCCTGGCACCCACTTTCATCACATATTAATGACCTGACACGATTTCACAGCAGCAAAACTACTGCGTCACCTTAGTTTGTGGGGATTGGGGTGGCTGCTATTTGTGTTTATTTTATGTACACTTATAAATATACATATCTATTAATGAATTAAATGAATTTATCATTTTTTTTTAAACTGAGTCATCAATTTAGCTCCTGTACGCCTTGCAAATTAAGACAGATTTTACGAGTCCTTTCTCTTTTACCCAAACCCTTCTCCTTTCAACCCTCCACCCCGCCGCACAAAACAGAATTTTTCTCCCAATTATCCTGTCTAATATTCCCTTGGCATCCCAGGCTCAAACTAGGAGTCCTGTAGCTCAGTGGTTAGAGCGCGCGCCTCGCAAGCGAAAGGACCTGGATTTGATTGCCAGGCAGGGCAAAGCATTAGGCAAGTTTCCTTATTCCGCACGACTCTGTTTAACTAGCAGTAAGTAGGAATCTGGTTGTTAGTCGATTGTTGGATCGCTTTTCTGGAGGTAAGAATCCCTTCAAAAAAAATACTAATTATAATAATTTGGTCACTCAATCCACGACTGTTTGTGGGACACTGCTGTGCGCAATTGGCTGCCGCGTTTCACTCAAAAAAATAAAATCAATTTACTTTACAGTTTATTTTATTAGGTGCTTTAAGACATCTCGAAGACAAAGGGCTATATTATTTAGGCTGGAGGAGGCAGGAGCTTCTATTCAATAAAGGGTCTCAAGGGATGGAATTGCATGGGAATAGAAACAACAGCCAGCTCTGGGTGGGAAACACGTCACCCTACGTGAAAGGCTCGATGCAAATGGAACGTGTTGATGCATTGAATTATTCCGTCTAACAGCTCCTATTGTCCTGAGAAAACTCACTCACCAGTTAGTCTCACACTCCCCATTTCACAGGGACTTTGTTTCCAGAGGCAGAACACACCTGTTCGTTGGCCCCACATTCCATGCCAAGGACACAAGAGAGCACAAGTGTTCGGGAGCGAGAAGGAAAATATTAAATAATAATCCTTGCATCTGATATAGCGCCTTATCATGACGTTGAGAAGTCTGAAAGCAATTCACCGAATATAAAGTGAATTGACTGGATATTTTGTGGGAAAAATGCGGCAACCAATTGCACACAGCAGTATCCACAAACACTCGTGGATTGAGTGACCACATTTTTTTTAAAGGGATTATTACCCCCAGAGAGCAATCCCCGAATCAACTAACAACCGGGTTCCTACTTATTGCAAGGTAAACAGAGGTGTGTGTGTGTGTAGAGTAAGGAAACCTGCCTAAGGTTTAGCCTCGCACAGGAATCAAACCCGGGCAAGTGGTTACGAGGTAAGTGCTCTAACGAATATGCTACAGGACTCCACGCTTAATGCAGACAACTAGAGAGGGGCAATGATCAAGATGAACAGACTACCAGTAAGGGTGTTGGAGGCCGAGTTTCTCCAAGAGAGAGCGAGAGGGTGAAGAGGAAGGTCCCTTTCCATTCATCTGAGGTCCAATTTGACAACTCAATCATAATAATAATAAAAAATAATACTCCCTGCATTTGATATAGCCCTTTTCATGTCTTCTCGACATCTCAAAACACTTCACGGAATAATAATAATAATAATCCTTGCATTTGATATAGCGCTTTTCACGTCGGGAGGACGTCCCAAAGCGCTTCACAGAACACACTGTAAAGTAAATTGACTGTATATTTGAGGGTGAAATGCGGCAGCCGTTTGCGCACAGCAGTGTCCCACAGTCGTGGATTGAAGTGACCAATTTATGATTGTTTTTTTTTCTTGAGAGATTATTATCAGACGTGTGCAGTAAGGAAACGTGCCCAAGGTATTGCCCTGCCGGGAATCAAACCCAGGTCTCTTCGCTTGCAAGGTGAATGCTCTAACCACTGAGCTACAGGACTACAGGCCGGGTGTTTACCTGAATACAAAACAATTTGGTGATAATAAATTTATGATTCAAAGTGAAGGCAAATATCAAAGTGTTGTAGGATAATGGGAACTAGCTGTCCCCCAGAGAGATATAGATATAATTGGGATGCTTAAGGGAGAATAGGTAGATACTTGGGGAGTAAGAGTAACCAACTGGGAAGCAACTAATTTCCAGCACATTGACTGGAAATTAACTCCTGCACCTGAATAAATTATCCGAATGAGTTGAGTGAATAATATAGCCGTGGGTGCAGTGGGTCCTGCGGTGCAGTGGGTAGAGCATTCGCCTCGCAAGTGAGACCACCTGGGTTAGTTTTCCAGGCTGGGTGAAACAATAGGCAAGTTTCCTACTCCACACGCCTCTGTTTAGCGAGCAGTAACAGGAACCCGATCTTTAATTGATTGGTGGGTCGCTTTCCCGAGGTTAATAATCCCTTAAAAAACAAATTTGGTCACTCAATCCACGACTGTTTGTGGGACACTGCGATGCGCAATTGGCTGCCGTGTCTTGCCCACAAATATACAATGTGCTAAGGCGCGCTATCAAATTCAAGGATTATTATTATTATTGTCGGAAAACCCACATCATTGGCGAGCCAGAAGGTTCATCTTCCTATAACCAGCCGGTGGCTGCCTTCGAGCTAGAGAATAGTCTTCAACAGCAATTTGTGGTGAGATACTTGTACGTCCTAACAACTCTCCAGGTAAACCTCTTCCAACCATCCCCCAGTGAGAATCTCACATTACACCCCCTCCTATTTCTGACTTGGGGTGAAATGCGGCAGCCACTTGCACACAGCAGTGTCCCACAAACAGTCGTGGATTGAAGTGACCAATTTATGATTGTTTTTTTTTCTTGATCAGTAGAAACTGTCTCCCTCTCTCTCTCTCTCCACTTCTCTGGGACATGATCCATATTCCTTGCACCTTCCTTACTTAATTAACACATGTCTTAATGAGTGTGAGTGAGCTTCCCCCTTCTTCTCCCCCCACATACGCCATTATTCTTTAACGTAAATTGAATTCCACTGCTATCGTAATTCGAAGTGATAAGGTCGGGTTTAAAATAGCGCATGGCTGTGACTGTGTGTCATGTGCGCTCACACCCACAACCCCACCTGTGTTGGCAGAGACACATTCACAGGAAGTCCACAAATCGCTCTCCACAGCCAAACTATTTTCTACACCTGCTAATTAATCAGTTCACGGCCACTTTGCACGTCTCCAATGGTCGGGGTCCCACGATCAACACGCTCTCCAGCTCTCTTGAATACCATAAGAACGATTTCAACACAGAGGGAAGCCATTTGCTCATCGTGTCTGTGCCGGTGCTCGCTCCCCCACTGAAGCTCTCTCTAGCCCCATTCCCTGCTCTCTCTCTCTCCCCATCGTGTCTGTGCTAGGGCTCGCTCCCCCACTGGAGCTCTCGACTCTAACCCCATTCCGTGCTCTCTCTCTCTCCCCATCGTGTCTGTGCTAGGGCTCGCTCCCCCACTGGAGCTCTCTACTCTAACCCCGTTCCCTGCTCTCTCTCTCTCCCCATCGTGTCTGTGCTGGGGCTCGCTCCCCCACTGGAGCTCTCTACTCTAACCCCATTCCCTGCTCTCTCTCTCTCTCTCCCCATCGTGTCTGTGCTGGGGCTCGCTCCCCCACTGGAGCTCTCGACTCTAACCCCATTCCGTGCTCTCTCTCTCTCCCCATCGTGTCTGTGCCGGTGCTCGCTCCCCCACTGGAGCTCTCTACTCTAACCCCATTCCGTGCTCTCTCTCTCTCCCCATCGTGTCTGTGCTAGGGCTCGCTCCCCCACTGGAGCTCTCTACTCTAACCCCATTCCCTGCTCTCTCTCTCTCTCTCCCCATCGTGTCTGTGCTGGGGCTCGCTCCCCCACTGGAGCTCTCGACTCTAACCCCATTCCCTGCTCTCTCTCTCTCTCCCCATCGTGTCTGTGCTGGGGCTCGCTCCCCCACTGGAGCTCTCGACTCTAACCCCATTCCGTGCTCTCTCTCTCTCCCCATCGTGTCTGTGCTAGGGCTCGCTCCCCCACTGGAGTTCTCTACTCTAACCCCATTCCCTGCGCTCTCTCTCTCCCCATTGTGTCTGTGCTGGGGCTCACTCCCCCACTGGAGCTCTCGACTCTAACCCCATTCCCTGCTCTCTCTCTCTCTCTCCCCATCGTGTCTGTGCTGGGGCTCGCTCCCCCACTGGAGCTCTCGACTCTAACCCCATTCCGTGCTCTCTCTCTCTCCCCATCGTGTCTGTGCTGGTGCTCGCTCACAGAGAGCTCTTGCATACTGAATTTGCTGCAACTGTATGAAGAGATGAGAAAGAAAGCTACAGAGGGAACAGGACAGAATTCTGAATGGAGTCAGTGAGCACGTCACGGGGGCTGCACTGTGGAGTCGTGACGCCACTCCACGTCCCCCGGCTCAACCGAACCTAAGACAGCGGCTCCGCAGGGCAGCCACTCAGACAGACAGGAGGTCAAGATCTGCCAGTAAATTGCCTTTCTCCGAATGTTAAGTTGAGGAGGCGCTCGCGGTTACCACAGCTGTTCAAAAGTGGTTGTGTCACTGCGCTGCCTCGACCACGCCATCCCCGCGGGGCCTTGGTGTCTGGAAGAACACACTGACAAAGGTGGCATGTGCGAGCGAGGGAGGGAGGCTTTTGATTTAACACTGGCTGGTGCACAGCACAATACCCAGGTGAGCAGAGCCATTATACAGCCAACACGCTGCGACTTGCCATTAGGATTAAACCGAAAGTGACATTTTGAAAGATAGCAATCGTCTGAAGTCTGTTTCTACGCTGTCTCCCAGGGGAAACCTACTGTTCTTGTTCCTCCAGAAACAAAATGACAGCCACTAGTGACGGCCACCAGGCAGTCTGCTGTGCACATGAGGTTCTCAAATCACGGAGATATGATTTAACTGACTTGAAATCCCGTCTCAGCTGACCTCACAGTCCAAGCTGACAATCTGCAGCAACAACAACAACATTACATTTTCTATCTGCATTGTCTGAGGTGTCGTCCTTCAGATGAGACTTCAAGCCATCATTTGCGTCTGCCTGTTAAGTGGACGCTAAACATCCCATGGCACTAATTGAAAAGAGAAGGGAATTTCTCTCTCTCTCTCTCCCAGTTTCTGGGCCAGCAATCTCCCAATATAAAATTGGTCACTTCCTTCATGGCTGTTTGAACTAAATTGCTGTGCATAAGTTGGCCGCCTTGTTTGTCTACAAATTACATTCACTACACTTTACAGAAAACTGTGAAGCGCATCCAAGTATAATATTGACCTCACAGAAGAAGTAAAATAATAATCTTTTTATTCGGCAGAGCGCCTTTCATGTGAGAGGATGTCTCAAAGCACTTCGCAGGATTTTACTTTAAAGTGTAGCGACCGTGATCTGCAGTCGGTTTGCATGTAGCTACGTCCCACAAACAGCTATGAAGTGAATGAACAATTTTTTAATCTGAAAGAGTTTGGTGGCAAAGTCACTAGGAATGAGAAGCTCCCTCCTCTTTTCGACAAGCGCCAAGGGATCTGGATGGCACCTCGATTTTTTAAGGTCTCGTTCCAAATTCCAATGACAGCAACTCTGACAACGCAGTGTTATAGTAATAATAAATCTTGCATTTGATATAGCGCCTTATCGCGTCTTCGAGACGTCTCAAAACGCTTCACAGAATATACTGTAAAGTGAATTGACTGGATATTTTGTGGGTGAAATGTAGTAGCCAAATGCGCACAGCAGGATCACACAAACAGTAGTGGATTGAGTGACCAAATTTTTTTACAAGGAATTATTACCCCCAGAAAGCGATCCACCAATTGACTGGCGGAGGAGGGAGAGGAGGGAGCTTCTCATTCCTAAAACAAGCGTGTTCCTACTTACTGCTAGGTAAACAGAGGAGTAAGGGAACTTGCCCAACGTTTCACCCTGTCCGGGAATCAAACCTAGGTCCTCTTGCTTGGAAAGCAAGTGCTCTAACTTTACCTTGAGAACTGACTTGAGAAAACATTTCTTCACTCAGAGGGTAGTGAATTTATGGAATTCTCTACCCCAAGGGGCTGTGGGTGCTCAGTCATTGAACTGATTGATAGATTTTTAAAAACTAAAGTGGTTAAGGGATATGGGATAGGGCAGATAAATGGAATTAGGTTAGAAGATCAGCAATGATCTTATTAAATGGTGGGGCAGGCTCGAAGGGCTGAATGGCCTATTCCTGTTCCTATTCTTATGTTCTAACTGCTGAAGTAGAGGACGCCACACAGTGCAGTGTTCACTACAGATTCAGTCTGGTCTGTGCATTGTGATGCAGTGCTTGATATGGGTGTCAGCTGAGCCACTCCTGCGGTCTCGCCATTCGGGCGGAATGATATTAGCTGCCAAGTTGCTTAAATTGCAACACTTTTTGCTCTGAGGTTGCACAGCTATCTAAATAACTATCTGGTGATTTACTTGTCTCAGGCATCTCATGCATGTTTAAATACAGAGATGCTTGAAGCTCAGAGACTCCAACTGAATAGATATTGGTTTCAGTTCATAACGCAACCGGCAGCTGCTGGTGAAACAGATTATTTTCCAAACAATACCTCTTGTTCTTAATGTTTCACGTTTTCTCCCTATTTTTAATACCACCCAGAACATTGCAACTTCTCAAAGGGCTTTAAGGTAATTACTGTCATCTGTAGAGTTTTTTTGTAGGCAAGTGTGGCAGTCGTTGTGCACACAGCAAGATCCCGCATAAACGGGCACAAGATGAATGCCCAATTTTTCTGGAGGATTGTCAGTTAGGACACTGGGAGACATTCCCTGCCCCTTCCAGTAGCATGCAGCGCACTCGCCTCGCAAGTGACAGGACCCGGGGTCGATTCTCCGGGGTGGGGCGAAACCTTAGGCAACTTGCCTTGCTACCTAGCAGTAAGTCCATTGCCGGATCACTTTCCAGGGGTAATAATCCCTTCAAAATAAATAAATAGGTCAATCAATCGATGACTGTTTGTGGGTCACTGCTGTGTGCAATTGGCTGGTGTGTTTCGCCCATAAAATACAGTCAATCCACTTTACACTATATTCTGTGAAGCGCTTTGAGATGTCTCATTGACGTGATAAGGCACTATATCAAATGCAAGGATTATTATTATTAATAATCACGAAATCCTTAGACTCTCGGTTGTCAGCCAGGACACTGGAAGACATTCCCTGCGTATTCACTGTAGTGTAGTAATCAGAGCACTCGCCTCGCAAGCGAGAGGACCCGGATACGATTCCCTGTCGGGGCGACACCTTAGGCAAGTCAACATCTCATCTGAATGACAGTATCTGTGACAATGTCGTTTCCTCCCAGCCCTGTACTGTAGGATCAGCCTATACAATGGGCTCAATTGACCCCACATCCTTGTGACCCAGTGGGGAGAGAGCACAACGACTGAGCCATACATTTCAGAGAGCAAACAGGCAAACACAAAACCTCCAAAGTTAATTCTACTCAGTGGAGCTTAAGCGACGTAAATATTAAATTCTGACAGCAAATAGATGTGCGTCATGTTCGCTACAACGCAACCTCCTCGCATTTAATAATTTGCAAAACAGCCTTATCGTGTCATTGAGCTACGTCTCAAAGCGCTTCACAGAATATATTGTAAAGTTAATTGACTGTGGGCGAATTGCGCACAGCAGTGACCCACAAACAGTCATGGATTGAGTGACCAAATCTTTTTTTGAAGGACTTATTACTCTCGGAAATCGATCCACCAAACGACGAACAACTGGGTTCCTACTCACTGCTAGGTAAGCAGAGGCTTGTGGAGTAAGGAAAGTTGCTTAAAGTTTCGCCCTGCCCAGGAATCGAACCCAGAACCACTCGCTTGCGAGGCAAGTTCTCTAACCACTATGCTATGGGATTCCTTTACATAAACTCATACACAGATTTTTGGCTGCTAAAGATGTGGCATTTATAAGTCACAGCAGATGGTTGAAAAAGTTTGAGCTAAAAAAATGTGAATGATTATTCCTGCTCGTTGGAAAACTGGTAGCAATTGTCACCGGAAGAGTTAAGGGAAGTAGTTAAAAGTAATATTTTCTCACAAGGTTGCTGGAATGCATTGCCACAAATGGCTTTTAAAGCTTGGCATATAATAGCATTTTAAAAGGGCGTTTATTTAAAGAGAAATGGCAGGGAATCCTCTTACGCAGCTCCTGGTAACCCTGGAAGCCAAAACCCTAAAGGGTAGGGTGGTCTAGCTGGATAAGCAGCAGGAAACCTTGCCAGACACGTTCTCAATGGCAAGCTGGTTAGACTCCAATCGTTACCCCAACACACTCTCTGGGCTCCCTCAAGCCTTGGATCTTGCTCATAATACTCTCTGGAATTAGGTGAGCAGGATGCATCCCTCCAGGAAGAGAATGCACATTCCATTCCAACAATCTATCTCTGGGATTTCGATGTGTAGGTGGGATACATGGAATTCTCAGTTTGGTTTGGTGATCGGTTTCCACATGTATTAAGACACCCGGTTGACCAAAACAAAAGAGAAACGCCAAGGATACGCCAAGTCAGTAGGGCAGGAGAGTGGTAAAGGATTACAACTTCAGGATCCTCTGGGGTTAGAGCGCTCACCTTGCAAGCAAGATGGCTGGGTTGGATTCCCGGGTGGGGTGAAAAGTTGGGCAAGTTTCCTTACTCCGCATGCCTCTGTTAGCAGTAAGTAGCAGTAAGTAGGAACCCGTTTGTTAGTTGATTGTTAGTTAGCTTTTCCAGGGGTAATAAAAACATAATTTGGTCACTCAATCCATGACTGTTTCACCCACAAAATATACAGTCAATTTACTTTATAGTATATTCTGTGAAGCGCATTGAGACGTCTCGAAGAGATGCGGTGTATTAAATGCAAGGACTTTTATTATTATTAAGACGTCATAAAGCGCTGTGTATCCCAGAGCCGTGATTATTTTTACGGTGGTCATTTTGCACACAGCAAAGTTCCACAAACAGCCATGAGGTGAGTGAAGTGCCCGATATTTTTAAATAGTATTGTAGCGTCTTTAATGTCCACCTGAACAGGGCAACAAATGGGAGCAAGGTTTAACGTCTCATTTGATGGACGGTAACTCCAGCAATACAGCGCTCCTCCAGTGCTGCATCAGCCTGAGAGTTGCAGAAGGTGTGAATGTGGAAGGTGGGTGTGGGGGTTGGTAGTGGCTGAATGCTTGTCCGCTGACAGTGGAACGAGGTGGATGGGGGAAATGGAGGAAGCTGCTCAAGAAGTAAAACCTTTGAGAAACGGAAGCCAGGTCAGTAAAGGGCTAGGAGTGGGCAGTGCTGGGCTCTGATAGACATGCCCTTGGTCCTCCTGCTGCTCAGGGAGGGCCCGACACTGACAGGCGTTGACCCTGCAGGGCTGCCGTGTTGTACGAGTGAGCAGCAGGGACGATCGCAGGAGCAAGTGGGCGGTGCGGACGGCTCACCTTGAAGAAATCCTAAAACGCTACTCGGTGCCGCTCACAAACCTTAGCAAAGCTAACGCCTGACGCTGCTTTAAGTGCACGCTGATTGCTTAACCACACATTGCTGTTTAATTAGCATAAAATGCGAACTAATTAAAGACGGGGAGCGAAGGCTGAATGCAGCCAAATGGTGGGAAAAGAGAGCACAACTTAAACCCTCCACTACGCGTTCAGTGCATTCAGTCGCGTATGCTACCTTGGGCTCTGTGGCTCTCTTCCAATTCACTCTCTTCACACAAAACCTGCGAGTCAGCACATCAGCGTGACAAGATGTTTACGATTCATTAGCGTGCAAATGAACTGCTTAATACGACTAAAATCAGCTCCTCCACTTTCTCATTTTATTACTATTGACAGCGATTTGCAAATTTTCGTTGTTGTTGCACTTAGACAAATACCCAGTGGTGGAGGCAATATTGGTTTTATTACAGTGTACAGCTTATGCTGTTTATTCTGAGAAAGCACTCGACCATACGAGCCTCCATTTTGTTCTGGGTTTTAAAAATAATAATCCTTTGATTTGACATGGCACACTCACATGTAATTTCTGTCACGTGTAGTGACTGTGTATTTTGGCGGCTGACGAGGTACCCAATTTGTGAAAACACCCACAAAGTGATTGACCAATTTGGCAGGACGTTTGTCGACCAGGACAGGGGGAGAAACTCCGCCCGCTTTTCCAATAGTGTCACGGGATCTTTAACGTCCACCCAAACAGGAAGTCTGCTAAATTAGCATCACGGTATCTAAATAAAGCCCGGAAATGATCGCAGCCAAATACGTTCTTTTCCATACTCCACACATCTCTGTTTATCTAGCAATAAGTAGCAACCTGGTTGTTACTCGATTGGCGGATCACTTTCCGGGGATAATAATTCCACCCACCCCCCCAAAAAAATGTGGTCGCTCATTCCACGCCTGTTTGCGGGACACTGATGTAAGCAATTGGCTGCCGCATTCGTCCCCAAAAATACCCACTCAATCCACTTTGAGCGCTTTGAGACATCTCGAACACGTGATAAGGCGCTATATGAAATGTAAATATTACTATTATGATGATGATTATTATTCAAGAAAAGGGAGCTTCTTTCTCCCTGTGCCAAGGCAAAAACACACACTTCAGAGCAATATGTTGTGAAGTTCTTATGAGATTTTTTGACATTGCAGGCTCTGTAGCAAAAGGAAGGATTATTACTATTTATTGTCAAGCATTGTTCTCGATGACATTCCGTGCCTGGGAGTTGCACTCAACAAATCTGAACGCACGACAGAGCAGAATCGCTTCACGTTGCCTTAATGCAGTGTTTACAGATGTTAATGAAAGTGAACTGTGTGAAGCTGTTCTCTAATTGTTTTTCTCACCGCTCCCCCCCCCACAAACCCAACTCATATCGTTAAGAAGTAAAAGAAGATATTCAGAGCTGCAACGAATAAATCATCTTAATTAGAATTATTACTAAACGCTTAGCTTGCAACCTTCGTGCAAGAGGAGGGGGTCATATGAATAAATAATTCAAAATATTGCCCCCTCTCCCCCAGGATTCAGCAAGCCATCTGTTCTCTTTAGCACTGCAATAAATTTAATCACACACGCTTATGTGTGCGGTAACACAGAGGGGCTTGGAGTGTACGTACGAGACTCTTGTTGCCTTATTCCTCCCACAGGTTCTGATACTTCATCAAAATATCATCTCTTTAATAAGAAAAGACCATTTGCTCCCTTTAGCGAGCACTCCCCCACTCCCTTCCACACCACTCCCCCCATGAGCACCATGTAATCTGTCGAGAAAGATCCCGGGAGGAACGCTGTCTTCATTAGGTATAAACTCCACATTTATCATTTATAAACATGAGTTGGCCACAGTGGCTCCTCCAGCTGTTAGGAACCTCATTACTGAAAGGGTATTGGAGACTGGATTGGAGAGTACAGTGGAGATTCACTGTGATAATGGCAGGTTAAAGTCATACACCTGTGCGTAAATTGGCTGCCGCGTTCATCCACAAAACACACAGTAAATGCAGAAGTGCTTTACTTCAGATAACATCAAACCAAGGTTGAAGAGGAGGGTCTTGAGACGGTACAGATCTTATAGAGAGGCTGAATGGTCTACTCCTGTTCCTATGTATTTGGACGTACCTGCGATTTGACAGCCTCGTATTCGTCTGTCCCCCGCTGAAGCTTCTTCAGCGAAGTCATGTAGTCGTAGCTGATAACTGCCGTCTGCAAATTACAATTGGACAAATGCTCAACGACTGTTCAGGCTTGGGTATTTATTTATACTGTATATTTTCTCTGCACTTGGTGAACGTAGACGACCAGAGAAGACCCTTCCCCACTTGCCTCCCTGCCTTCCACATCCCCACCCCCCCACCCCGATCCCCACCCCCAGCTTGGGTCCAAATTCCCCGATTGTCCAGCTCCCTCTAAAACATTCAATTTATTTTGTCTGCGGCAGTGTATTTCACATTCACGCAAGCCTCTGTGGTGAAGAAACAACAACTTGCATTTATTTAGTGCACTTCATGCCAGACAGCATCACGGAGCACTTTGTACATTGGAATAAGACTGCATAAAATCTCCGTGGCTCACAGTGATTGCAGCGCGTCCAATTCTGACGACTCCCAAGTCATTGGGATCCACCCGTAAGGCCACATAGAGACCCGAGGCAGCCAGCGCTGTGGTAGCCACTGTTCTCAGCTTCAAGAACCTCTTTGCCATCACAAGGCCTCTGTGGAGAGAGAGAGAGAGAGAGGGACTCATTACTCATCACAACCAACTCACTCACATTTCAGCAATGCACAGGTATCGCTGAATTTCACATCATAATAATAATGATCCTAGCATTTGATACAATGCCTTATTACGTCATTGAGACGTCTCAAAGCACTTCACAGTGTTCATTATAAAGTGAATTGACTGTATATTTTGTGGGCGAAACGCGGCAGCCAATTGCACAGAACAGTGTCCCACAAACAGTCGTGGATTGAGTGACAAAATCACTATAGGACTGAAAGATACACGACCAATATGCCACAGGACTCCATACATCCTCCATATATACTCCATAGTATATATTAGATTACAGGATCTCAAAGTGTTTTACAGGTAATTGCTGTCAAGTGTAGTGACTGTTTTACAGGCAAACCCAGCAGCTCCCAACACACAATGTCACACAAACAACCATGAAGAAGTGAATGACTCATTTTATATGGAGGATCATTGGACAGGACAGGACACTGGGGGAAACTCTCTGCTTTTTCCAATAATGCTAAGACTAACCTCCCCTTTAATTCTCTTTGTGAATATCCTAAACACAGGCCCTCTCTTGTTACTGACTCGCAGACCAGTGTACAACACAGAGTAGTACCACACAATACAAATTTATATTTATGTAGCACCTTTCACTTCTGGGGTCATCTCAAGGTACTTCAGTAATGGAAATAACGCATGAGAATGCAGGCAGATTCTTACACATCCGGGTTTGAAATAAATTATTGTAGAAAGTCATTAGAATTTTGAGGCAGTGCTTCTGTGGAACTGAACTGACAGTTTGGCATTAGATTAACGCCATGACTGATAAGGAGGAGAGAAACGATAACAACGGAGAGAAATAAAAAACTTGGCATTTTTATAGCGTTCTTATCACTTTGGAAAGACTCCAATGCTTCAAAGGTAATTACTGTCAAGTGTAGTGACTGTTTCTGCTGGCAAAAAACTGGGAGTGTGAAAAAAAATGTTGCACTTAAAAGTTACAGATAAGGGTTGCAAGCGAAGCTGACTACTTTTACACAAACCTGAAGCTCAACACTACACATAGACATTCCCTGTGCGGTGCTTTCAATGCTATAATAATCGTTGCGTTTAATATAGAGCCTTATCATGTCTTGGAGACGACTTAAAGCGGTTTACAGAATATACTGTAAAGTGAACTGACTGTATATTTTGTGGGCAATTGCGCACAGCAGTGTCCCACAAACAGCATTCTGTGTGCATATTGTATGCCACTATGCCCTACGAATGCATAGTCACTACACTTGATAGCAATCACCCGTGAAGCGCTTTGAGAAGTTCCAACGCTGTGGACGCTGTATCAAATGCAAGGATTGTTATTTTATTATTATTACTATAACAGAGCTCCTGTCACCTGAGACCACAGACAGGTAAGAGATATCTTCACTTCAGCTATAGAGGAGTGATTCAAACCTTGGTCCCTAGAGGGCCAAAGTCATTGCTATCAGACTGTGTTCTATCACCCAGCTACACTTGACTCCCTCCCTCCTGACTGGTCAGATTACATCTTCAGGGCTTGCTTATCCCAGCCCAGTATGTCCTCGATGCCTCCTCATCTGCCCCCTGTCAAGTTACGCCTTTTGAATCCAACGACCTCTTCCTGCGGCATCCGAAGGACCTGCCTGTTCTCATTCCACACTTCCCTCGAGTGATAAAATTATTATTTTTAAATTTTCTTGAGTTGGGAGTATTACCCCCAGAAAAGCCAATCGACTAACCGGGTCCCTACTTACTCCACACGCCTGATAATAATCCCTCAAAAAAACAATAATAAATTGGTCATTTCAATCCACGACTGTTTGTGGGACGCTGCTGTGCGCATTTCGCCCACAAATATACAGTCAATTCACTTTACAGTATATTCTGTGAAGCGCTTTGAGACGTCTAAAAGACGTGAAAACCGCTATATCAAATGCAAGGTAAACAGAGGCGTATGGAGGAAGGAAACTTGACAGATCCAGGTCCTCTCGCTTGCGAGGCGAGTGCTCTAACCACTACGCTTACGTGACTCCAATGCTAGGAGAGTTCATCATAACATTACTAGGAAAAGCAAAAAATTGTATTTTTGCAGCATCATTTACCTTCTCCTACAAAATACACAGTCCCTACATTTTAAAATATATCCTGCGAAGAGGCTCACAAACGTCCCCTCGGCATGAAAGGCACTATATCAAATGTGAGGATTATTTTTATTATTAACAGTCCTTTTTTTAAAAAAGAAAGAAAAAAAAGAAAGAACTTAATGTTCAGAAAATTCCCACAAAGAGTCGTGAGGGGAATGAGTGATTAATCTAGAGGATTGCTGGCCAGAGGACATGAGAAAAAACTCCTCTCTTTTCAAGTAGTGTCATGGGACCTTTCAACATCCACCTGAAGACCGTGCAGATGGAGGCTTGGTTTAATATCAGCTTCCAGTGCCGTGACTTTATGACCTGACAGCTGGCCCAGAAGCGAGAGTGTTTAAAGGACAGTACTAAATTGACCACAGCTCCTCGTTTATTATAATAATAATCCTTGCACTTGATATAGAGCTTTATCAAATTGTCAAGACGTCTCAAAACGCTTCACGGAATATCCTGTTAAGTGAATTGACTGTATATTTTGTGGGCGAAATGCGGCAGTGCATTGAGTGACCAAATTATCATTATTTTATTTTTTTGAAAGGATTATTAACCCCAGAAAGCGATCCACCAATCGACTAACAACCAGGTTCCTACTAACTGCTAGGTAAACAGAGCTGTGTGGAGTAAGGAAATGTGCCTAAGGTTTCACCCTGCTCAGGAATCAAACCCGAGTCCTTTCGCTTACGAGAAGAGTGCACTAACCAAAACCCTACAGGACTCCATAGGATCGTTTGTAGTCATTACTCACCGCTTCCCCATCAGCACTGCCTAGTTCCAATAGCCACTGAGAGGGACAATTTCAGACAGTCACTACCTCCCTGCTCAAGCCCATGGACCAACATAAATCTTTTTTGAACACCCACTCAATGCAAAGGCCTGTATAGCAGGTGTGCAAGGAGCAGTCATCAAACAAAGCTGTTAAACGAATGCTCCTGAAGCGAGGAAAATTGATAAAACCTGCAAGTACAGGACCCAGTGCTATTTCTGTCTGTCGCCATGGGTACATCAAGCTGGCCAGAACTGTGCAAGGATGTCTGATTAGCTGCTGGGACTGGCACAGTCAATGGGAACTAGTGAACGCAGCACTCTGGAGCAGAGCATCAACAGCCTGCATATTTATTTATGGTGTTTGTACGCGATTGCATTGATATAGGACTTTATAACAGCAAAATATCTCAATTGTAACTTGCGCTCATAAAGCTCCTTTGAAGTATGATTCTTGAAGCTCTTTACAAAGTCCAACCTGGGGACACTGGGTGCAGGTGGAGGGGATCCTGATGTTGCTGACAACAAGTCTGGTCAAAGAGATAGGTTTTGAATTGGGTTTTGAAGGCTGGAAACGTTAAATTGAGGTCCTGACAATTCGTAATAGTTTTTAGGAAGGCTTTACGGAGCGCAGGAGTGAGAGCAAGACTAAAACCAAATAGCCACACATGACCTTGGTTTAACGTCTCATTCAAAGGACAGCACCTCTGACAATTCTGCATTCCCTCCAGTGCTGAGCGTGAGCTCAAATATCCCGATGTGGGATTTGAAGTGGTTTTAGCTGATTAGACTCCAGCAGTTACCCCAATGCACACTCTGGGGTCCCCCAAGCCTTGGCTCTTGCCATCCTGCGCCAAATACTTTCCAGAATTAGGTAAGCAGGATGCGTCCCTCCAGAGAGAGAGAGAGTGCATTCCATTCCAACAATCTACCTCTGGGATTTACACGTGTAGGTGGGATGCATGGAAATCTCAGTTTGATTTGAATATTCTTAAGCATAGCGGTGGGTTTCCGCGTGTGTCAGACACCCGGCTGACCAAATAAATGACTTGAAGCCACAATGTTCTGACCCAGAAGCGAGCGTGCTCCACCTGACTCAATGCCACAGTGCAGGACGCATTTACCCGCTGGTCTATAATCAAGGTACTCCATCCACTTTCAATCAGAAGCAGTTACGTTTCTGTGAGCTTGCAGTATTGAATACTTGTCTGTCAACACCACGCTGTGATGCTTTCAGAACACCATAGGAGGCTTGAAGCACAGAATCTACCTGAAAAACGTGCAACTTATTTTGATCCTGTGTCCCCACAGTGCTGCCTTTACTAGTTTCCATCGATTGTGCTTTGTCCCATCTCTATTCAACAGTCCTTTCTTGCCCTCCGTCGTAACTCTTTCTCTCTGTTATTAACAAGGAGCGGGTATTTTTACACAAGAAATCTCCCGGCTCCTTTGTCTACCTTCCCATGTCTCACACATCCTCTCCTCCAACTCCAAATGTGAGGCCTTGGAGGAGAGGACTTGATGGACTTTGTTGAATCCAAAATTGAGGGGATCTGCTCTGTTCCCTCTGTCCTTCCTACTAATACCCCCTCCCCACCTTCCCCTCTACCCTCCATCTATCCCTCCCTCCACACTTTGGCATCATCTCCCCCTTTTCTCACCTCCATCATTTCCCAAATGAGACCCAACACTTTGACCCCATCCCTAACCCTCTCCTTACCTCCCATCTCCACCTCCTTGCCCCCTACTAACACTGTGACAAGTCCTTGATAACAGCCAATTTTCTCCAGTTGAATGCCGACAAGGCTAAGGCTCTTTTCTGGGTACCTGCGACTGTCCAGTGCCTTGGGACATCCTCCCGACGTGAAAGGAACTATATAAACGCAGTTTGTTTGGCTACCAGCAGGATAATGGACGAAAATGACCACAGTTTCCACATGTTGAAGCTTTTGACCATCAGCATTAACAGACTTGAACACAGCAAAACAATCAGGCAGATAGTTATGAGCGTCAGACAGATGGTAGCTTTAATCATTGAATCCCAATCCCCTGCCTTTCCTCCAAATCCCGCCTTGCGCAAGTCCTGTACTCTTAAATTCTTGAATTAATTTCTCATTACTGGCGTTCTTAGCCAGCACAAATTCTCTCAACCGTTTGTGTGAAGAAGTGTTTTCTGTATTCACTCCCTAACAGCGTTGCTCTAATTTCGAGATTATGTCCATGTGCCTCTTGTCAGGAGTTTAGCTCAGAGTCCAGTCCAATATTCCAGTGCACTACTGCATCATTGGAGGTGTCATCCTTTCAACGCCACAGCAATGTGCCAAAAACAGCCATGAAACGAATGATCAATTTTATTTGGGAGATTGTTGGCTAGGAGACACCGAGCTGGGGAGAAAGAGGAGGTGACTATAGACACAGTCGAAGAGGAAGGTCTTCAGGTTTTCTCTTAAACAACTTTTAAGAGAGAAATAGATAATTATTTGGGGAGGACAAGTTTGCAGGGCTATAGGGAGAGCGGGATTGAGGTAGGTAGCTCTTTTCAAAGAGCCAGCACAGACACGGTGGGCCAAGTGGCCTCCTTCTGTGCTGTATAATTCTATGAAGTGAAGTAAGATAATATACATGTAAGATGTGATACATGTTCACAATTAAAATAATGAAGGGGTGTGGCAGAGGACGAGGGAGAGGCAGATTATAACAGACTTGTTAAGTTGCACAGCCTATTTTTGGTGGAGTATTATGTAATTCAATGTAATGGATACAGGAATATATTTGAGTAATGATCAAGGTCAATGCACACAGGGAGGTCAAGATGACAAGCAAAATCAAAAAATGAGCAAAACTTACTTTAATTAGACAGTTATAGCCTAGAGATTTTGGGGGAGTGTGTAAGGCAGCCCCTCACTTTACACAATCTTCCTCACTCTCTCTCTGTGACTCTCCCATTCACTCCCTGACTATCTCCGTGTCTCTCATTCACTTCCTCCTCTCTTTGTCTGTCTGACTCATTCACTCACTCACCCCCCCACACCCCCTCTCACTCACTCCCTCACCATCTCTCTCTAACCCCCGCGCCCCCCCCCAGATTCTGCCTCCCTCTCACTCACTGCATTTGATATAGCGCCTTGTCACATTGTCGAGACATCTCAAAGCGCTTCACGGGATACAGAGTAAAGTGAGGTGACCGAGTATATTGTGGGTGAAACACAACAACAACAAAATGACATTTGTGAAGTGCCTTTCACGTCAGGAGGACATCCCAGGGCGCTGAATGGTTGGGAATCAGGACCCGGGCGTGGGGGAGCAGGGTTGGGGTGGGCAGAGAGGTAGGAGGGAGGATGAAGGCACGGTCGAAAAGGAGGGTCTTGAGTCGTGTCTTGAAGGAGGCAAGGGAGGGAGTAAGGCGCAGGGACTGTGGGATGGAGTCCCAAAGGGTGCACGAGGATTTCAGCGGCCTGAGGGGTGAGGCAGTGTCGGGAGTCGGGCAATTGCGCACAGCAGAGGCCCACAAACAGTCGTGAAGCGAGCGACCAATTTTATCGGCAATTTTAGTGGAGTCCTGTAGCTCAGTGGTTAGAGCACTCGCTTTGCAAGTGAGAGACCTGGGTTCAATCCCCGGCAGGTCAGGGCCAAACCTTGGGCAAGTTTCCTTACTCCACACAGAGCCTAATAATAATCCCTCCAAAACCAAAAACAATAATAAATTGGTCATTTTCAATCTACGACTGTTTGTGGGACATTGCTGTGCGCAATTGGCTGCCGCGTCCGCCCACAAATATACAGTCAATTCACTTTACAGTGTGTTCTGTGAAGCGCTTTGGGACGTCCTCCCGACGTGAAAAGCGCTATATCAAATGCAAGGATTATTATTATTATTATTATTATCTGGGGGATTGCCAGCCGGGACACCGGGAGAGAGAGAGAGAGAAACTCCGCTCTCTTTTTGAATAGCGCCGGCGGGAGATCTTTAACGTCCACCTGAACAGGACACAGACGGGGAGTTTTTGGTTTAACGTCTCGTCCGAAGGACGGCACATCCGAAGACAACCCTCCCGCCACCCGCCCCCCAGCGCCGCACTGGAGCATCGGCTTAGACTATGTGACTCCGAGTCCTAACATAGAATCATAGAATTACACAGCGCAGAAGGAGGCCATTCGGGCCCTGGTGTGGCTCTTTGACCAGAGCTTTTCCAACTGAACCCCCACTCCCCCGCCCTCTCTCCCCACAGCCCTGCAAACTTGTCCTCCCCCCTCCCCCCCCCCCAAATAATGATCGACTTCTCCCTTAAAAGTTGTGGTGGAATCGGCTCCCACCAGCCTTTCAGACGTGAAAAAGCGGGTGTTTGAACCCACAATCCGAGGAGAGAGTTCAGGGTCTCACCTTGAAGGACCGCCAGGGAGTGCCCCCCTCCCCCCACAGGGAGACCTGTGCGTTTGGTCCTTACCGGCTGCTCCCTCCGGCGCTGCTCCGGCTCCGACCAGGCCTCGTCTCCATGGCGACCAGCGAGGCTGCGGGCGAGAGACGAGCCGGGAACCTGCCGACCACAGCGGGCTTCTCTCCTGATGGCCGGCCGGGCCCCGGGGATGATAGCGAGCGGCTACCGGGAGTCGGCGAACTGCGAATGGCTTTGATCTTTTGCGCCAACCGTAAACTTTGCGAACAATTATCTTTTTATGTGTCAGAGGAAGGGGGGGAGAGAACTACAACTCCCGGCGGCCTCTGCGCCAGGACGTCAGCAACTCGCGGCGACCGAGGCCCTGCGTGCCCCGTGACGTCAGATGTACCTTGGGAGCGTGGGCAGGTTGGGCGGGTTCACGTTCAATTTGGGCGGATTTTTGTCGTCACTGCGCGTGTGTAAAAAAAACGGTTGGGGGGGAGGGGTCGGCGCCTAATTTTTTTTAAACAAACACAAAGTTAATTTAAAAACCTGCAAAACGTGCTTTACCCCCTTTTGGGGATCTTTTCGTACACAAACCTAAATCGTCCACTCTGATGGTACTCACATAGAAATATTTGGGCTACTTTGGGGCTCGTAGCGGGAGGATTGGGGGCTGCAAACTGCGTGTGACGTCAGACGCAGGGCTCGGAGTGTGGACGTTGGTGGGTGGGTGGTCGCGTGACGTCAGACGCAGGGCTCGGAGCGTGGACGTTGGTGGGTGGGTGGCCGCGTGACGTCAGACGCAGGGCTCGGAGCGTGGACGTTGGTGGGTGGGTGGCCGCGTGACGTCAGACGCAGGGCTCGGAGCGTGGACGTTGGTGGGTGGGTGGCCGCGTGACGTCAGAGACGCAGGGCACGGAGTGTGGACGTTGGTGGGAGAGCTGCCGCGTGACGTCAGACGCATGGTGTCGGGACAAGATGGCGCTGACGAGGTTGGTGTTCCTCTTCTCGGGTCGTTGGGCAGGAGGGGCGGCGGCGGAGAGGCACCGGGGCTCGGCGGGGGGGCCTCCCGCAGCCGAAGCCCAGCGCGCTGCGCAGCTCCGGGGGAGAAAATTACCGCCCCTTAGTTACTTCGGCCGCCTCCGCGAGGCCTGTAAAAGCCTCGGCCTTTCCTACCTGCTCAGCCCAGGCCCGGACCCGCAGCCTCTGAGGCCCCCGCGCTCAGCTCCGCAAGTGGCCGAGAGGCGCCCAAAGTGATCTCATTGCCACTCAATTTACTTTTATATAGTTTTTTTTAAAAATTATATTGTATATATATATAGAGAGAGATATATATATAGATATGTGGTGTACATAGTCTCCAAACAGTTAATCCCTTCAAAACAAACAAACAAAAAAATAATGTGGTCACTCAATCCACGACTGTGTGTGGGACACCGCTGTGCGCAATTGTCCGCCGTGTTTCACCTACAAAATATACGGTCAATTCACTTTACAGTATATTCTGTGAAGCGCTTTGAGACGTCTCGAAGACGTGATAAGGCGCTGTATCAAATTCAAGGATTATTATTATTAATTGTTCCGTTCTGTGTTTTTATTTGTTTCCTTTTACTGGTAATGTTGGGCCACAGATCGGGCACTGAAAATAATAACAATAATCCTTGCATTTAATATAGTGGCTCATCACATTGCTGCGACATCTCAAAGCGCTTCACAGCATATACAGTACAGTGAATCGACTGTATTTTATGGGCCAAACGAAATTCAGTCAAATGAAAACGAGTATCGTCTTTCACGATGCACAGATTTTACAGCTGCAGTATGATTTGAACTTATCTCAAAATACAACAATAACAAGATTACATTTGTATAGAGCTTTTCACGTCGGAAGGACTTCCCAAGGCACAGATAAAGTTGTATTCTCTTTCTGCCCAAACAACCAGTGATAGTTGATGGATTGTTAATTCAATGCGACTTTTGGAAAGGTCAGGTTAACGCTGCTACCCGTGCTTCAACAAAGCTTGGGAGTTTTACTCCCGGTTATCCCAGTTTATGAACCCTCCTCATCCAAATTTGCACTTAAGGTGACAAAGCAGGATTATTAAGCGCCTTGGGGTGCTCTCCCAACATGAAAGGCGCTGGACGTAAATGTCAATTTGTATTGTCAATTAAAAATAATTGACTGTTTGTTGGTTCATCATTCATGCTGTGGCAAATTGGCTGATAGGTTTGCCTCCATGCTTCCCTTCATATGCAATTATTTTCTAAAGTGGTTTGACTATTTCTGCATATTTATAGAAAGGCAGCATGTAACTGCAAGTTGTTAAACCTGTTAGATTTTCCTGAATTGTAACTCGAGTTGACTAATGGTGCAGATTAATCTCTGGAACTTGTTACCTCAAACCCTTTGTTTTACACCTCTCTGCCCATCTTCAAATCACACCTGAAGATTCCTCTTCAACCGTGCCTTCAGTCACCTACCCGCTTTCCAGCTCAGTGTCAAACTACTCTGCTGTTAAGTGTTCCGACACGCTAGCCGCAAGAAGGACCCTATTCAAATCCAAGTTGTTGTAATTGGATGGAATTGTTGCCCTCCTATTGCCTTTCTCATTCTGAAGTGAAAGGTTCTCACCTGGTTTGAGTCCTTACTTAACCAACCGTCATCACTTTATCTCCACAAACATTATTTCCTCCCACCCCGCTCAATCACCTGTGGTATACCCCAAGGCTTCATTTTCGGCTCCCTTCTTTTCCTGATTTACATGCTCTCTCTCAGCGATATCATCTACAGGCACGGGGTAAGTGTCCACATGTAAGCGGATGACACACAAATCTACTTTTCCTTAACCAGTTGCAACTCCAGATCCATTGATGGTCTGTCAACTTGTCTGTCAGGTTTTGCCCACAAAATATACAGTCAATTCACTTTATAGTATATTCTGTGAAGCGCTTTGAGACGTCTCAAAGACACGCTATTTCAAATGCAAGGATTATTATTATTATTTCAAGGCAAACTTCCTGCAAACTTCTTGCAGCTGAACATCAACAAGACGGAAGCCATAATCCTCGGCTTCATCAGTCAGAATCCGCCATTGTTAAGCACTCTGAGACGGTGCCCGTCTGTTAACTTAAATACAAGTTGTTTTTGAGGTAAGTAGATAACCATTGTGATTTCATTCTCTTTCCTGCAGCTTTTTACCAGCACCAACTCAGCTGTCCCAGGACCAGCTGGAGTCTGAAGAGAAATCTCATTCTCGAGTGAGACAGACCGCTTTAGTGGCTTCACGGCGAGAGCCTCCACCATATGGATACAGAAAGGGTTGGATTCCTCGAACCGTTGAGGTAATTGTTTTAGATAAATCCCTTTATAACCCAGATGGAACAAATTGCATTTGTTATTGCTGCCAAATGACTCCTCCCGTCATTGGCAATCTTTGCTGGCATTTAGTTCTACCTGCCCTGGGTTCTTCTTCCTGTATTCCATCCTGGTAGCTATCGTCATGTGTGTTCCTAGTTTTGTTTTTATAAATGCACTGAAATTAGTATTTAAAAGGAGAGCAAGTGGGCTATTAGCAAGTGGACTGCCATGATGGTTCAAGCAGAATCCAGAATAGCCTTTAGAAGTGAATTAGACAAATATCTGAAAAAAAATTGTAAAGGGAAAGGGCGATTGAGCTTTTTCACCGGGGAAGCACGGTTGACAGAATGGCTGCCCTCAGTGCTGTAAAATTGTGTGAACTGTGAGTGCAGGAGAACAATTCAATCCATGACAAATTGCAGTCAAGCCTAATCCTGTCTTCATCCACACTGCTTGAACCACACACAAACTCTCTAGCAGAGAGAGATGTCTGGATATCAATTACGATCAGAGTTTCTTAGTTGAGTTTGCTAATCGACTGTCCAGGGATGTTATGGCTGATTGTACCGCTTCAACCCAGGCTGCGATTGGCTTAACTGCACACGTGACTGGTGAAAAGTTTCTGGGTTGTAAGTGCTTGTGCTGCACCGGGGCTTGCTTTTACCCTGGAGGGAAATGGGGAGTCGATGCAATTGTCCGATGAGTCAAACTTTTAAGAAAAAGTCTGTTGTATTTTACTCTACCCTGTGTGAGGTGTACTGTATAAACGCAAGTTGTTGTGTTCTAAGTTCTGCGCTGACATTCTGTGCACGGTTGTTGTTTTTGCCATGTGAAAACTCTTTTCTAATGGGCAGCTTCAATACCTAATGTTCCAGTATTTAATACGTGCTGGATAATTGACCATGAGGATTTGCGCTCCATTGAAGCACACAGAATGGTTCCCAGGTGATGAGTCTCAATCTTCTGAAACATGGGTTTTTATCTGATTACCTTGAAAGGATATCAAGTAATAAATAATATGCTGCAGACCTGGTGCAGTAATCAGCTGTTAAAATCTTTAGCTAGTACAAGCGGGATTTTCTTGATATAGAGAAGATTAGATGAAGAGTCAAGGCTCATATGGGCAACACGTCCCCAAGGTTGAGAATTTGAGAGAGAAACATGGTCACATGCTTCATGTGTCTTTCTGATAGCGCACTGTGTGCAAAATGGCCACTGCGTTTGCCTACAAATACACAGTCACTGGTACAATTAGCACTTTGAGAACTTAATATTATTAATAATAATTGTTGCCGTTGACACAGCGCCGTATCATGTCGTTGAAACGTCTCAAAGCACTTCACGAAATATATTGTAAAGTGAGTTGACTGTATTTTCTGGGCGAAACGTGGCCACCAATTGTGCACAGCAGTGTCCCACAAACAGTCGTGGATTGAGCATCCATTTATTGTGGGGTGGGGGATGCTTCTATCCGGAAAGTGATCCGTCAATCGACAAACAGCCAAGCTTCTGGTAAACAGGCGTAAACAGGAACTTGCCTGAGGTTTCGCCCTGCCCGGAAATTGACTTTATGGGCACTTTATCGAAAGCAAGGATTCTAATAATCTTGTAAAATAAGGTAACATCATGAAGCTTACAGAGGAAAAACAGGCCACTTGGACTGAGCTAGTGTATTACTCTGCATGAGCCATCTAATTTGACTCACACTCTTGCTCCCCGTACACTTCAACCTTTCCCCTTTACAAGCATCTATCTGATTCCCTTGATGGATTCTACCTCACCAATGGTTTGTGGTAGAGAATTTTACCTTCCAACCACGTAGTGTAATGGCTTTTCCCCCTAACCTCCCTTTGAAATTCTTTTCACACTCTTAGATTTGGGACCCTATCAGATCAATAGCTTCCAAAAAGAAACTAGTCCTGCTTTACAGTGACATATTGCAAAGATAAACACAATCTTTCCTGCTGGAATGCATTATTTATTGACAAACTAACAGTACAATCAGAAAACCTGGCAGCATCACAACAAACACAGGAGCCAGTTGAGTTAAAAAAATCAATAGCCAGCTCCTCCGGGAACTGAGGATATAACTTTGGATTACATGCGTAGAATTACATCGAACGATGCAGCACAGCAGCAGGCCAGTTGGCCCAACTTGCTTGTGCCTGCGTTTATACTATGTTTGCATTCGATATAGCGCCTTATCACGTCATTGAGACGAATCAAAGCACTTCACAGTACAATGGATTGAGTGTGTATTTTTTGGGCCAAATTCGGCTACCAATTGTGCACGAGCACGTCCCCCAAACAGTTGTTATTATTTTGAGGGATTATCACACCCAGAAAGCGATCCGCCAATCAACTAACAACCGGGTTCCTACTTACTGCTGGGTAAAGAGAGACGTGTAGAGGAAGGTTTTGTCCTGGAATCGAACCCAGGTCCTCTCGCTTGTGGGGCGAGCGCTGTAAACACTACACTGCAGGACTCCACATGGCAACCTCACTGTGTTTAAAATGACTGCTGGGTTTCCACACAAGCAGACAATCACTGCACTTGACAGCATTTGAGATGAGTTTTGAGATGTTCTGACATTGATGTGTCAATTGCTGGCACTATTTTTCATAACTTGTTGCAGAGTGGTTCTGATGTGCCTGAGTTTTTTCCACACAGGATTTTGGCGATGGAGGGGCGTTCCCGGAGATCCCCGTGGCACAGTATCCATTGGATATCGGTCGCAAGAAGAAATCCTCCAACTCCCTGGCGGTTCAGGTGGACGCAGAAGGAAAGATTAAATTTGATGCCATCGCGAGGCAAGGCCAAGCCAAAGACAAGGTATTCTCCTTAGCCAAAGCATGGCAGTGTGTGCACAAACAAGCATTCTGAGCTATTTGCCTTTGTGAAGGACACTATATAAATGAATGTTGTTGTTGAGCTTGACTGGCTCCGGCCTCCTGCATGTCCTTCGTGTATTCCGTTCCACCATCGGTGGCCGCGCTTTCAGCCATTTCTCCCTGAAACTCTGGAACACTTCCTCTATCCCTCCGCCTTGCCCCTTCCTTCCCCATGTTCGGATCGCAGCTGAAGACCTTCCTCTTTGCCCGTGCCTACAGTCACCTTCCCCCCCAGCTTGGCATCGTGCTGTGCCACAATCAAGCGCTCTGGGGAGTTATATAAATATATAAATAACTCTGGGGAGTTATATAAATTTTATATAAATATAAAAGTAGTTGTTGTACACAGTGAAAACAGTCGCAAATTCTTTTCTCTAACCTTTATAAGACCTGTTTTGCATCTCAACTGAAACCTTTCTATTTTCCTCTGGGAGCGGGCAATACTTGTCCTGAGTTCATCCCTGATCGGAGAGGGTTGAGTTTATGCCGGTTGAGAGGTTGCGATCACTTGGACCTAGAATAAAGCATACCAACAGTTTACTGCAAATGGAGTGTGCGTAAGGTTGGGAGACAATAAACTGAGGCAATACTGAGTTGCTTCTTGTTAATCCATTCACTAACCACGTCCATCGTCCAGTGAAACCCATTTGATTTGCATCTACGTTCAATTTATTCTCGCGCCAAATTAATGTAGAACTGCTTTTTCTGCTTTTTTTTTCTCTCCAGGTGATCTACAGCAAGTACACAGATTTAATTCCTAAAGAAATTATCAACGAAGATGATCCAGGGCTGCAGCGACCTGATGAGGAAAGCATCAAGGAGGTATGTCATTCATTAGTAATGTGTGAGATCAAATACCTTGTGGCCATTTACCAACACTTCTTTGGGGTATTGCGGTGTTTAAAACAATAAAGGGATTTGATAGGGTAGCAAAGAAACAAAGAAACTATTTGCTCTGGTGTATGGGGAACTCCAGAATAGAGGGGTGGGGAGGGCATCATCTTAAAATTAAAAAGAGCTAGGCCATTTAGGAGTGAAATCAGGAAGCATTTTTTTCACGCAAAGGACAGTGCAAATCTGAAATTCTCTCCCCTAAAAGGCTGTGGACGCTGGATCCATTTACATTTTCAAGACTGAGGTGGATAGATTTTTACTAGGTCGGGGCGTTAAGGGATGTGGGGCAAGGACAGATAATTGGAGTTGAAGTGCAGATCAGCCATGATCTAATAGAATGGTGGAACAGGCTTGAGGGGCGGAATGGCCTCCTCCTTATGAGACGTAAGGATTATTAGCATTTTTAACACGCCCATACATGATGTGTACCATATTTTTCTAGGAGTGGGCTTGTGTCTAGGCTGATTGCATGTTCTGCACAGTTGTGCAATGTCGCGGTTGAGTCCGAGGTTCTTACATAAGAATTGCTAGACGAAAGAAGACCGAGGTCCATCCATTTCGCCTTCTACCATCCTGACAGTCACTTGCACATGTCATGTCCCAAACTATATTCTTGCCCTCAATCTGTGCTTTGCCAGCCTTGCTTGCCCTATAGCACCGTAAGCTTCCATATGTTTGAAACGTTGGTGTTTTGGCAGCGCAATCAAACTCTTTAATTGGGGGTCCCAATTATACAGTGTGTAGCAGTGTCTCAGTATGGACACTAATACACTGTGACAGTTAGCTTTGGCCTGAGTAAAACGGCCCATTAATGCCCAAATTACAATTGGAGGCTGAACTATCCGCAATGTTTGGGAAACTCGTTGTTGTGGGTGCAGCACTGCTGGGAGCCTGTTGTCATTTATCTCCCGTTTCATTGCAGTTGACAGAAAAGACGCGATCGGCACTCGAGAAACAAGTATCGCAGAAGGTGGCGGCCGCCATGCCCGTCCGGGCAGCTGAGAAACTGGCCCCCGCCCAGTACATCAGGTTAGAGGGGTTGTTATTCTTAACCATCATGTTGGACTAACAATTAATAATAATTAGTAAAAAAACTTAATCGTTAACCTCTTCGACCGTGCCTACGGTCACCTCCCCCAGAGTCGCGCTCTGGGACACCACTCAGCACGAGGGGCGCTATATAAATGCAAGTTGCTGTTGTTGGAAATAACCTGAGTATTAAATCTGCCGTCTCTCTCCCCAAATCCCTTTGCTTTCATCCTCCCTCCCAGTCGCCAAACACATTTAAAAACATACGTGTTGTGTTATCTGTGCCTTTGGTGAACACTCCTTAATTTCCTCCGTTTGGAGGACACCTTCTCCCCAGCCACACCCCCTCCCCACGACACACACACACACACGCGCGCGCACACATGTCTTTAT
This sequence comes from Callorhinchus milii, assembly GCF_018977255.1. Lineage (NCBI taxonomy): Eukaryota > Metazoa > Chordata > Chondrichthyes > Chimaeriformes > Callorhinchidae > Callorhinchus > Callorhinchus milii. The sequence goes on along the minus strand of NW_024704750.1, from coordinate 21,490,553 downwards.
GAAGCACATTGAGATATGCCTGAACTCTGGAACACTCTCCCTGAGTCCCATCGCCTTGCCCCCTCCATAATAATAATAATAATAATAATAATAATCCTTGCATTTGATATAGCGCTTTTCACGTCGGGAGGACGTCCCAAAGCGCTTCACAGAACATACTGTAAAGTGAATTGACTGTATATTTTTTGTGGGCGAACGCGGCAGCCAATTGCGCACAGCAATGTCCCACAAACAGTCGTAGATTGTAAATGACCAATTTATTATTGTTTTTGGTTTTGGAGGGATTATTATTAGGCTCTGTGTGGAGTAAGGAAACTTGCCCAAGGTTTCGCCCTGTCCTGCCTGGAATTGAACTCCGGTCTCTCACTTGCAAAGCGAGTGCTCTAACCACTGAGCTACAGGACTCCACATCCCCATCCCCATCTTCAGGTCACAGCTGAGGACCTTCCCCTATGACTGTGCATATGGTCAACTCCCCCCGGCTCAGAGTCAGGCTCAGCCAGTTTCAAGCGCCCTGAGATGCTACACTGCATAAGGGGAGCTATATAAATGCAAGAACAGATTACATTTGTGCAGCGCCTTTCACTTTGGGAAGACGTCCCAAATCACTGGACAGTTGGGGATTTGGACCCGAGCAGGGGTTTGGGATCAGGAGGGGCGGAGGGCAGGGAGGGTAGGGGTAAGAAGGTGGCCAAAAACAGTGGTCTTGAGACGTACTTTGATGCACAGTCATAGGGGAAGGTGGTTGTTGATGTTGAGGTATTCATTCTAGTTGAAAGTCTGTTTTACTCTGAGTCTAGGTTAGAATCTCTGTGTCAACAGCCACTTTCATTGGTTGTTTTGTCAATTCAGTGAAAAGTTTTGTACATTTCCACACTGCCCTTCCACAATACAGAGTACAGAACATTCTTACCCAAGCAAATCTGTGTCCGTTGTATTTTGTTTCTCATGGTAGAGGATGGCAAGGCAGAGATAAAAACAGCCAGACTAATACTTTATTCAATTAAATTGCGACGGATAACATCAGAAGGGAGAGATCCTTCATGGCTCAATGACAACTCACTGTTCCCTGTCACAATAGAAAGGATTCTGTTATTTGCAGTGACTGATGTATCTTTCGAGCAGCCCTCAGGTCAAATCATAGAGTCTTGTTGAATAATGCAGTCTTCGTTTTTCTTTCCTGTGGGATGGAGGACTTTATAGATGAACCAAACCCATTATCAGATTTATGCAGTGGTCTTTTGACTGGAGAGGCTTGATTTCAGTTCCATTTATACAATTCCTTTTTCTCCGGTTGCAAGTGCTCAGCTGGGCTAAGCGTTGTAATGTCATGGGAACTGTCATTGACAGAAGTTAAGAGTAGAGTAGTGGGACTAAGTGGATAGCTCTTTCAGGGACAAGCACAGACACAGGGCAAATGGCCTCCTTTGTGCTGTGAAAATTCTGTGAATCTACGTCACCGGACTACCTTATAATGGACGACAAGTACTTGTGCTTTTCACAGCGAGGAATTCAAAATTACTGCACGAGGGCAGTGAAGGGAAATCTCAGTGCTGTGGCAAAGTGTGGTTAATTTTGTGTCTCAACACAAATGAGGGAGCGACACTCCTCCCATCACTGTCACTCACTGGGATGACTTCTCTTGGCTGAAATGTAAGCCGTAGAATAGCTGATTTTCACACTGCGTGTTCCGAATTCACTCCAGAGTTCAACCTCTACCAAGGAAGAAAAACGATCATGCAGTGCAATCTTTCTCTCCTTTCCTCCCCTCTCTCTCGCTCTCTTCCTCCCCTCCCCCACCTCCCTCCCCTCCCTCTCTCTCGCTCCCTGAAATGTCTGTAAATGTTTCCTTCCTCAGAAATCAGGCTAGATGGAAAATAAACTACCGGAAGGCTTGGCATAAATTAAACATTTATTTTGACCATCAATTCTATCTCTGATCTCTTCTGCACACTACATTGTCAGCCTGTCTTAGCAACCTCGTCTCTGAGGTGTGTGGTTAAGCTCGACATTGAGATGTTTTGACATGATAAGACGCTATATCAAATGCAGGGATTATTATTGTAATAAAACATAAATTTTAGCAATAGGTTTTTATATGCCACCTTTTCACTTAATTCCCTTAATCCTCAAACACCTTCATCCCACCTCTTTCTCTCTCGCGCTCTCTCTTTTTCTCTCTCTCTCGTGAAACCCCTTTTGTAACAAGTTCAATTATTTGTTTCACTCACACACAAAAACACACAGTTAGTCCACTTTTATAGTGTATCATGTGAAGCGCTTTGAGCCGTCTCAGATGACGTGATAAGGCGCTATATCAAATACAAGAATTATTATTAAGTGGCCTCTCCTGTATATTGCATCCCTGTGTTGTCCAAGGCTAAGTATGTTGAGCTCTGCCTTCTTTTGAAATCTGTTGAAAGTATCTACACACCCTGAGGCGTTGCATCCACCGGATACATCAGTAGCCTAGATGTTTGAGACAAGTTGCCTTCATTAACCATTTTATGCATTGTGTGACTGACTTGTATTGCTTAAAGAGGCACTCATCAATCTTACACAATTTATTTTGGAGTCCTGTAGCTCAGTGGTTAGAGCACTCGCTTTGCAAGTGAGAGACCTGAGTTCAATTCCAGGCAGGGCGAAACCTTGGGCAAGTTTCCTTACTCCACACGCCTAATAATAATCCCTCCAAAACCAAAAACAATAATTAAATTGGTCATTTTCAATCTACGACTGTTTGTGGGACATTGCTGTGCGCAATTGGCTGCCGCGTTCGCCCACAAATATACAGTCAATTCACTTTACAGTGTGTTCTGTGAAGCGCTTTGGGACGTCCTCCTGACGTGAAAAGCGCTATATCAAATGCAAGGATTATTATTATTATTATTATTATTATTTTGTGGGGACACTGCTGTGCGCAATTGGCTGCCGCGTTTCGCCCACAAAACATCCACTTTACAGCATATTCTTTAAGATGTCTCGATGACGTGATAAGGCGCTACATCAAATGCAAGGATTATTATTATTATTTAATAATCCTTGCATTTTCAAATCATTCTATTTCTTTTAAAAAAAAGTTTATTCTTTAAATGCTCAACAAAAAAAACCTTTGGGTAAGTGCAAAACACTGAGTTCATGGAAACAATGAGTGACGGTCTTTGCCATATTCTCTCTGTGCTCAGGTACACGCCATCTCAGCAAGGTGTCGCTTTCAACTCGGGAGCCAAACAGAGGGTCATCAGGATGGTGGAAATGCAGAAGGACCCCATGGAACCGCCTCGCTTTAAGTAAGTGAATTTGGCGAACAGGGAAAAGTTTTTTTTTAAAATTTAAATGTGCTTGCAACCTTTTAAATGCCTCCAAGCTCATCGTGTGTAGGAGTCAGCCTGGCTCAGCAGTAGCACTCTCGCCTCTGAGTCAAAAGGTTGTGGGTTCAAACCCCCATGTCGGGATTTAGAATCACACAGCATAAGCTGATGCTCCAATGCAGTGGGGCTTTCTGTTGCATTGTCGGAGATGCCGTCCTTCGGATGAGATGTTAAACCAAGGCCCCATCTGTCTGTTCAGGTGGACGTTAAAGATCCCACTACGCTATTCGAAAAGAGAAGGTAGTTTCTCTCTCCCGGTGTCCTGGCCAACAAATAAAATTGGTCCTTAACTTCTCGGCTGATTGTGGGATTTTGTTGTGCGCGAAATAGTTGCTGCTTTTGTCCAAATTTAGTCACTACACTGGACAGCAACTACATCTGAAATGCTTCGACAGGTCATTTAAGGGCTCTATAATAAACGGAAGGGTGATTATTTTATTCTCTTCGTCCCAAGTGCGGAACATTGCGCAGTATCACAAACCCTGAGTGTACGTGGTGACGAGCCTGACGTTTTTTTTGACATGATCAGCATCAGTGCAGTCTCTTGCTCCTGTCTCTGAAGCGCTAAAACTAAAATAAAAAACAAAAAATCCCCAATACTGTGGCATTTGTGGTTTTCCCAGTTACAGCACAGCCACTGGCAGGGCTGAGGTTAATGTAAAGGGATCAGAAGCCCACGTCAGTTTGATTGATTTCAAGATCCTCTCGTTTTTAATTCCCTTCATGCCCTCGCACCACCCTACCTCTCCGACCTGGTTAACCTCCTCCACCCACTGCCTCCGCTCAGCTGGCTCCGGCCTCATTCGTCCCTCGTGCCCTCTGTTCCACCATCGGTGGCCGTGCCTTCAGCCACTGCGCCCCAAACGTCTGGAACTCTCTCCTTCAATCCCTCCCCCTCCCTCCCCACCTTCCAATCCCGCCTAAAGACATCCCTTTTTGATCGCGCTTACGGTCACCTCCCCCCTCCCTCTCCCCCCCGGCTCGTTGTCAGATCCACCACTGTCAAGCGCTCCGGGATGCTACCTCGCGTGAAGGGCGCGATATAAATGCAAGTTGTTGTTGGTTCCACTGTACCCGCAGCCTCTGGCTGAGCTTGCGTTTGACCAGCTTTGTTCTCTTGTGTTTAGAATCAACAAGAAGATCCCTCGGGGCCCCCCCTCACCTCCAGCCCCCGTCATGCACTCGCCCAGCAGAAAGGTAAGATAACCCATCAGCCAAAGTCTCACCACAAGCAGTGACAGAACCAGCTCGATGGGCTGAATGACTGACCTCCTGTTCCTGCGTTCTGAGATGCATTGTCAGCTGCGTTTTATTTTTTGGATTTCAGCTGAGAGATCTGTGGAGAACGACTTCACACTAGACTGAGCGAATCTAGAAGTCGCATATCTCCTTGTGGGCGCTTGCTGCTGTATGGGTTGCAAGCTTGATTAGATAGGGCTAAGTGGCTCGATGGCTTTTGGAGTCCTGTAGCCTAGTGGTTAGCGCGGCTCACCTAGCAAGGTAGATGACCCAGTTCGATTCCTGTGCGCGGCGAAACCTGAGGCAAGTTTACTTACTCCACCTTACTCCACACGTCTCTGTTTACCTAACAGTAAGTAGGAACTCGGTTGTTAGTCGATTGGCAGATTGCTTTCCGGGGATAATAATCACTTTTTAAAAAAAAATAATAATTTTGTGGTCGCTCAATCCGTGACTCTGTGTGGAACGCTGCTGCGTTTCGCCCATAAAATACTTTACAATATATTCGGTGAAGCGCTTTGAGATGACGTGATAAGGCGCTGTATCAAATGCAAGGATTATTATTATTACTTCGCGGAAAAGCTTTGGGCTGCCACACTGAAACCTTGGAGGTTTGATGGTCACGTGATAACTATAGAGGGATGAAACGTGCTGTGTCTGTGCTTCAGCTTGGCAGCTTGTGAGAGTGCACTGTTCCTTGGGTGTCAGAGAGGAGGACGAGTGATTCCTGCTCTTTGATTTGCGATAGATACAATATAATCTCTTCTGTACAGCAGGCAAGTAACACCAAGGTCTCCGCAGTTCACACGGCTTGTTTTGATATGCGTGGTCCTTGCTCGCATCTGTATGTTTGTCCTGGCTTCTTGTTAAATTTACCGGCTTCCTGTAATGTATTTTCAGATGACAGTAAAGGAACAGCAAGAATGGAAAATTCCCCCGTGCATATCCAACTGGAAAAACGCAAAGGTGAGCCTCCGACCTTCAGTCTGTCTTTCTTTCTTTCTCTCTTTCTCTTTCTTCCCCGCTTGAAATTCATTTTGGCCCACGCTTCTGAGCATCGCAGCATGTTTACTGTGGAATCCAGTGGACAGACAGCCCATCCGGTCTATTTCAGCCTGACTGACTTACCTGCGAGATGTTTAACATTATTTGAGTAACTGGGCTCTATATCAAATGCAAGGATTATTGTTATTATATTCTGGAGCATACACTCACTCACTGCTCATTGCACTGAAACAAGCCGTGCACCTAATTCAGATTCAGCTCCAGGAGGGTGGTGGCTGTGGCAGTGAAGCTGATGGCGTGTGGCTACTGTAAGGCAGTGCATCACAAGACATTACAGTCTGTTCCACTTAGGATCCCTGTGTAACATTTGATTTATTTCTTAACTAAACGGCTCCTGGGAAGACGTTTCTCATCTGTATTGGAATAGGATGTGTGATTCTGCTGAACATGTGAGTGCAATGGTACGTCTGAATCCATTCTGGAGCAAGATGAGCAGTGCAAGTGTCATTTTCACTGTGGAGCAGGACTTTGATCGTCGTCAAATTCATTAAAGATTGGGATATATTAACGTATTAACATTTCAAAGAGGCTTTAGCATTCAATTAAAAAAAATCTTTTGCAACAATGAACACAAATTCATCCAGATTAATTTGCAATCTTAATTTAGCCAGCGATGAAAACCTTAGCAACCAGTGTTGCTGCGTTCCTGTGAACTGCCATTTCAGTGGAAAACACGGCTCGTTGCTTTAATGGAGAGTCCACACTGATGAACCTATGGCCCATGTGTGTGCTTATCTGAAGGGAATCTCTGGTATGGACTTGGCTTTGATTCCTGGAGAATGACAGCCACACCGTGTTGCTACAAACTATCCCCCCCTTCCTCGTGTCGGGCCGGGGAGGTCCCGTTCTTTCAGCTCTTGATGTTTGTTTTTGTGTGTTTCTGGGCACCAGGGTTACACCATTCCCCTGGACAAGCGTCTGGCTGCTGATGGCAGAGGGCTTCAGACTGTCCACATCAATGAGAACTTCGCCAAACTGGCAGAGGCGCTCTACATCGCAGACAGAAAGGTACGTTTAGAGACGCAGCAAAATTCCAGCAAAGTTTGACTGTTTCTATTCTGAATAATTACGCTTCTTCCCTCCCCTCCCACCCCCACACCAATAGGTGCCTTCTCACCTCCCTACCTATCCGACCTGCTTACCCCTGACCCCGCTCCGTCATCCGCTGCCTCTGCTCGTCTGGCTCCAGCCTCCTGTTTGTCCTTCGTCCCCTCCGCTCCACCATCGGTGGCCGTACCTTCAGCCACTACGCCCCGATAGTCTGGAACTCTCTGCCTTAGTCCCTCCGCTCGCCTCACATTCAAATCCCACCTAAAGACCTTCCTTTTTGATCGTGCTTATGGTCACCTCTCCCCCTGGCTTGGTGCCAGACTCCTCCACTGTGAAGCGCTCCGGGACGCTACCCTGTGTGAAGGGCGCTTTGTAAATGCAAGTCGTTGTTGAAACCGTTCCTTCCCACTAACTGACTTGCGTTGCATTGTGTACATAGGCCCGTGAAGCTGTGGAGATGCGAGCGCAAGTGGAAAGGAAAATGGCTCAGAAAGAGAAAGAGAAGAAGGAGGAAAAACTCCGAGAGCTGGCTCAGATTGCGAGGGAGAAGAGAGCCGGCATCAAGGTTCACGAGAAAGGTATTGGATGCTAACATGATCATACATCAGATCTCAACGAATTCAGTCAGGGGAGAGATTCACAGAGCTGAACTGGTTTGCATTGCATTTATTTAGTTACAGAAATGTATTTGGATTGTGTTTCGCCTAAAAAATACTCCGTCAATTCACTCTACAGTATATACCGTGAAGCACTTTGAGAAGTCTCGAAGACGTGATAAGGTGCTGTATCAAATGCAAGGATTATTATTATTCCCAATTCTTTCCTCATATCTCTTGATATCTTTTTTACTGCTCAGGTACATATCCATTTCTCTTTTGAATTATTCTATTGATGGAGCCTCGGTAACCACTTCTGATAATGAATTCAACTGGTAAAACATTTTGTACCTCAATTTGAAAGAGGCATTATATATTGCAAAAAAAAATTTACATTTTGATTGAATTCATTGGTACTAACCTGCAGGATCTGTGACTATTATATGGAGTGAGTGAAACAGCATCAGTTATGCAACGTTTCTGTGGGTGGAATGTAAATTCCGTTCCTTTTCCGCTTTTAATTAGTCGTGTTAATTATATTTAAAAAAGAAAGTTTATCCAACAAAGTTTGAAAGGAACTGATGTTAAAAGTAAAACCTCTTCACGAAGGTTAATGGAGTCCTGTAGCTCATTGGTTAGAGCATTTGCCTTGTAAGCGAGAGACCTGAGTTCTATTCCCGGCATTCCCGGGGCGAAATGTTGGGCAAGATTCCTTAATCTACAGGCCTCCATTTACCTAGCAGTAATGGGGAACCCGGATGTTAGTTGATTGGCGGATCGCTTTTCCGGGGGATAATAATTCCTTTAAAAAAAATAATAAATTGACCACTTCAATCCACGATTGTTTGTGGGACGCTGCTGTGCGCAACTGACTGCCGCCTTTTTCCCACAAAATATACAGTCAATTCTCTTCACGGTATATTGTGTGAAGCGCTTTGAAACGTCTCGAAGACGTGATAAGGCGCTGTGTGAAATGCAAGGATTATTGTTGTTGTTAAATTTTTGAAATGATTCCATGGAGTTACTCTCCAGACATCTTTTTAACTGTTTTCTTTTCTTAAAGAGGAAAATGAAAGGGAGCGAGATGAAATTCGTCACGAGAGAAGAAAAGACCGACAGCACGATCGTAATGTTGCGAGGGCAGCACCTGATAAGAGGTACTACAGAGAGAGAGAGATGTCACCACTGTTTCATTGTGGGTGTGAAAACAGTGGATATCGTGTTTTGCGTGTGTTGTGTGTCTTTACCTGTCTGTTTGTAATTTTAATCCTTCATCTGGAAAAGCATGTGGATCATTGTGTGACATTTCACTGCACGTGAAGAGTTAATGGGAAATAAATGTTAATTGGGCCCAGATATTACCTGTGGCAACCGAGGGTGGTGCATCTAATTCCATGTGGAGTCTTGTAGCTCAGTGGTTAGAGCTCTCACCTCGCAGGCTCGATTCCCGGCAGGGTGAAATGTTGGGCAAGTTTCCTTACTCCACACGCCCCTCAAGAAAGAAAAAATTAATAAAAATTGGTCATTTCAATCCACGACTGTTTGTGGGACATTGCTGTGCTCAATTGGCTGCTGCATTTTGCCCACAAATATACAGTCAATTCACTTTACAGTCTATTCTGTGAAGCGCTTGGAGACGTGTAGAAGATGTGAAAAGCACTATATCAAATGCAAGGATTATTATTACTACTACTCCACACGCCTCTGTTTATCTGGCAGTAATGGGGAACTCGGTTGTTAGTCAATTGGCGGATCGCTTTTCTGGGGGTAATAATTCCTTCACAAAAAATAATAACAAATTGGTCACTTCAATCTACAACTGTTTGTGGGACACTGCTGTGCGCAATTGGCTGCTGCGTTTCGCCCACAAAATGTAGTTAATTCACTTCATAGTATATTCTGAGGCGCTCTGAGACGTCTCGAAGACGTGATAAGGAGCTGTATCAAATGCAAGGATCATTACTGTTACTTGTTAACCATCAGGTCCAAACTGCAGAAGGACCAGGATCGAGATATCAGTGAGCTGATTGCCTTGGGGGTGCCAAATCAACGGGTGTCAACCGAAATCCAGTACGACCAAAGACTCTTCAACCAGAACAAGGTAGGCAGGGCGACCATCGCAAAGCAGCGTCGATGGAGTCTTCTTTGGAGAGGACAGTGGAGTGGAATTAGCACATGGCAGCCCAACCCCTTCGCTCCTCGCTCAATGACTGTCAGAGCTGAGGCCATTGGCTTCCTTGTTCGTCCCCACACCAGCAGGTGAAGGGAGCAACAACAACAACATCATCAAATTACACTTGTAGAGCACCCTTCACATCGGAAAGACGTCCCAGGGCGCTGGACAGTCAAGTTCTTTTGGACCTGAGTTGGGGTCAGGGTGGGTGGAGGTGGGAGGGTGGCCGAGGGCACAGTCGAAGAGGAAGATCTTTAGACGGTACTTGAAGGAGGCAAGAGAGGGGATAGAGTTCAAGACGACATGATGAGCTATATAAATGCTAGGATTATTATTTTTAATTTATCTGGCGTATAGGTTTTTAACGTTGCCTGTATTTTGTGGGGTGGGGGGGGGGGGGGGGAGCCAACACGTGAATATGTTCGCTGAACTTATGCAGTCAGTCTGCTTTAAGTCAGTGTTTATATCGGTGGCCACAGCCTAATATATGTGTAACAATAACAGGTTTTTACAACTGAAAACTTGTGAAATTAATCAATTTTTTACAACCTAAGAAAGTAATAATCCTTGCATTTGATATAGCGCCTTATCACAATGTGACAGCTTTTTGTTGGTGACATTGTGATAATACTGGAAATACAATTTTATTCCTGTTGCTGATTTTCCCCCAGTGATGATTTACATTTACACAGCGGCTTTCACGTAAAACAAACATCTCAGAGCGCTTTGCAAATAAAATTGACTGGAAATGAAACGAGTGCGTTACAGACAAATGCAGCAGCAAATCTGCGCTATAGCAATGTCACATGAATAAGCCAATTAATTTGAATTAACAAGTGTTATCAAATCTGAATGTTTAAAATTGCTTATTGTGGAGAGAATGAGCTGATGGCTTTTCCCCCAGCGGCTGCAAACCTGCAGAACTCTGTCCCAACATTGTGGATTCATTTTGTTACCAATAGAACTCTGAACATGTATGGCCTTTTATTCAATTAATTTGACGATTCATTTTAAAACGTAACAAGGAAATTGGTTGCGAATATCAGATAAACGCCCTGTGTCATAAATGTATTTGAAACGGGTCAGTAATTTAGCAGCTCGTTAGTTTCAGTAACTAATAATGCTTGTTAAATTAAATAAGAACATAAGAATTTGCTAGGCAAAAGATCAAGGCCCATCCAATTTGTCCTCCATCATCCTGGCAGTCCCTTGACATGTCGTGTCCCAAACTATATACTGGATCCCCAGATATTATTTCCTAACAGAAATTTATGTAATAAATTCTCACTGAGAGGCTTCATTCTTCGTCCGACGAAGAAATAACACCCTGGATGGGGTTTGCCAAGCACTTTCAGATGTCTCAAAGACGTGATGAGGCGCTATATCAATTGCAAGGATTATTATTATTGTTGTTATTCCTTCTGTTCCCAGGGGTTAAGCAGCGGCTTTGCAGGAGGCGAGGATGAGCTTTACAATGTGTACGACCAGCCCTGGAGAGGAGGCAAGGACATGGCCCAAAATCTTTACCGGCCAAGCAAGAATACAGACAAAGACATTTACGGTGACGATTTAGACACGCTGATGAAAAATAACAGGTAGGTGTTTAAAAGAACGACCTTCACTTAGAATTCATGTTGAATGGACTTGAAAGAAAGATAAAATCTGTAGGTTGAGTGGGACATAGTTTGTTGTGGCTGCACATACTCAAATTCCAATGTACTAATAGGTGCAAAAAATCTATTGTCGATAAGCAGCAAAACGTTTTAGCCCCAATCACATTGTACAGGTATTAATTGAGATTACTGATTAACTGAACTAAGTCGAGCACTGGCACCCGAAGCTCAGTGTTGAGATATGTACTTGTGACTTGCAACTGCTAATGAGCTGGTTTGATCCCCGGGGAGAGTGTAAGGCACTCTGATCGTACATGTATCTTTAGGCAAGATGTTGACAAACGGCATCATTTATATTCTTGCTTTAGGTTTGTTCCGGACAAAGAGTTCTCTGGCACAGACCGCAGCCGGCAACGTCGTGAAGGCCCGGTCCAGTTTGAGAGGGACGAAGAGGATCCCTTTGGTCTGGACAAGTTCTTGGAAGAAGCTAAGCAGCACGGCGGGTCCAAGAGGCCGGAAAGCGGGCGTTCAAAAGAGTACGAGCACGAGGGCAAGAAACGGAGAAAGGAATAGCCAGGACTGTGTATGTGCCACACTTTGTGATATAGGAAAGTCTAGTTTAAACCCTTCTGGGTCTTTGTCTGCGTGGAAACGTCAGCCAGCGTAGCAGAAAGTATCTCAAAGCTGCCTGGGTTTCCTTTCAACTAGCAATGGGGTCAGCGATTTCTTGCTCATTTTTGTGTCTTGAGAGGAAGTGAACAGTACAAAAACGTTACACATAAGATTCCTAAGTGAGACAGTCCATTTACAAGCTGGTTAACAGTATGTGAAATAAACAATGCATTCTGTCCACTTTCGGGACTTTACAGAGCTACGCGATAAATTGCTTATGATACAAGACCTTTTTCGTGTAATATGTAGAAAGTCACTGTCACACCAGTTGGTTAAACTAGATTACCATTTTTATTTAACGATAACCTGAACAAATACAATTAATCTGCGGCCCACACCGCTAACTTGCTGATTCGGTGACTTTATTATTTGATCTTTGTCCTTCAAACACTCTTCTGTTTCTCTGAACTTGAAGCTGTCAAGAGAATAAATTTTTAATGAGTTATTCAATTCCTAGCTCTGCTTTAATATGATACCCACCAGTGCTGTCTCAGTGGAATGTGTAGCCGTAAATGTTCCTATTAGAACCAAACCAACGTGTCAGTGTTGGCTGACTAAAATTAAATTACCTCTTTCAATACAGTCCTTTGAAAGCTAGCCAGGTGAGCCAACGGGTAAAACGACAGCCCAAGACTCGCTCTGTTAGATGAGGGTATTTCAAATCTGCATTGCATTTGTATCGCAGGCTGACTGTTGCCCCCATTTTATAACTCCTCATTGTTCATTTTCAAATAAAAAAATTCTGTAAGCTTTTTTTCCTACATTTATTTTTAAATCAATCAAGTTATTTTCTTCTGCAAATGTTCTCTTTCCTCTTAGATGAGTTATCTACTGAAGGGAGGAAGAGACATAGTTCCAAAGGTACTTACTAACATCCTGGATGTCCATTAGTCAGAGGTTAGCCTTGACAGCCAACGTCAGCGGGTTATTTGGTGACAATCAATGTCAGCAGGTGCTGTGGTGCATCGGTGGCCGTGCCTTCAATCAGGCCTGGGTTTACATATTGCAACGTGGTCTAATGTTTAACTTTACATTTTAGTTTTGACAATTAGTCTGACCTCATCTTTTGTACAACACTCCCTCCCCCACACATGGAAATTCACACTTTGTATGAAAACTGTATTAAAATCGCCAACTTTAAACCTTACACAATGGAATAGGAAGCGTGGGGAAATGTCCAAAACGCTTCTACAACCTAGTGATTTTAGTAAAGGATAAATATTTAGTTTGAAACTACCTTCGTTCCATCTACAACATGTGGATCTTTTTGCAGTGCATTGTGCAGCCCCTCCTCTGAACTGAAGCCAACCCAGGCAAATCCCCTGTGGAATCCAGACTCTTTGTCCTGCAACAGAGAAGTTCAGATATTTTTTGGGGGGGAAAGAAAAGTATGGTGAAGAAATCATCTCCAAGCTACAGTATTCTGAAATGTTTAATAACCGGGGCAAATGCCCATCCTTTAGCACTGAATAGTTGTATTTTCCATTCATTTCTGTGCCACAATTCATGCTGAAAGATTAAGAAAGATAAAAATAAGTTGCAAGGTTTTTTTTAGGCGAAGGATCGTGGAGAAATTCAAAACTAGTTAGATGAGTTCAGGTTTCAAAAGCTTGCAGATTGTGGTAGTTAGCAAGAGGTTACAGTTTTGAGGCGCTGGGAGAGAATGAGTTAAGCATTGGAAGACAAGGAGATTACTGTAAGCAATTTAGCACCACTGCGGAGGGGAGTATTTGTTTCAAATTAAGTCTAGCAAAATGGTTAGCAAATAGTTCAATCTCGGTCCAACTGATCTGATTCCACATCTGTTAATGGAAGTGTAATAATGGACTCAGCCCCACGGTCTGTGCACAGACTGCAGGTGGCACATTAACATTGGAATCACATTATTTTAGCTATTTCCATTCCTTAAAAGAAAATTCTTGCCAAAGACTCACTGCTCCTTTGGCTATAGGGTTTCAGCAGAAGTTAATTTAGATAATAGTATGTGTAAGCCAATAATACACTGCAAGACTGGAACTCCAGTGGATTGACATTTCCACCCCTGAACGTGTTACTGCCTTGTAACACAATTGTAATAACAGATTAATAAGAATCAGATAACACAAATTAAGTGGACGGCTGTAACATACTAAAATTAATAGTACGGGATCATCTTTGTGCAGTTTTGAATATAATTACGAGGAAGAAAATTAAATGCAATCGTGTCAGTGACAAGTAATAACATATTTCTTCCCTCTCCATAGAAAAGAAGTGTTAGAATAGTTGCACTTTTTCCAGGTTTTAATCCTAAAAGAGTAATTTGCTGTCATAATTTGGTTGAATAGCAATCATAAATCATCACTGCAATGACCTTGACTGTCTCTCACTGTTTTAGATGTTATGACAATCCTCGAATTTGATACAGCGCCTTATCAGGTTGGTGAGAAGTCTCAAAAGCGCTTTGCAGAATATATTGCAAAGTAAGTTGACTTATTTTGTGGGAGAAACACGACAGTCAATTGCACACAGCCGTGTCCGACAAGCAGTCATGGATTGGGTGACCAGTTTTTTTTAATATACAACATCTAACAGTTTTTTTTTGGTGGGGGTGGGGAGTGGCAAAAAGAAAAATCCGGGGGCCAAGTAGAAAAAGCGAGAACATTTTGGATTCATTTTGAACAATTTAATTGGCATTTTCTGCCCGTGTTGAAGGGAGGCAGAGAATATACCGTAATAGTTTTCACAGCACAGTTCCAAACAGCTGCTTCACTGTCAGTGTGCTAGCAACGAACGAAAGCAATTCTGGTGCCAAGCAACACGTTTGGGTGCCAAGAACAGAATTTGCATGTCAATCAGATGAGCTGGGATGCACATGCACCTTGGAAGCTGAACAAACAGAGTTGGAGGAAGCAGATTTTTTAAAATTAAGAAAATAGATTTTACTTTTGTGGAAGCAAAATGCAGCTATATAAGTTAAAAATCAGTGATTACTGACTTTAAAGTTCCCTGTTGTACTCCTTCAGTCAATACAATTCATTGTATTGATAATAATAATCAATGCATTTGATACAGCGCCTTATCACATCTTCGATTCGTCTCAAAGAGCTTCACAGAATAGACGAAAGCGAATTGACTGTATTTTGTGGGCAAAATGCGGCAGCCAATTGCGCACAGCAGTGTCCCACAGACGGTCGCGGATTGAGTGACCATTTTATTTTGGAAGCATCATTAACCCCTGTAATTATTAATGAGCTTTCAAATGGTTCAAGTTCTCAAACAACTGTTTTCAGAGCTTCCATAGCTGCCAATATCTATCCTGGTCTACAGAAAATTCTGCCTGCCACAAGAAACTATCTGCTGCAATACAAACCTTTTTTTAGTCCCGGGTTTGACTTGATTCTACTATTGATTAAAACTGTATCTGTAACACCAGATGTCACTAAAAGTGGAATGACACTTTGGCAAAATTATCCCATAAAGAGATTTCCTTTCTGTGATTAAATTTAACGACAACCTACACCGCCTCTCTTCTCAGCTCAATCTTCATGGACCTGTCCTTGTCTGATTGAATCCTACCTCCCACCGTCTCCACTTTGCCACCACTAACAGCCCCCGCACCGTGTGGTGTTCCTCTGTCTTGACCGTCTCTTCAATATCTATATGCTCCTTGGTAAGATATGGGGTCAACTTCCACATGTATGTGGATGACACTAAACTCTATCTCTCTGCCTCCACCCTCAACTCTAGGACCATCGCTGTCCTCACAGTCTGCCTGTCGGACATCAAGTCCTGGATGAGAGCAAACTTTTCTCAAAGACCATAGTGAATAAGAATAGGATTTTATGGAAGGAATATCTTAACTGTCCCCATAGTACTTCAATAGATCTGAGGAGGTCTTAGTGCTGGCATTAGATTCAGATTCTCCAATTGGCACACCCCATTCCTCTACCCATCTTCACTCAGCTGGCTCAGGTCTGCTGCACGTCCCTCGTCCCCTCCGCTCCTCAATTGGTGGCAATTCTTTCAATCACTACATCCCGAATGGAACTCCATGCCTCAGCCTTGCCCCCTCTCTGCCTGTCTTCAAATCACACCTGAAGACTTTCATCTTTAACCATGCCTTCAGTCACCCTTTCCAGCTCAGCATTAAGCCTATAATAAATACAAGTTATTACTATTGTAAATGGTGCTCTATATTATAATTTATATTCCGATCTTATATTTAAATCACTTTAACGGGATTAAGCAATATTAATAACTCAATACTCACAAATGGAAGCAGGCATTTCTTCACATGACCGAATTGCCCAAAGTATTCCTTGATTTCCTCTGTAAAATATAAAGAATTATAAATCTCCATCATCTGATAAAGACTCCAACATTTTATAAATCAGGTCTGAATAAGCACAACCATATTTTTAGGAAGAAGGGAAGGATTCAGTACATTAATATGTTGATGCTCCGATCTTTAACAGTCAGAGCTCCAAGGTTCTACTATAGTCAAGGGTCCTAGATACTGTGCTCCATGGGAAAATAATCTCCAACCCAGTCAGCTCGAGTCATGTGTTTTGATAAAGACAGACGCAAGCAATTCAACTCCCAAAAAAGAGTATGTTCAGTTGTTAGTCGATCGGTGGATCACTTTCTGGGGGTAATACCTGTCCCTTCAAATAAATAAAACTATTTGGTCACTCAATCCATGGCTGTTTGTGGGACACTGCTGTGCGCTGCTGGGTTTTGCCCACAAAATATACAGTCGATACACAGCATATTCTGTGAAGCGCTTGGAGACATCTCAACGACGTGATAAGGCGCTGTAGGTAATAAATGCAAATATTATAAATTAACATTGAATTGTAACTTGTTCTGAAGAGCAATATTTATTTATCAAAATGTCAAAGATACACTACATTTTAATAAGTTTATCTTTTGGCAGTACTTTATATGGAAGGTGTTTCAAGAAGCACAAAATTATTTTGAATGACTGGGAAGAAAAGAAACAAGGTGTAAGGATTCAATTTCTGCAATCACTTTCCATGTGCTGTGTTGTGTTGGGCTGTGCTGTGTTGGGCTGTGCTGTGTTGGGCTGTGCTGTGTCGGGCTGTGTTGGGCTGTGCTGTGTTGGCTGTGCTGTGCTGTGTTGGGTGGGCTGGTGTTGGGCTGTGCTGTGTTGGGCTGGGCTGTGTTGGGCTGGGCTGTGCTGTGTTGGGCTGTGTTGGGCTGTGCTGTGTTGGGCTGGGTTGGGCTGTGCTGGGCTGTGCTGTGTTGGGCTGTGCTGTGTTGGGCTGTGCTGTGTTGTGTTGGGCTGTGCTGTGTTGGGGCTGTGTGTGGGTGAGGGCTGTGCTGTGTGTTGGTGAGGGCTGTGCTGTGTGTTGGTGAGGGCTGTGCTGTGTTGGTGAGGGCTGTGCTGTGTTGTGTTGGGCTGTGTGCTGTGTGTGTTGGGGCTGTGCTGGTGTGTGTTGGGCTGTGCTGTGTGTGCTGGGGGCTGTGTTGGGCTGTGTTGGGCTGTGCTGTGTTGTGTTGGGCTGTGCTGTGTTGGGCTGTGCTGTGTTGGGCTGTGCTGTGTTGGGCTGTGCTGTGTTGGGCTGTGCTGTGTTGGGCTGTGCTGTGTTGGGTTGGGCTGTGCTGTGTTGGTGTTGGGCTGTGCTGGGTTGGGCTGTGCTGTGTTGGGCTGTGCTGTGTTGGGCTGTGCTGTGTTGGGGCTGTGCTGTGCTGTGTTGGGGCTGTGCTGTGTTGGGGCTGTGCTGTGTTGGGCTGTGCTGTGTTGGGCTGTGCTGTGTTGGGCTGTGCTGTGTTGGGCTGTGCTGTTGGGCTGTGTGTGTTGGGCTGTGCTGTGCTGTGTTGGGGCTGTGCTGTGTTGGGCTGTGTTGTGTTGGGCTGTGCTGTGTTGTGCTGTGTTGTGTTGGGCTGTGCTGTGTTGGGCTGTGCTGTGTTGTGTTGGGCTGTGCTGTGTTGGGCTGTGCTGTGTTGGGCTGTGCTGTGTTGGGCTGTGCTGTGTTGGGCTGTGTTGGGCTGTGCTGTGTTGTGTTGGGCTGTGTTGGGGTGTGTTGGGCTGTGCTGTGTTGGGCTGTGCTGTGGCTGTGTTGGGCTGTGCTGTGTGGGGCTGTGCTGTGTGGGGCTGTGCTGTGGTGTTGTGTGTGTGCTGTGTTGGGCTGTGCTGTGTTGGGCTGTGCTGTGTTGGGCTGTGCTGTGTTGGGCTGTGCTGTGTTGGGCTGTGCTGTGTTGGGCTGTGCTGTGTGGGCTGTGCTGTGTTGGGCTGTGTTGTGTTGGGCTGTGTTGTGTTGGGCTGTGCTGTGTTGGGGCTGTGCTGTGTTGGGCTGTGCTGTGTTGGGCTGTGCTGTGTTGGGCTGTGCTGTGTTGGGCTGTGCTGTGTTGGGCTGTGTTGGGCTGTGCTGTGTTGGGCTGTGCTGTGTTGGGCTGTGCTGGGCTGTGTTGGGCTGTGCTGTGCTGGGCTGTGTTGGGCTGTGCTGTGTTGGGCTGTGCTGTGTTGGGCTGTGCTGTGTTGGGCTGTGCTGTGTTGGGCTGTGCTGTGTTGGGCTGTGCTGTGTTGGGCTGTGCTGTGTTGGGCTGTGCTGTGCTGTGTTGGGCTGTGCTGTGTTGTGTTGGGCTGTGCTGTGTTGGGCTGTGTTGGGCTGTGCTGTGCTGTGTTGGGCTGTGCTGTGTTGGGTGGGGCTGTGCTGTGCTGTGTTGGGCTGTGCTGTGTTGTGTTGGGCTGTGCTGTGTTGTGTTGGGCTGTGCTGTGTTGTGTTGGGCTGTGCTGTGTTGTGTTGGGCTGTGCTGTGTTGGGTTGGGTTGGGCTGTGCTGTGTTGGGCTGTGCTGTGTTGGGCTGTGCTGTGTTGGGCTGTGTTGTGCTGTGCTGTGCTGGGCTGTGTTGTGTTGGGCTGTGCTGTGTTGTGTTGGGCTGTGCTGTGTTGGGCTGTGCTGTGTTGGGCTGTGCTGTGTTGGGCTGTGCTGTGTTGGGCTGTGTTGGCTGTGTTGGGCTGTGCTGTGTTGGGCTGTGCTGTGTTGGGCTGTGCTGGGCTTTGCTGTGTGGGCTGTGCTGTGTTGGGCTGTGCTGTGTTGGGTTGGGCTGTGCTGTGTTGGGCTGTGCTGTGTTGGGCTGTGTTGTGTTGGGCTGTGCTGTGTTGGGCTGTGCTGTGCTGTGTTGTGTTGGGCTGTGCTGTGTTGGGCCGTGTTGGGCTGTGCTGTGTTGGGCTGTGTTGTGTTGGGCTGTGCTGTGTTGGGCTGTGCTGTGCTGTGTTGGGCTGTGCTGTGTTGGGCTGTGCTGTGTTGGGCTGTGCTGTGTTGGGCTGTGCTGTGTTGGGCTGTGCTGTGTTGGGCTGTGCTGTGTTGGGCTGTGCTGTGTTGGGCTGTGCTGTGTTGGGCTGTGCTGTGTTGTTGGGCTGTGCTGTGTTGGGGCTGTGCTGTGTTGGGCTGTGCTGTGTTGGGCTGTGCTGTGTTGGGCTGTGCTGTGTTGGGCTGTGCTGTGTTGGGTTGTGTTGTGCTGTGCTGTGTTGGGCTGTGCTGTGCTGTGTTGGGCTGTGTTGGGCTGTGCTGTGGGCTGTGCTGTGTTGGGCTGTGCTGTGTTGGGCTGTGTTGTGTTGGGCTGTGCTGTGTTGGGCTGTGCTGTGTTGGGCTGTGCTGTGTTGGGCTGTGCTGTGTTGGGCTGTGTTGTGTTGGGCTGTGTTGTGTTGGGCTGTGCTTTGTTGGGCTGTGCTGTGCTGTGTTGGGCTGTGCTGTGTTGGGCTGTGCTTTGTTGGGCTGTGCTGTGTTGGGCTGTGCTGTGTTGGGCTGTGTTGGGCTGTGCTGTGTTGGGCTGTGCTGTGTTGTGTTGGGCTGTGCTGTGTTGGGCTGTGCTGTGTTGGGCTGTGCTGTGTTGGGCTGTGTTGGGCTGTGCTGTGTTGGGCTGTGCTGTGTTGGGCTGTGCTGTGTGGGCTGTGCTGTGTGGGCTGTGCTGTGTGGGCTGTGCTGTGTGGGCTGTGCTGTGTGTGCTGTGTGGGCTGTGCTGTGTTGGGCTGTGGGCTGTGTGTGTGGGCTGTGCTGTGTGTGGGCTGTGCTGTGTGGGCTGTGCTGTGTGTGGGCTGTGCTGTGTGTGGGCTGTGCTGTGTTGTGTTGGGCTGTGCTGTGTTGGGTTGGGCTGTGCTGTGCTGTGTTGGGCTGTGCTGTGTTGGGCTGTGCTGTGCTGGGCTGTGCTGTGTTGGGCTGTGCTGTGCTGTGTTGGGCTGTGCTGTGCTGGGCTGTGCTGTGTTGGGCTGTGTTGGGCTGTGCTGTGTTGGGCTGTGCTGTGTTGTGTTGGGCTGTGCTGTGTTGGGCTGTGCTGTGTTGTGTTGGGCTGTGTTGTGTTGGGCTGTGCTGTGCTGTGTTGGGGCTGTGCTGTGTTGGGCTGTGCTGTGTTGGGCTGTGCTGTGTTGGGCTGTGCTGTGTTGTGTTGGGCTGTGCTGTGTTGTGTTGGGCTGTGCTGTGCTGTGTTGGGCTGTGCTGTGTTGTGTTGGCTGTGGCTGTGCTGTGTTGGCTGTGGCTGTGCTGTGCTGTGTTGGGCTGTGTTGGCTGTGTGTGTGGCTGTGTTGGGCTGTGTTGTGCTGTGTTGTGTGGGCTGTGTTGGTTGCTGTGTTGGGCTGTGCTGTGTTGGGCTGTGTTGTTGGCTGTGCTGTGTGTTGGGCTGTGTGTTGGGCTGTGTGTTGGGCTGTGTGTTGGGCTGTGTGTTGGGCTGTGTGTTGGGCTGTGTGTTGTGCTGTGTGTTGGGCTGTGCTGTGTTGGACTGTGCTGTGTTGGGGTGTGCTGTGCTGTGTTGGCTGTGCTGTGTTGGGCTGTGCTGTGTTGGCTGTGCTGTGTTGGCTGTGTGTGTTGGCTGTGGCTGTGTTGGCTGTTGCTGTGTTGGCTGGTGCTGTGTTGGCTGTGCTGTGCTGTGTTGGGCTGTGCTGTGTTGGGCTGTGCTTTGCTGTGTTGGGCTGTGTTGTGTTGGGCTGTGCTGTGCTGTGTTGGGCTGTGCTGTGTTGGGCTGTGCTGTGTTGGGCTGTGCTGTGCTGTGGCTGTGCTGTGTTGGGCTGTGCTGTGCTGTGCTGTGTTGGGCTGTGCTGTGTTGTGTTGGGCTGTGCTGTGTTGTGCTGTGTTGGGCTGTGCTGTGTTGTGCTGTGCTGTGTTGGGCTGTGTTGTGTTGGGCTGTGTTGTGTTGGGCTGTGCTGTGTTGTGTTGGGCTGTGCTGTGTTGGGCTGTGCTGTGTTGTGCTGTGCTGTGCTGTGTTGGCTCGGGTCGGGTTGGCTCGGGTCGGGTCGGGTCAGGTCGGGAGTCGGACTCACTGTTCGCCGCGGTCCAGGGGACGCGGGAGACGAAAACCTCGTAGACTTTTCTGGAAGCCGCCATCACACCAACCGCCGCCGCCTGACCTTTCACCCCCCGCTCCAGTCACAGCGGACACCACGCGCTCACTGGCCATTTAGTTCTTTATTTGTTTGTTTGTTTGTTTTGTTGCTCCCCCGCGCGGCATCTCCTTTTTTGTTTTAATATTTAAAAATAATAATAATAAAGAGCCGGGATTGAGGGTAAAGACGGGGTTTGTTAGGTATGTAGCCCAAAAACCCGCCCAGACCCGCCCCCCAAAGTAGCCCAAAAACCCGCCCCCAAAGTAGCTTAATATTACGCGTCGCCTTCTGTGTGACGGCTAAAAACCGCCGAATTGGGCGTGAACCCGCCCAACCCGCCCCACATCGGGCGGGATCGCGCTCGCCCTCTCGCCCCCCCCTCGCCCCCTCGTCACGTGACGGTGGCGGGGGGGGGGAAGATGGCCGCCGCCCTCCTGGAGCAGCGCGAAGACGCCTTCAGGCGGTTGTTTAAGTATTACAAGAGGCGCAAACCGCCGCCGGACCTCTCCGGCGTCATCGATTTCTCCCGCACCGACAGCAACTGTGCAGTAAGTGCTGAGTGTCGGAGAGCAGAGTGGAGGGAGAGGGGGCAATGGGGAGGGGGCAATGGGGAGGGGGCAATGGGGAGGGGCAATGGGGAGGGGCAATGGGGAGGGCAATGGGGAGGGGGCAATGGGGAGGGCAATGGGGAGGGGGCAATGGAGGGGGTGCAATAGGGAATGGAAAGGGCAATGGGGAGGGGGAATGGAGAGGGGGCAATGGGGAGGGCAATGGAGAGGGGGCAATGGGGAGGGGGAATGGAGAGTGGGCAATGGGGAGGGGAATGGGGAGGGGGCAATGGGGAGGGGGGCAATGGGGAGGGGGAATGGAGAGGGGGGAATGAAGAGGGGGCAATGGGAAAGGGGAATGGAGAGGGGGGCAATGGGGAGAGGGGGCAATGGGGAGGGGGGAATGGAGAGGGGGCAATGGGGAAGGGGAATGGAGAGGGGGCAATGGAGAAGGGGGAATGGAGAGGGGGCAATGGGGAGGGGGCAATGGGGAGGGGGAATGGAGAGGGGGGAATGGAGAGGGGGGCAATGGGGAGGGGGAATGGGGAGAGGGGGCAATGGGGAGGGGGCAATAAGGAGAGGGCAATAAGGAGGGGGAATGGAGAGGATTCAGTAGGGAGGGGGAATGGAGTGGTGAGGAGGAGGAGAGGAGTTGGGGGGTGGGTTGTGAAGGAGGCCATTAACTGAAGCAGAGATCAGAAAAACGTATTCCTAACGAAATGGGTTGAACCTCTTTAATCGGAAACTGTCCCGTTGATGACCGTCACTGAGGCACTCTTGAGGAATAAATATCCCCAGTCATTTCAAACAGGGACCCTTGACT
This sequence comes from Callorhinchus milii, assembly GCF_018977255.1. Classification (NCBI taxonomy): domain Eukaryota; kingdom Metazoa; phylum Chordata; class Chondrichthyes; order Chimaeriformes; family Callorhinchidae; genus Callorhinchus; species Callorhinchus milii. Next base: position 21,468,085 of record NW_024704750.1, on the reverse strand, counting down.
TTTAGATCATCATCCAAAGTTACTGCACCGACCCATCACATCAGTGCAGGTACCAGATTCCCTGAATGGAGCTCTCTCCGCTTAATCCCATTAACCTGCTCCTTCCCTTCATGTCTGGGCTGGTGCTCGCATCTGTTGGAGCTACCGCACCTCATTCCGAGGGAGAAGGTGGAAGCGGAAAGTGTTGATTCTTTCAAAAGCAATTCAGATAGATGTCTGTTAAGAAATAATATTGTGCGATACTGTATATAGTTTGGGACATAACGTGCACGGGACTGCCAAGATGCTGGAAGGCGAACTGGATGGCCCCTGGTCTTCCTTCTAGCAATTCTTATGTTCTCTGCTCTTTCTCTGTGCCCTCTTAATATTTTTCTCAAGTATTCTTCCTGTTTTCTGCTGTTATAATCTCTGCTGTTATAAGCTCCCCTCTTTTCATCAACACTCATTGCACGAACCAAAAGACACTCTTAGTATCGGTTAATCCTCTTTTTAAAAAGGGAATCTGGTAGACAGAATTTTAAATGTAGTTTAACCACCACAAATTATGTTCAAGACGTACTAAATCAGAAGTACACGTGTTATGCCATGAAGGTATTATTGAAGTCTAGTCTAAGTTTAAATATTAGCTACTGCAGGAAGATGATTGCTATTGAATAATACATATTTGTGTGTTACTACAGCTTTGGTGTTCCTTCAGCACTTCCTGATCAGTTGGTTATTACATTCCCTGTAGGAGCATTTTTTTTCAATTGGTTTCTTGCCAGTGGACTATCTAGTGTGTCTTTAAAATAAAAAATTGTCTTAAATAGATTATTTTGGTGACAATATTCAATTTCTTTTCTCCTTTTCATGGGAACCTGGAGAATGCGCTTCCACTGAACTGAAACATCTTATTCAAAAGATGGTATAATAATAATCCTTACATTTGATGTAGGGCTTTATCACGTCTACGAAACTTCTCAAAGTGCTTCACAGGATATACTGCAAAGTGTAGTGACTATGTGTTTAGTGGACACACAGCGACGTCCCACAAACAGTCATGGATTGAATGACCAATCCACGACCACATTGAGTGACCACATTGTTATTCGAATTCAAGATCCTCATCCTCACCTACAAGGCCATTCACGGCCTCGCTCTCTCCGACCTACTATCCCCCTACTTACCTGCCCGTACCCTCCGTTCCTTTGGCTCCGGTCTGCTCCACATCCCCCGCCCCAACCGACCTACCATCGGTGGCCGGGCCTTCAGCCTCTCAGCCCCGAGGCTCTGAAACTCCATCCCCCAGTGCCTTCGCCACCTCCTCCCTTTCCTCCTTCAAGGCCGGTCTCAAGACCTTTCTCTTTGACAGTGCCTTCAGCTCCCCTCTCGACTCTCTACCCCCTCCTCGCTCCCTCCCTCCCCTCCCCCTGACCATTTCCTCCCTGCTCGGGTCCTGACCCAACTGTACAGCGCCTTGGGATGTCCTCCCGACGTGAAAGGCGCTCTATAAATAGAATCTTATTGTTGTTATTGTTAATATTATTTTTAAGGGATTATTATCCCTAGAAAGCGATCTGCCAAACGACTAACAAGCGGGTTCCTACTTATTGCTAGGTAAACAGAGGAGTAAAGAATCTTTCCTAATATTTCACCCTGCCTGGGAATTGAACCCAGGTTGATAGTGGATATTTCTGATAGTGCAGATTGCCAGCCTCAGACTGATTTCAAAGTCACGCTATGAGGCTTGAAACCACAACCCTCTGACCCAAACTCAAGAGTGCTACCCACGGAACCAAGTCTTGAAACAGGCACAGATGCAGTCGGCTTCACTCAGTAATAATGGATTCCATATTGTCGCTGTTGTTCATAAAATATATTTATTACTATAACGTGATAATAATCCTTATATTTGATATGCTGCCTTATCATGTCATTGAGATTTCTCACAGTCCCACAAACAGCCATGGAGTCCCGACGTGATTCGGGGGATTGTTGGCTAGGACACCGGGAGAGAGAAACTCCCTTCGCTTTCCAAATCAACCCATAGAACAGTTCGTTTGGACAGACAGATGGGACCTCAATTTAAAGTGTCATCCGAAGGGTGGCACCTCCAACAACGCAACTCCACCCCCCCACCCCCAGTACTGCTTGGGAGTGTCATCTTAGACTATGTGGTTCCAAGTCCCGACGTGGAGCAAGAGTGCTGCCCACTGCGCCAGGCTGGCATGGCAGCCTCAAAGAGTTGCATTAAAATAAATCTGTGACAGTGTGACCACTGTGTGTGACGTAACGCAACATATTTCTTATAACTTCCTCCCCTCTAAAATTGCTATTCACATTACCTTGTGAACACTGCCCAATGTGTTCAATTTCTCCCCCCCCCCCCCCAAACAACTAACACAAGTACTCTCTTCTCCCCCACCAGCACACACACACTCTTCCCCCCACCTCCTTTCACAATTAATCTCCTTATTCTTGCATTGCGTACCTTAACCCAGACAAGACCCGTCAATCCACGACTGTTTGTGGGACACTGCTGTGCGCAATTGGCTGCCGCTTTTCGCCCACAAAATACACAGTCACTACATTTTACAGTATATTCTGTGAAGCGCTTTGAGACGTCTCGGATGACGTGATAAGGCGCTGCATCAAATGCAAGGATTATTATTACTTGCAATGTGCGTTCAGGGCATTGGGAAAAGAGGCAGAAGAAGGCAGCAATCCTGAAATTAACAAACTGAAATGAACTCGGGTCTCGTGTGGCGTTCCTCAGGGCTCTGGCCTTGGTCCCCTCCACTTCAATATCCATATGCTCCCTCTCTTGGATATGGGGTCAACTTCCACATGTATGCGGATGACACCCAACTCTACCTCTCTGCCTCCAGCCTCGACTCCGGGACCACTGCTGTCCTGACAGAATGTCTGTCAGAAATCAAGTCCTGAATGAGAGCGAACTTTCTTCAGTTGAATGTCAACAAGACCGAGGCTCTCCTGATTGACTCCTGTCAGCGTCTCCTCACCTCAGGAGCTGACAGCATCACCATCCATGGCTGCACACTCCACCTTGCTAAGCCAGTCCGGAACCTTGGGGTCTTGTTTGACCCTCAACTATCCTTTCTATCCCACATCTGTGCCGGCTCCGCCGCTGTCACTCACCGCAGGCCGCCGAAACCCTCATACTATGCAAACTCTTTGCTTGTCGGCCTCCCCAACTCCTCCCTCCACAGGCAGCAGATCATCCAGAACTCTGCAGCCCGTGTCCTCTCCCACACCGGGCTCCGTGACCCTATCACCCCCATCCTCGCCCAACTCCACCGGCTTCCCATCACACAGAGGATACAGTTCAAATCCTGGTCCTCACCTTCAAAGCCCTTCACGGTCTTGCTTCCCCCCTACCTCTGCGAACTCCTAACTCCCTACCATCCTGCTCGCACCCCCACTCAGCGTGCTCCGGCCTGCTTCAGGTCCCCCACCTCGCACGCCCCACTATTGGCGGGTGGGCCTTCTGCCACTCTACCCCCACCTTCTGGAACACCATCCCGCAGTCCCTCCACCTCGCCCCTTCCCTTGCCTCCTTCAAGACCCATCTCAAGACCTTCCTCTTCGACCATGCTTTCGATCTCCCTGCTCCCCCCCCCCCCCCCGCCCTCCACCCTCCCCGACCCTGACCCCCAGCTTGGGTCCGTAACTGTCTGTCCATCTCCTTAGGACGTCCTCTTGATGTGAAAAGCACTATACAAATGTAATTTTGTTGTTGTCTTTTACACAAAGCTGATGAGATGGAGTCCTGCAGCATAGCGGTTAGAGCACTCGCCTCACAACCGAGAGGATCTGCGTTCAATTCCCGGGCAGGGCGAAACATGAGGCAAGTTTCTTTACTGCTCAAGCCTCAGTTTACTTAGCTGTAAGTAGGAATATGTTTGCTAGTCAATTGGTGGATTGTTTTTTCCAGGGTTAATAATCCCTCAAAATAAAAATTCGCTTTTCCGGGGTTAATAATCCCTCAAAACAATAATTGGTCACTCAATCTATGACTGTTTGTGGGACACTGCTGTGCACAATTGGCTAACAAATTTTGCCCACAAAATTCACTTTACAGTATATTCTGTGAAGCGCTTTGAGACATCTGGAATATGTAATAAGGCGCTACGTCGAATGCAAGGATTATTTTATTATAATGGTTGATTCCTGATTATAAAAAAACTGTAAAGCTATTTCAGAAGCTCGGCACAAATTATACAAGTCAATAATAATCCTTGCGTTTGCTGTAGCTTCTCCGACTTTGAAAGTAGTGTGAAAGCGGTTGTACCGTCTCCCATTACCAACTCAAACAATCCTGATGAGACCATCTTGAGTCAGCTTAGGTGACGGTGCAGTCTATTAGTGTTGAATCATCGATTGCTTGAGAAACTACTATAATCATTGCAGGATAGCGCAAGAAAATCCTTTCCATTTTCAGATTGAGTATTGTGAATTGTCTAGATGTTTGTTAAGTCAGTGATTAGATTGATCCTGACAAAGCATTTGCCTCTTCCTGCGTTTGATTTCATGTCCACACACTCGCATTTAGCCACCAGCTCGACCTCTGGGATTAAATTACCTGCTGTGGAAAATTTGGGAAATGTCTGTGCTGAATGTGAGGGACCCAAAAACCAAAGGAAATTTGGTATAATCAAACCATTCATTGCATATTTCATACGTCAAAAGTCAAAGGGATTCAAATATGCACTGAAATTTATATTTCTGTAATTTCAGAACTTCAAATTTCCATTCTCTTTCCTTCTCCACTCCCCCACCCCCCACACACTTCCTATTCAGCGTTCATATACAATTCTGCAGCACATAGAAACAGGCAATTCGGCTCATCATGTATGTGCTGGTAATTTTTCTCTACACGAACCATCTAATCTTAATCACTTGCTCCTGCTCTCTCCACATATCCTGTGCGCAATTTACTGCCGCATTTCACCCTCAATTCACTTTACAATATATTCTGTGAAGCATTTTGATGTGCTTCAACGACGTGACAAGGCACTGTATCAAATGCAGAGATTATTATTATTATCCTTTAATATTCTTTTTCAGGTATCGATTGAAATTTGTTGTAAAACAATTCCGCGTCAAAGAAATTCCATTTTCCTACCACCCGCTGAGTAAAGATTTTTTGTTTTCTAACCACCCCTTTAATTCTTTCTGTTATTATCTTAAGATTCTGTGCCCTCTCGTTACAGGCTCGCCGACCAGTGTAAATAATCCATTACTATTTATCCTAGCGTAAGCTTTTAAAAGCACTCTTACTCACTGCTCAAGTGTGAAAACTGGAGCAAGTGTTGAGCAGTTTCAATGGTGCATGGATTCACAGGTGGTTCTGAAAAAGGAAAACCTGCAGTGATTGTTAATTGTGCAGAGAGTTTACAGATTTGGTCCTAACACACTGCCTGAACGCTGACCTAGATTTTGCTTGAGGGACGCAGAAATATTAGTTGTTATTGAATTATAGCTTTCATATGTAGCTCTCATATTGGTTTTGATCTGGGTCTGGAGTAGATTTCACTGTTTCATTAGATAATGAAAATTATTTTCCACCTTTTCTCTTATCAATCTTAGTGCTTTTACTCCCGGAAGGGGCGAAACCTTAGGCAACTTTCCTTACTCCGCATGCCTCTGTTTACCTAGTATTAAATAGGATCCTGGTTATTAGTCAATTGGCGGATCCCTTCAATAAATAAATTTGATCACTCAATCCACGACTGTTTGTGGAACACAATTGGCTGCTACATTTCACCCACAAAATACAGTCAATCCGCTTTACAGTATATTCTGTGAAGCGCTTTGAGACGTCTCAACAACGTGATAATGCACTGTATCAAATGAAAGGATTATTATTACTTCCAAAGTATCTTATCTCCTTTTTAAAATTCAAGTCAATTCTATATATTCTACTGAGATGGTAGATCTGTCTTTGAACAGTGTAGTGCTAATGATTTGAGTCAGTACATACATTGATTATCACCTCTTTCCCCCACCTCACCCTCTGCTTATTAATTGTGTAATGCTTATCCCCAGAAATCAATAGTGTGCTCTCGGTGAATTGTGCTGAGTGAAGGAGGAATTAATTCTGGTCAGCAAAACAAAGAACTTTATGCTTTCCTTTGCCCTTTTGCTAACTGTACTCTGTAAATCGGCAAATGTGCAGTATCATTATTTTTAAATTACAAATCTATTCAGGTAATAGCTGCTTCTTCCAACTACTACCTCCTATGTTTGTTTTCACCTTAAACCTTCCTCCCAGAATCGATGTTTCTCTCGAGATGTTGAGCTCCCGGTCCAGCTGATTCTGCCAGGTAAAACTGGGGGAGCTCTGCGTTGTGGGAAGTGCCGTCCTTGGGGATGAGACATTAAACTCATTAAACTGAAATCTCATCTGCCTGTTCGGTTGGACATCCTATGGCACTATTCAAAAAGAGAAGGGAGTTTCTCTCTCCCAGTGGCCTCGCCAAAACTCCCCCCAAAATAAAATCTGTCACTCACTCCGCGGATGTTTGTCGGCCACTGCCGTGCACAACCTGCTGCTGAGTTTCGCCCACAAAATACACCGACATTCCAGAGTACAGACACTTTACAGAATAACCTATGAAGCGCTTTGAGACGTCTCGACAAAGTGAAAGACACTATATCAAATGTAAGGATTATTATTATTGTTGTTGTCCTCCAGATTGTGACTTTTCCTCATTCTGTTGGCAGGTAGTGACTACTCAGCTCAACGTTTCCGCAGTCAGCGATGGGGAGGCCTGCAAAGCTGGACTACAGCCAATCAACAAATGGAAAGCTTATGGTATCGATGGATACCCAGGTACTGTATAGCATGGAGCCTGATCTGGAACACTGTGCAGCCACTTGTTACTCCCAAATGTTTGTGGTCTGCGTGTGTGTGTGAAACTGTTCAGCTTTGGAAGAGCAGCCGCCTTTGTAGTGAGAGCTCATGTGGTCATGGTTTCGGCTTCAACATATAATGCTGAACGAACCCTGTAGTGACAGTCTGCTAATATTTCTTTTTTTAAATTACATTTTCCCATGTAAAGGAGCACGTGGCCATCAGGCCATAACCTCGCGCTTGTTTGACAGATTCCAGTTCGTATTCAATTTATTTTCCTTTAAATCAATTCTGACGGGATCATAAGCCACAGGAACGACGGATGGGCTGGTGCTTTATGAACAGTGACAGAACCCTGAGATGGAATTACTTACTACCTAAAGCTCACTGCCAGACTTCATCCTTAATAGTGTTTACTCTGTCTCTCTTTCAAGGCAGTGTCCACTGTTAAGCGCTCTGAGACGCTACCCTGTTGTTGTTGATGATAATGGTCCCCATCGAGCATGTACCTCACTGCGTAGTCCGTGATCCGGGAGCCAAAGAGCCTCCCTCACCCGCTCCCTGGACCAACACTTACGAAAATGTGGTACAATTGATTCTGTTTTTTGTTTATAAACGCAGTCCCCACTACCATCCTCACCTGCTCACTGTTTGCTCAATCCCTCACGGTCACAGTGCCTCCTCCCTTTCTTCCACTTTCTTTTTTTCTTTCCTTTCAACCCTCCAGAAAGAGAGCATGACAGAATATATCCGGTTGGTCGGCAAATTGTCCCCAAATTGTGCGATTGAGCAATCCAGTCTGATAATGGGTTTGGGGTATCAGCATATTAGCCATGTAAGGAATGAGGAAATGTCCAGATTTCAGTGCGTTGAAGGTGTTGGAAATGAGGACCTTAGACTTGCAATGAAACTTGGATTGTCCCCAAATCTAGGATCTCTGCCAGCTTCCAATTCCCTATTTACTAAAGAAAACTATCTAAAACCTGCATGTTTACTTTTCCTCCCGACGTGAAAGTTACTACACAAATGTCATTTTGTATTGTATTATTGCCGTGTTTCACCCACAAAATATACAGTCAATTCACTTCACTTTACAGTGTATCCTGCGAAGCGCTTTGAGACAATGGTATGATAAGGCGCTATATGAAATGCAAGGATTATTATTATTAATTTCTGACAGTACTGTACTTACTGAGAAATAGGTGCACAATAATCATACATACAACAGCAACTTGCTTTTATATAGCGTCCTTCACTCAGGGTAGCGTCTCAGAGCGCTTAACAGTGGTGGAGCCTTGTGGTGAAGGGTCACTCACTCATGGCTGTTTGTGGGACATTGCTGTGTGTGCAACTGGCTGCCACAGTTCACCCACAAAATACACAGTCACTCCACTTTAAAGTATATCTTGTCAAGCACTTTGAGATCCTATAAGGTGCTATATCAGAGCCTCCTGTCGCTACCCTATCAAATCCCTTAATTATTTTAAAAACCTCAATCAGATCAACCCTCAACCCACAAATATACAGTCAATTCACTTTACAGTGTGTTCTGTGAAGCGCTTTGGGACGTCTTCCTGACGTGAAAAGCGCTATATCAAATGCAAGGATTATTATTATTATTATCTCGTGGTGCTTTGCGTAATGCCATTGCCCAAAGGGCCTTCTTTGCTCGTCCTCTCTTGAGATTTTGTGCTCATTGTTCCGTCTGCAAATCCTAACTGCTGTAATCAGTTAAATCATGATTTTTATGCAGATTAAGAGAAGGGCCTGCCATCAAGCTTCTGACTGTGTTTTTCCTCAATTAAGAGTTGTGGAGTGCTTTTCCGCGCTGTCTCTGGTTGGTCCTTATGGTCTTATTTTATCTCGGTTGCTGGGGTGCAATCTGCCGGGATCTTTCAGGTCTCTCCCTGTTTGGTTTAGTTGAGTCTGTCTGATAAAGTGCATGTTTCCTCCTATCTTGACCCTGCTGAGATCAATCCCAACTTAAATAGGTTTGAAGGACAGAAAGCGAATGAATGTGTCTTCCGTGTTCACAAAGTCCTGTTACTTTTTTCTTTACAGTGCACTGACCAACAACTGAAACATGTGGAAGAATCGTGATGATTGTATTAGAAATAGTTAATTGTATTCAGTACGAGTGTTTAACTGTATTTAGACGTCCAGAAAATCAGTGTATCCGTGTCAGAGAGAGCCAGCATTTTCGTGGCAGATAACGATCCATTGCCATGTTCGCTGCCGCATCTTCCGTAACATGGATGGAGTGAGGAGTTTGTTTCATCGGTGAGGGGTGGGGTGCGCTGGGGGGTGATAACAGGACTGTGTGGACACGCTGTATCATTGTAGTATGTGCGATTTGGAGAGGAGGGGGAGAGCATTGCTGATTTGGCTGCGTGTACATATGTTCGGGGACGGACTTTTATCTAATGTTCCTCCGGGCTGTACCTCTCAGCGGTTGCTTGTGTTTTCTGTTGGTTAGGGTTCATGTTCATTGTGGATCCCTTCCTCCCCGGGTGGCAGCGATACTGGACAAAGCGCTGCCTGAAAACCTACCCTCGCAAACCCAACATCTGCAACCTGGATCTCCACATGTCGACCGAGGAAACGCAGGACCTGTGGGAGAGGAGCAAGGAACAGCTGAGGTAAACGTTTCCCGAAGGAACACTGCTCACTTCGCAGGTCGGCCCGTGTGGTTTTTGTAGCACGAAGAAGGGAGGTATGGCGTGCAGGCCTTGCAATGCTCTCTTGAGAAAGTGGGCCCAATTGGTGGAACCCATTTGCTGCGCTCAATTGGCTGCCGCGTTTCGCCCACAAAACACACAGTCAATTCACTTTACTGCATATTCTGTGAAGCGCTGTGAGACGGCTCGACAACATGATGAGGCGCTATGTCAAATGCGAGGATTATTGTTATTATTTTTGCGGAAAAATAGGAAAGATTGCGAAAAAGGAGGGCGAAGGGTCATCTTAACACATCTTATTATATGTGTGGGGAGGCGAGGGGAGGGGTTGGAGAGAAGTGGAGGAAAAATCTTTCAAGTGCCATTATTTTTAATAAGGAGTTTCTTTCAGGCGAAAACGTCCTGGTAAACGAGAGGGTAAGAGCTTGCTGGAAAAACTACGATGGGTTACTCTGGGATATCACTACAATTGGGACACGAAGGTAACCGCTTCTCCTCTCTGCTGCTTGTGTGATTTGTAGCAAAGTGCCTTTACCAGTTGCCACTGAAATTGGCCATAAATATTTTGTTTTGCTCAGCCGGGTATCTGACAGGTGCAGAAACCCATCACGGTGCTCAAGAGCATCCAAACCCAACTGAGAATTCCAGGCATCCCACCTACACGTGGAAATCCCAGAGATAGATTGTTGGAATGGAATGCGCTCTCTCTCCCTGGAGGGATGCATCCTGTTTACCTAATTCTGGAAAGTATTAGGCGCAGGTTGGCAAGACTTGGGGACCCCAGAGTGTGCGTTGGAAAATAAGTGGCGATTAATCAATATAGAATAGCTTGTGAATGACTCCCGTTACTGTTTCCCCCCCCCCCCCAACTCCTACACCCCTTCCTTTCTGTCTCCTACTGACTAGTTTTCTCCTCTTCAGCTGTTAACCTGACAAACCTTGTGCTGGGTTGCTGTTTGTCACTGTGACAGATCCACGTTCCAATTGTTTTTGCTCGTTTTCCCCATTTTGACGTTTCCAAGCAGTTAAAGTCAACAGAGAGACCCATCATAACAGCCTGTTAGAGAAGGACATCAGGCGTTGGCTTCTGTCAGAATAGCCATCTGTCAATTGTGGTCCTTCACATGTTCTTCTCTCGGTTCTGTGATCCTATACTCCTATCACACCACCACCATCCCCCGGCTCCACTGACACCCCATTCCCCAGAGGGTAGAGTTCAAAATCCTTGCCTTCAAGGCCCTCCACAGCCTTGCTCCTTCCTACCCCTGTGATCTGCTGACCCCAAATCAACCTGTCCGCTCTCTTAGCTCAGCAGGTTCCGGCCTGCTCCTCGTCCCCCGCCCGGCCCCCCCCCCCCACCACCACCTACGAGCCTTCAGCTTCTCTGCCTCCACCCTTTGGAACTCATCTTACTGTCCCTTCGCCTCACTCCCTTCATTGCCTCCTTCAAGGCACGTCTCGAGACCCTCCTCTTTGACCACGCCTTCATCCACCCTCCTAACCTCCCTGCCCTCCTCCCCCCCTGATCCCAACCCCACCTGCTGGAGTCCAAATCCCTGACTGTCCAGTGCCTTGCGACGTCCTCCCGAGCTTGAAGGGCGCTGGGTAAATGTCATTTTTAGTGTATTTCGGACGATTTTCACTGTGGGCTGTAACTCAGGACTTAGCTGTAACTGTGGACGGGGCCTGTTTTGCAGAGGTATTCAGCAAATCACTACACGCATTCCCCTCCGAGCTCGCTCACCTTTCTGAGAGAGTGGCAGCAGCCTGTGGCTTCCAGCAGTTCAAGGCAGAAGCTGGAATTCTGAACTATTACCATTTTGATTCCTCGCTGGGGATTCATGTGGATGAATCAGAACTGGATCACTCCAAGCCCCTCCTGTCATTCAGGTAAACTTTCCCCTTCCTCTGCTTGTCTACAACAGCAATAACAATACGCCTTGCATTTGATACAGCGCCTTATCACATCGTTGAGACGTCTCAAAGCGCTTCACAGGAGACAGTATGTTGGTATCTATCCTGTGGAAGTGCTTTAAAACGTCTCAATGACGTGATAAGGCGCTGTATCAAATGTATGGATTATTATTGTAGTGTTCAGTGAAGCCGCACAAACCGATGAGCGCTGTTACCTGAAGGCTGAGCTGGGTGTTCAGCGCTCGGGTTGAGGGGGTGTGGGGGGGGTGAGGGTAGTGTTTGATGTGCATTGTGGCTTCTCTCTCAGTGGAGCGTCGTCTCACTGACCTGCCGTTCCTCTGCTGTAGTTTCGGCCAGTCAGCTGTGTTCTTACTCGGGGGCCGGAGGAGAGAGGACGCCCCGCTACCCCTCTTCATGCACAGCGGCGACATCATGGTCATGTCCGGCAAGAGCCGGCTCCTGTACCACGCCATTCCCCGGGTGCTCCCGTGCCAGGGTGGAGGGACATTACCCGGCTGCTTAGAGCAAGCGGCGGACGGAGCTGACCAGCCCGAATGGGACGTCTGCGCCACATACCTGCAGGACTCCCGCATCAACATGACCGTGAGGCAGGTGCTGGGCCCCGGACAGAGATTCACCGACGAGTCAGAGAGCGAGAGCCTGTCAGTGGCGTCTCAGAGCAGCTCTCACCAGCACAGCGTACCCGAGCCACAGAGCGGGGCCCCCGAGCCACAGAGCGGGGCCCCCGAGCCTATTTGGAGAGGAGGGGGAGAGCATTGCTGATTTGGCTGCGTGTATATATGTTCGGGGACGGACTTTTATTTATCCCGTTGCGTCGAGTTTCTACCTGACTGCACAACTGCCACTGTGCCTTGGGGTGTATGTATGGGACGTGTAATGGCCTTCGCACCCTGGTGAGAAGACATGAGTCGCTCCTTTTCTCTCTCCAACCCCCTCCCCCGCGCCCCCAGCTTTGCCCTTCAGTTAGACCCACATATCATGAGAATACACTGTCTTAGCTTTAAGACCAAATTTGGGGAGAGTCTATTTAGGAGCAAGGTTAGGGTGGCCAACAAGCCCCCAAATAAAATTGGTCACTCACTCCATGGCTGTTTGTGGGGGGGGGGGGCGCTGCAGTGCACATTTCACCAACAAAATACACAGTCACTCCACTTTGCAGTATATCCTGTGAAGCGCTTTGAGACGTCTCAGTGACGTGATAAGGCGCTACGTGAAACGCAATGATTATTATTATTATTAGCTCTTAAAGAACCAGCTTCCAAATTAAGCCTAAGTTTGTTCTGCAAGGGCCTGCACAGCCTTAAATTTTAAGGCAGCGTTCTGAAGGCCAAAGCCATGAGGTTATTTTCGACCTCCAAATCACTGAAAAGTCCTCTGTTGATATCTCATAGATTTGTACATCTCTCTCTCTCGCGCTGTTTGTTTTTTAAACTCCTTCTCTTCCCCCCCCCCCACCACCCCCCTTTTTCAGGCCAGTTCCTTGATTTTTGTCAGCAATTAGAATTTAATTAGCTAATCATTTGCAATTAGGACATTTCAGCAATCAGACATTTAAACAAAGGCCCATTTTGAGCACTAAATACAGACCAGACAATCACCAGATTGGATCCCGGGCTCAGTTAGTTGATCTCAGCCACGTTGGCTGCCACAATTACCTGCCGTATCCCAGGTTGGTTGGGGATGAGGGGGGAATCAGCCAGTGTCCTCACGTATTTCTTTCATTGCACTGATTTGATTACAACACAGTTGGGGTGTGGAACCCAATTCCCAGCACGCGTGTACAAGCAACTCGCAGGGCCTCCTGCCATGCTGAAAAAGCCTTGTCAAGGTCGCTATATCACCAGTGACGTCACTTGGAAAATTGCGGAAAAATATCCCCCCCCCCCCCCACCCCGAATTGCGAGGCGTTCGGCAAATGTGACGGGAAATTGCGGCGAGCTGCTTGGTGCTATTGAAACAACACGCGTTTCGCGGAACGACCCGGATTAAAGCTTTACAGACGTACATTTCCCGAACGTGTCGTCGTGTTTAAAATGCTAAAAAAAATAATCTTCGTTTGAATAGGACAGCGCTTAGCAAGAACTGGTCGCAGGGGTCTCAGTTCAGGCCCAGACGCCGAGGAAACAGACAGCGGTAGTTTCCCGCAGCTGCGATTCCCATCGTGGTTCACTCGTGCTCGGGCACGACCGGAGACGTTCCACCCACAGCCGCCGCGGGGCCCACAAAATAGACAGTCACTCCGCCGCACAGTATATTCTCTGAAGCGCTTTGAGGCGTGTCTCAATAAGGCGCTGTATCAAAGGCAAGGATGATTACTGTGGAATTTTGACGTCTAAAGCGACGCCATTGTTGTCGTTGGTTGTCATTAGACGGCTCTAGAAGGACAGGACTTTTTATTTTGCCCTCTGTCCCCCCCCCTGCATGTTTCCTCCCCACACACGCACACACATACATACCCCCCATCCACACATGCACACTCTCCCTCCCCATCCCCCCCCACACACACGCTCCCTAACCCACGCTCCCTAACCCATCCACCCCCCCCACACACACACCCCCCACCCACACCCCACACACACACACATACTCCCTACCCACACACCTCCCATGCACATCCCCCATGCCCGCACACACACACACACACACACGCTCCCTGCCCGACCAACCCCACACACACACACACAGGTGTTCCCTCTTCTCTACACACACACACACGCGCACACAGACACCCCAACACACACCCCTACACACATCCCCACACACGCACCACTCTCCTCTGTGTGACGCTGGGTGTTGGGAGGCAAACCAAGCTAAGCCACATCATAAAAACCACAGCGGCAGCTATTTATCAAAGTCGCAAACCAGTCCAAGCAGATATAGCTCACGATGGGAAAACAAGTGCTGTTTATGAAATCTTTATGTTTCATTAAATATATTCTATATATTTTACAGTTATGAGGCACTTTTACGTTCCAATAAATGCCGAGCAAAGCGCTGCCAGAGCTGGTGTTAAATGTGTTGACGCCAGTCGGTGGCTGTGGATTGAATCCTCCCTGGGGTGCAGTTCGGTAATGGTGTGAGCAAAACATGCCCCAAGGTATCCAACAGACACTGTTATTTCAGGATTCCAACAGTAACAGTCCTAGTGAGTGGCGACGAGATTGATATGTTACTCTCAGGCTTCTCTTTGAGGAAAAGCAAGACAAACAAATGACATTTACACGTTGCCTTTCACGGCGGAAGGATGTCCCGAGGCGCTGGGCGGTCAGGGATTTGGACCCGAGTTGGGGGGTTGGGATCAGGGAGGGGTGGAGGGCAGGGAGGGTGGGGGCGTAGGAGAGTGGCCGAAGACGCGGTCGAAGAGGAGGGTCTTGAGACGTGCCTTGAAGGAGGCGAGGGAGGGAGGGAGGCGAAGGGAATCTGAGACGGAGTTCCAAAGCGTGTGGGGGGCAGAGAGGCTGAAGGTCCAACCGTTGACGGCGGCGGGGGGGGGGGGGGCCGGAGCCTGCTGAGCGACAGGTTGTACGCGGCGTCGTGGTTGGAAGATTCCAGTTAACCTTTGTTTCGATCGACCCTCGAGCCGAGTTTGCTTTAAATGCTTCCGTCTCGCCGACTGTTCAGGTCGCAGCCCGTGCTTGTGTTCTCCGTCTCCGCTCCGCTACACACTGGCGTTGGCTTACTGCGGTCCGCACGCCCCGGGGTGGGGGGGGGGGGGGCCACTGAACACCCGCTGAACACTCAAATGTTTGGTCACAACGCCTCAAGCCTGCAGCGTTGCTCAGGCGAGCACCCGCACGGCTGATACAATCGGTGTGACAAACGTGTGCAAAGATAGAGCTGTCCTGAAGCGGTGAGAAGTTAGTGACCTGCACTGGGGGCCGTCGGAATAGTTGGGAGTTTTGACGCAAATCTCCGCTGGCCTTCTTCTGCGAATCCTCGCTCTTACAAACCACTGACCAGCAGTCAGGGTTATCTACCAAGACACGACTGAGTCCTGTAGCTCAGTGGTTAACAGCGCTCGCCTCGTAAGCGAGAGGACCCGGGTTCGAATCCCCGGGCAGGGCAAAACCTTCAGCAAATTTCCTTACTCCGCACTATTTACCGAGCAGTAACTAGTAACCCGGTTGTTAGTCAATTGGCGGATCGCTTTCCGGGGTTAATAATCCCTCCAGCCCCCCCCAAAAAAACAATAGGTCACTCAATTTGTGACTGTTTGTGGGACGCTGCTGCGTGCAATTGGCTGCCGCATTTCGCCCACACACCGCACGCTTTGAATATCCTGTGAAGCGCTTTGAGACGTCTCAGCAATGTGATCAGGCGCTATATCGAATGCAAGGATTATTATTATTAGCACATTAGTGTGTGTGGGTGTGCCTGGTTACGTACGTGTACATGTTGACTGGCCCGGACACTTCTCACCCAATGGAAGTATATTGTCAAGAATTACCAGTGAGGATTGAGTTCCTGGACCTTGGAGCAGCTGTTGACTAACAACCGGGTTCGTACTCACTGCTGTCCAGCGCCCTGGGACGTCTTTCCGATGTGAAAGGTGCTCTACAAGTGTAATTTGATGATGTTGTTGTCGTTGCTCCCTCCACCTGCTGGTGTGGGGACGAACAAGGAAGCCAATGGCCTCAGCTCTGACAGTCATTGAGCGAGGAGCGAAGGGGTTGGGCTGCCATGTGCTAATTCCACTCCACCGTCCTCTCCAAAGAAGATTCCATCGACGCTGCTTTGCGATGGTCGCCCTGCCTACCTTGTTCTGGTTGAAGAGTCTTTGGTCGTACTGGATTTCGGTTGACACCCGTTGATTTGGCACCCCCAAGGCAATCAGCTCACTGATATCTCGATCCTGGTCCTTCTGCAGTTTGGAACTGATGGTTTCCAAGCAGGGCGAAACCTTGGGCAAGTTTCCTTACTCCTCACGCCTAATAATAATCCCTCCAAAAAAAAAAAACAATAATTAAATTGGTCATTTTCAATCTACGACTGTTTGTGGGACATTGCTGTGTGCAATTGGCTGCCGCATTCGCCCACAAATATACAGTCAATTCACTTTACAGTGTGTTCTGTGAAGCGCTTTGGGACGTCCTCCCGACGTGAAAAGCGCTATATCAAATGTAAGGATTATTATTATTATTATAATAAATAACAGTAATGATCCTTGCATTTGATGCAGCGCCTTATCACTTCTGCGAGACGTCTCAGAGCGCCTCAGAATAGTGAATCGGCTGTGTATTTGAAGTGGCCAATTTGTTATTATTTTTTGTGAAGGAATTATTACCCCCAGAAAAGCGATCCGCCAATTGACTAACAACCGGGTTCCCCATTACTGCCAGATAAACAGCAGAGTGTGGAGTAAGGAAACTTGCCTAAGGTTTCACCCTGCCCGAAATGGGCCAAAGGGCCTTGTACATCCAAGACCTATTGTGTGTTCATCAAATAATTTATCTTTTTTTTAAAAAAATTGAATCATTTGATGAAGGGCAATCAGGTTTATTTAACCACCCATTATTGTGACAGTCGGTCTTCAGAGCGCGAGTGCGCAGCTAAACACAGCGGAGGCAGAAAACCCCATAGCCACAGCACAATTATCGAGAAAGCGTTCCCATGTTTCTGTTCTCTGGCGTCTGTTCTCAAAGTGCAAGTTTCAGATCGACTCGAAAATGACTTCAAGTTAATCGAGTTCCGTGTTTTCCATTTTTTCTCTCCAAAAAAACCCAAGATAGCTTCCCACGAAAGAAAGAGAGTGAAAGGAAAGCGGGAAGAAATAATGTAGGTGTTTGGAGTCGTTATAAGAACCATTATCAATGATTTCATTCCACCGGTGTATTTCTGACTTTCTCAGACGCTCAAATATACAATGCAAAGTAATGGGGAACACTCCGGCTCTGTGGCGAGGATTGACAGCAAGTACACATGGGACTGAATGGATTGCTTTTTTCCAAAGAGTCAGCAAGCAGGCGGTTGGGGGGGGGTGAAGCTGAATGGCCTTCTATACTGTAACTTTCTGTGGTTCTGAAGGAAATGGAACAGTACCTTCTGATACCCGTCGAGTTTTCCTCCCGAGTGAGAGGATCTTCCAGCCTTTAATAATAATAATAACCCTTGCCTTTGATACAGCGCCTTATCATGTCGTTGAGACGTCACAAAGAACTTCACGGAATATATTGGACAGTGATTTGACTGTCTGATTTGTGGGCGAAACGTGGCAGCCAATTGCACACAGCAGCGTCCCACAAACAGTCGTGGATTGAGTGACCGCATTTTTTTTTGGAGAGATTATTACCCTGGAAAGTGATCTGCCAATCGACTAACAACTTGGCAAACGGAGACGTGTGGAATAAGGTTTTTCCTCAAACCCAAGTCCTCTCACTTGTGAGGCGAGTGTGCTAACCACTACACTACAGGACTCCAATGGGACTCATACTGGAAGATTGAATTCCCCGCTCCCACTCCAACAATGTATCAGCGCAGTTACACAGATGGATATAACACGGAAACAGGCCCAGGAGGGTATTTTTACTCTTCATAAACTCCCATCACTCCTGTTCCCTCTCCTATTCCCCTCTATTCCCTTCTCCATCATGTTCACAACAAGCTTACTCATCAACTAATGTGCTTGTTCAGTTAGTTGAGTAATGAGTTCCTTTAGCACTTGCTGCACACTGTCTAATTACAATGTCAACACAATTTGCATCCATTAAAAATGCACAACTGCTTAAAACTGGAATGAAACTGATTCAAAATGAAACCCAGAAGGTGCACAAAAAGTCCTTAAGCTTTACCTGGCTCAGTTGGTCGTGCTCTCGCCTCTGAGTTAGAAGTTTGGGGGTTTAAGCCCTACGTCGGTGACTTTGAGTGCACCAACGCTGGGAGGAAACAAGTTAAACTGAGGTTTGTGCTTGCTCAAGTGGACGTTAAAGATCCCTTGAGTGAGACTATTCAAAAAGAGAAAGGGGTTTCTCTCTCCTGATGTCCTGGCCAACAACTGCCCAGATAAAATTGGCCGCCCACTTCAAAGCTGGGGACATTGCTGTGTGTAAATTGACTGCCAGGTTTGCCAACATATGCAGTCACTGGACTTTACGGTAAAATCCTGTGAAGCATTTCTGCTCTGAAAGGTGCTTTAACAGATGTAGGGACTAATTATCATTAATAATTATTATTGTGAAAGCGTGGAAATCACTCGTCACAGAGAGCCGTAGATGCAAGGATTAATAGGTTTGTCAATATTTGAAACAAAAACATCTCTTCCACAGTATCTATGGTCTGCTAAATCGTTAAATCAATTATTATCAATTATTAATGTCAGCTGAGGAGAAGATAAGTTTACTGTACGAGCCTCTCCCACCCAATGCTCTTATTCAGTCTGCAATGATCGAAATACACAGTAGCCCAGCAACCGAGGGAGGGGAGGGAGGAAAGGCGGTGGAGTTAAAAGTGTATGATCCATAAATTGGATTGTGCTGCACAGTTGAAGAGTTTTATTGACTTATGTCTAAGAACATGAGACAATTGATAGATCAGCACTGAAATTACGTCAGATGTGATAATGTAACCGGAGTCGATAGTGTATTAGTGACTTGGTATTAGGACAATAAGCAGCTGAGCTCTGTTATTCAGTTGCCCGCAATGCTCTGTCACTGCAGCCCCACAGGCATTAAGGAAGCTCTAGCTGTAATGACATGTGCAAGGGGACGGGAGATTAATATTGATCTCTTAGAAAGGCACAGGAGATGCTTCCCCCCCCCACCACCCCTTCACTGCTCGAGAATCTCCTTGTACAGCGAGATTTCACTCGTCCCTTGTTACCGACCAACAGTGGCCAAAGCCCAGCTCGGGGGGGGGGGGTTGTCTCAACAACAACAACAAATAACATTTACACAGCGACTTGCACGTCAGGAAGACGTCTCAAGGCGTTGGACAGTCAGGGATTTGGACCCAAGCTGGGGGTTTGGGATCAGGAGGAGTGGAGGCCAGGGAAAGTGGTGGGTGGGGGGGGGTACGAGGGTGACCGAAGGCACGGTCGATGAGGAACACCTACTACTCCCCCGAAACTCTTGAACTTCTCCCTCGATTCCTCCTCCTATGACCCATCCATCCCCATGTTCAGGTCGTACCAGAAGACCGTCCTTTTTGACCGTGGCTACGGTCACTTCCCCCTCCCCCCCCCCCCCACCACCCCCACCTCCCGGCTCGACATCGTGCTCAAGTGCTCTGGGACGCTACCCTGAGTGAGAGGTGCTGTGTTGATGCAAGTTGTTGTGGCTGTTGGTGCGATGAAGATTGTCTCCTGTTCGATAGGCCTTGAGTGAGCGATTCTGGTCGAGTTGCCAGACTCCTGGGGGATTTGTGAGAGGAAGAGTAGATTTCTACAGAAACCTCATTCCACTGTAGGGGCACTGACACCGGTAATACACTACCTGTCCAGACAGAGAAATAACTTCAGCTCCACAGTGTGTGTTGATGCACTGACAGTCTGTTACACGGATCAATAGCAATATTCTGTTAAGGTTGTGTTGGACAGTAGCCATATTAACTTGCATGTGTTTGTGTTTGTGCAGCAGAGCTTAACTCTTTGTGAGCTGAGCGGGTTTGCCAGCTGCCAAATCCACGCCTACTTCAGGAACTTATTGCGGCGTAAGATTTATTCGTCGCTCGTTAACCGTTAACCCCTTCCTGGCTGGTGCCCCAGCGAATAATGCTTTAAAACTCTGGTCCTCACCTGAGCCTGAAGGGAAACAGCGGACTGCGTATTTAATAAGGCAAATAATCCTTGCATTTGATACAGCTCCTTACCCCGACTTCGAGACGTCTCAAACGTAGGCTGTAAAGGTAGGGACTGTGTATTTTGTGGGCGAAATGCGGCAGCCAATTGTGCACAGCAGCGTCCCCACAAACAGTCGTGGATTGAGTGACCAAATTGTTATTATTTTTCATTGATTTTTTTGAAGGTATTATTATCCCCGGAAAAGCGATCTGAATCAACTAACAAGTGGATTCCAACTTACTGCGAGGTAAACAGAGGTGTGTGGAGTAAGGTTTCACCCTGCCCGGGAATCGAACCTGGATCCTCTCGCTTGTGAGGCGAGCGCTTTAACCAAACACTACAGGACTCCAAGGTGAATTTGGTCGGTGAACGCAGCAGCTAATTTGCGCCCAGGATTGTCCTCAACACAAATAGTGCTGAGCTGAACGACCGATTGGTCTGGGACAGCGGGAGGAACTCCCTTCGCCTCCAGAGCATCGCCGCGGGATCTTTAACCCACCACCTGCGCTGCGGGTGTCTGAGAGGTAAAGGTGCCTCGAAGGGTTAACCTGGGACGAAATGATACAAGCGATCGGGGTGAAATGGGAGCTGATTGGTGTGGGTTTGCAGCAGGCTGCGCGCTTCCAGTTCCAGCAACGAGGCTGGAAACCAGGGATGTGATAAAACAACCTGCTCCAGTTCAACTGGTACATGAGCACTAACACAGTGCCTGACATGGGGCCAGGCCACAGCACAGCTACGCTCCCGGGAATGTGTGTGCAGCGTACATGTTCGTGCTGTGTGTGTCTATAGGAGATACACGTGTGCTGTGCGAATACAGTTCACCCAGCACACGGTGTGTGTGTGTTCAGTATATATGTGTGCTGTGTGTATACAAGGTATACATGTGTATGTGTACAGTACATACGTGTGTGCTGTGTGTATACATGCGTTGTCTGTGTGTGTGTGTGTGCGCACAGTATATACACGAGTGCTGTGAGTACAGTATATATAACAACAATTTGGATTTATATTGTGCTCAGCATCCCAAGATGCTGAAATACAGTGTATATGTGCTCACTGTGTGTGTGTGTGTGTGTGTGTGTTACAGTATATACGTATTTGCTGTGTGTATACACGATGATAATAATAATACTTGCACTTAATACAGCGCCTTATCACGTCGGTGAGACGCCTCAAAGCGCTTGACAGAACATACTGAAAAGTGGAGTGACTGTATAGTTTGTGGGCGAAACAGATTTACACGACAAAGATACGTAAACCCCAAAGATATCCAGACAAGCGACGGCGCTCTGGGGGAGTCTGATAACGTGTCCCAGCTCCCCCAAGCCTCAACCCATCTTGTGATTTGGTGACAAACCAAAAATGGCCCTCCCCAAAGAGCCAGTCCGCGCTCCCATCAATCCCTTTGCTCGGGCTGCCCCCTGATGGCCACGTTTTGCCTCTGCCACTGCCCCCGCAACCGTTCATTCCCTCTCCACGTCTCCCAGATGAATTGGTCATTCGCTCCACGGCTGCTTGTGGACCTTGCTGCACACAAACCGCCCGTCGTGCTTGCTGGCAATTACAGTAAAGTTCGCTGCGCTTGACAGCAATTTGCCTGTGAAGCGATGTGAGACGTTCCGACGTTCCAGCTGTGTCACGTGCGAGGGTTACAGGTTTTATTCTTTCAAGAGAGACAGAGGCCCAGGAATCATGATAATAATAAGAAGAATTGTTGCCTTTGATACAGCGCCTCATTGCGCCATCGAGACGTCTCAAAGCGCTTCACAGAATAGGGGTGAAATGCAGAAGACAATTGCACACAGCAGCGTTCCCCACAAACAGTCGTGGATTGAAGGGACCAAATGATCGATCGATCGATCGATCTATCCATCTATCCATCTATCCATCTATCTATCTATCTATCTATCTATCTATCTATCTATCTATCTATCTATCTATCTATCTATCTATCTATCTATCTATCTATCTATCTATCTATCTATCTATCTATCTATCTATCTATCTATCTATCTATCTATCTATCTATCTATCTATCTATCTATCTATCTATCTATCTATCTATCTATCTATCTATCTATCTATCTATCTATCAGGGATTATTACCTCCAGAAAAGCGATTGGCCAATCGACTACCACCCGGTTCCTGTTAGGTGAACAGACGTGTGGAGTGAGGAACTTGCCAATGTTTCACCTGCCCGGGAATCAAACCCAGGTCCTCTCACTTGTGAGGTGAGTGCTCACAAGTGAGAGGTACTTGTGACTCCGACTGAGGACTGAGAATATTCAGTCTTAACCACGCAGCTGAGCTAAGCTCCACGGTGACGCTAGCGATAAAATATTGCAATCGAGTCAATCCTCTTCCTCAAAGCCAGTCCAGTTCCTGAGCCAGACGGGGGTCCTCCCTCAGTATTTCACAACACAACTAATGACAGACCAGTTAGTCTGACTTGTTGGCAGGACTCAGACAACAGTCACTGGGGGTAGGAACTCTTCCCACTCAGGTCTTGTTAACCCTGCAAGCCAAAGCCCTAATGGGTCGGGTGGTGCGAGCTGGACAAGTTTGTCAGACAACGGTATCAACGGGCAAGTTATGTGGTTTTTACAGCTTAAACTAAATGCTCCCAAGCCTTGGCTCTTGCCAACCTGTGCCTAATACTCTCCAGATTTTGGGGTAAGCAGAGTGGATGCCACCAGAGAGAGAGCGAGAGAGAGTGTGTGTGTGTGTGTGCATTCCTGATGCAGGGAAATTTTCATGTGAGGTGACATACAGAGGTGGAGTTCTGAGAAAAGGTCCCCGACCTGAAACGTTAACTCACTTTCGTCTCTCCATAGATGCTGCCTGACCTGCTGAGCGTTCCCAGCGACTCCTGCTTTTATTACATAAGGTGGAATCTTTAGTCGGGTGCTGTACAGAGACAATGTTCGTTTTGGTCAACCGGACGTCTGACACGTACGGAAACCCATCGCCGTTGCTCAGGAGCATCCAAATCCAACTGAGAATTCCAGGCATCCCACCTACACATGGAAATCCCAGGGATAGATGGATAGTAAGAGAGAGAGTGACAGAGAGAGAGAGAGAGTGGGGCGGGTGTGGGGGGTGGTGGTGGTGGCGGGGGTTGGGGGGTGCCCTCTTGTTTGCTGCACGGTAGGTAAACACATGCAGCAGACCTGTAAGGGTGGGGATGGGTGTCGGAGGGAGATAGAGAGAGAGAGAGAGAGAGAGAGAGGGAGGAAGGAAGGAAGGGAGAGGAGATGAAGTGTTGTAAATTCAAGAGGAGTTTGCAAATGAATGTAGCTATTTGCCGGCGGGGAAATTGATGTCAAAGGGGCTGTTGTTATCCTCCTAAGTTGCTTACCGCAGGCGGCTGCTCGCAAACACAATGGGCAGCGAAACACGTGACTCCGCGGGCATTCAATCACAACATTACCAGCAAACTGATTTATATTCCTCACACTGACGCCCGGCTGCTGCTCTGTTAATTGCATTGCCCCAACAACCTGCTGTTGGGCTGAGTAATGGGCCTGCGTGTCTCAGGCACGCACACACGTGTATACACGTGCACACACAGATATACACACACACATATACACACTCACTCACACACACACACAAATATACACACACACACACAGATATATACACACACACATAGATATACACACACACATTAGATATATACATACGCACAGATATACACACACTCACGCAGATATACACACAGATACACACACAGATATACTCACTCAGACATAAACACACACACGTGCGCACGCACGCACAGATACACACCCACTCACATAGATACGCACGCGCACACAGATACACATACATACACGCGCACACACAAAGATACACACACACTCACACAGATACACAGACACACACACGCACACACAATTCTTGAACTGTATCCTCTGAGTGAGTGAATTAAAAGAGTAAATAATCCGCCATAATCAAAGATGGCTTTTGTTGAAAAGAATGTATAGTTGGTGTCAGCTCTGCTCAGTGGCTGCGCTCTCACCTCTGGGTAGGAAAGGCTGCAGGTGCAAATGCCCACATTGGGACTCTGAGCCCACAGTTCAAGCTATCACTGCAGTGCAGTACAGTGTGGTGGGTGGGGGTGGGCAGGCGGCGGTGTTGGGGGGGTGGGGATAGAGAGAGAGAGAGAGGGACGAGTGCTGCATTATCGGAGGTGACAAAAATGACATCCGCCCATCTCCAGAAGCCGAACATTTGACAGGCGATCTTCGTTTTCTCCTCGTCGGGGAAACAGCCCTTTAAATCGTCGCTCCCTCTCTGTGTCTGTCGTCCGTCCGTCCGTCCGTTCCGCCCATCCCTCCTCCATCCACGTCTCAACCTTTCTTTCCCTCCCGTCTTGAGAAAAAAAGGAGCGACATTATTTTAACAGCGAGCAGCTTAGCTCCGCACTGCATGTAGGTCAAGGCAGCTATTAAGTTCACTGAAGCATACGCTGACTGTATGATAGGTAATTTAGTTGGCTGGAACAGCCTCTTCATAACAATGCCCTTGAACTGACATCCAACTAATTGAGAATTTCTTTTTCGGAGGCGAGAGGGAAATATTCTTGGTGTAATTACAAGGGCTTTTTTACTTAGATATTTAATTAATTTGATTTTCCCCTTCGGTTGATCTCGGTCTGGGCTGTATTTCCTTATCCCCACTTGCCAATACCGCCTAAAGACCTTTCTTTTTGGTGGTGTTTAACAGTCATCTCCCCCCACCCCCCCCCCCGCCCCCTCTTCCCTCCCCCCCTGGCTCGGGGTCAGACTCCGCTACTGCCAAGAGCTCCAGGACACTACCCCGTGTGAAGGGCGCGATATACAGGCAAATTGTTGTTTTACCTGCTGAGTTATATTAGTGCCGACCTTATTGTGGATTCCCGTAGCGTAGTGGTTAGAGCACAAGCCTCGCACAATCAGCTGCGGCGTTTCACCCACAAAATATACAGTCGATTCACTTTACAGTGGTTCGGGGTCCACAGAATCGGACCCCATGTGTGAGAGAGAAAGCAAGAGAGCGCATGTGTGTATGAGAGAGAGAATGTGCGTTTGAGACAGAGACATTGCATGTGTGAGAGAGGATGTTAGTGAGAGGTGATGTGGGTTCCTTGCAATTTACAATCACACAGCTATTTTCTCTGTAGATTCAGCACTGGATTGGGGACTGTGGGCTGGGGGTCGAGGTAGGGGGTTGGGGGCTGGGCTGGGGAGGGAGTTGGGGGCTGGGGCTGGTGTGATAATGTGTCAGTCGTGGCAGGCAATGGCAGTAAATAATGGAGTTCAGCCCCAGAAGCCAGCGTTTCCTCGGGCTCCGTGAATTTTGAACGGTTTCTGTGCTTATCAGGAGTCTCCACATGTGGACCTGGGAACGAAGCCACTAATTAGCCGTTGCGATCTCACAGCCGATCTCCTTTGTCGCTATCAGAGGTGACTCCGCTCTCCTTGAATACCGTTCTGCCTTCATAATTACAAAGCGGTGGCAGTCTTTAGCGAATGTCAACACAAACAAGCTGCTTGCTCCTCCCGTCAGCTCTGCTGGGTGCCGCAAACTGATCTCGTCGTGATCAGCAGAACAAAAATGTGTTCTGTAACAGTAAAAATAATAATAATAATAATGATGATGATAATAATTCTTGCATTTGATATGGCGCCTTATCACGTCGTCGAGAGGACTCAAAGTGCTTCGTGGGATTATTTTTTACCGTGAAGTGCAGTGACTATATGTTTTGTAGTCGAATAGAGGTTATATGTTACCAATGGTGGGGTGAAAACCTTAGACGAGTTTCCTTACTTCACACGTTGACACGTCTCAAAGTGCTTCACGGGATAGACTGTAAAGTGGACTGACTGTACTTTGTGAGTGATACGCAGGAGCCAATTGCGCACACATTTTTCTTGAAGGATTATTACCCCTGGAAAGCGATCCGCCATTCGACTAACAACTGGGTTCCTGTTTACTGCTCAGTAAACAGAGGCGTCTGGAATGAGGAAACTTGCCTATGGTTTCGCCCCGCCCTGGGAATTGAACCCAAGCCCTTTCGCTTGTGAGGGGAGTGCTACAGTACTCCATACTGGCCCCAGTAAATGTGAACCAGTCAGACCTGAGGTCAAGAAGGGACTGAGCTACGGTGACATTGAAAATCACAGGGTGCTGGAGTAAGGAGGAGGGAAATGTCACACTGTGACTGCGCTGAGCACTGGTGTGTTCTGATCTGATTGCCCGTTACTGTGGATCTGTCTGATTATAGTCATTAATGTTGCATAGCTGTATTTTAAATGTCCCAGTGACATGTTGCTCCTTTGCTTGTTGTCAAGCGATTGTGTGTGAGAGGCGAGGTGGGGGCGAGGGTGTGGGGGGGGGGGGTGGTGTAGAGAGGGCTGTGTGGGGTTGATGCGGTGGGGAGATGAACTGCAAAGAGTTCACATCACCCGTTCACTCTCTGGGTTAAGAATAATAATTTACATTTGACCTTATCACGTCTTCGAGGCGTCTCAAAGCGCTTCACAGAATACACTGTAAAGTGAATTGACTGTATATTTTGGAGTCCTGTAGCTCAGTGGTTAGAGCACTCGCTTTGCAAGCGAGAGACCTGAGTTCAATCCCCGGGGGGTCAGGGCGAAACCTTGGGCAAGTTTCCTTACTCCACACAGAGCCTAATAATAATCCCTCCAAAACCAAAAACAATAATAAATTGGTCATTTTCAATCCACGACTGGGACATTGCTGTGCGCAATTGGCTGCCGCGTTCGCCCACAAATATACAGTCACTTCACTTTACAGTGTGTTCTGTGAAGCGCTTTGAGACGTCGAGAAGATGTGAAAAGCGCTATATCAAATGCAAGGATTATTATTATTATTTTGATTTTGTGGATGAAACGCGATAGCCAATTGCAGGCATCAGCGTCCCACAAACAGTCGTGGATTGAGTGACCAAACTTTTTTTTAAAAAAGGTTCATTACCCCCGGAAAAGTGATCCGCCAATCGACTAACAACCGGGCTTTACTGCTAGGTAAACAGAGACGTGTGGAGTAAGGAAACTTGCCCAACATTTTGCCCTGGAAGTTGTGGAGACTTTGAGCTCACCGTTCAGGCTGTTACTCCCAGTGCAGTAATGGGGGGTGGGATGGTGGGGGTGGGAGTGTGCTGCATTGTCAGAGGTGCCATCTTTTAGATAATAATAATACTAATAATCCTTGCATTCGATACAGAGCCTTATCACGTCATTGAAACGTCTCAAAGCGCTTCATAGGATAAACTGTAAAGTGGATTGACTGAGATGTTACTCAAGGTTTCGGCTGCTAACGCTGTTCAAAAAGAGAAGGGAGTTTCTCCCAGTGTTCAGGAAAACACTCCTGTAGATTAAGTTGATGTTTTCCTATCTGTGAGGCATTGCTGTGCCCAAATTGTCTTGTGCGTTATGCATGCACCTGACAGTCACTACACCTAATAGCAATTTGCCTTGAGGCTCTTTGAGCTGTTTCGATGTTACGTGTGCTTTGTCAAACGCAAGATTATTGTGATTGGAATGATTCGTTCTCTCGTGTCAGCCTGTCAGCTTTTTCTGCCTCTGTCTCTCTGTCTCTCTCTCTCTCTCTCCATTATCTGTTTCTCTACATCTCCTTGTCTCTCTTTATTTTCATCTGTATCTCCGACTGGTTGCTTGTCTCGCTCTCTTTAACTCTCTGTTATTTGTCCATCACTATCTCTCTGTCTCTCTCTCTCTCCCTCTTTCTCTTTCTCGACAATCTCTCTATTTTAATTCGTCTCTGATCGTCTGCATGTGTCTTTCTCTTTAACTCTCTGTTGTCTGACTGTCTCTATCACTTTGTCCCTCTGTATCTCTCTGTGCGCTTTTGACAAGTGAATCTTTAATAATAATTATAATAATACTAATCGTTGCATTTGATATAGCGCCTTATCACATCGTTAAGACGTCTCAATGCGCTTCACACAATACACCGTAAAGTCGATTGAATGCACGATTGAATCCCACGTGAGGACTTGAGCTCGCACAGTCTAGAGCTGACACTCCAGTGCAGCGTTGGGAGCGTGTTATACTGTCGGAGATGCCGTCCTTCGGATGAGACATTAAACCGAGGTTCCGTCTGTCGGTTCAGGTGCCGTTAGAGACCCCGCGGTGCTAGTTGAAAAGAGAAGGGAGTTTCTTTCTTTATCCCCCAGATAAAAGCTAGTCACTCACTCCACACTCATTTAATTTCACGGTAAATCCGGTGAAGCGCTTTGAGATGTCCTTCTGCAAGGATTATTATGATTATTAATATTATTATTAGGTGGATGCATGACATTTGTAATGATTTACCGACTGCCTTGTTTTGAACGCAGGTTTACAAATGATCAGTGCGGCGGTTCCCGCAGCTATTGTTCACCGTTGTTAAGAAACCTTTTCACGCGCCGGGAGAGAGAGAGAGAGAGAGAGAGAGAGAAAAAGACATCACCAGCAGAAATGAGAAACTACGCGTCAGTCAGTCAGTCATCCACCTCCCTGACACCTGTCTCTTCTTTACCTTCAGCTGCCGACTGAAGCCAGTCAAAGCAGAAGCTGGTTCCAGTGGGGAGCTCGGGCTTGGGAACTGGTACAGTGTTAGGAGGACCCCAACAGGCAGCGAACAGGCAGTGATGTGGAGGCCTTTTGAATGTTCCTCCGCACAGAGGGGCTGGTGAGCTTCAGCAAGCAGCTGCTCCAGATGTACACATGCTTCGCTCCCTCCCTTGCCTCCTTCAAGGCACGTCTCAAGACCCTCCTCCGATCACCCTCCTACCCTCCCTCCCTTCCACCCTTCCTCCCTGACCGTCCAGCCCTCCAGGACGTCCTCCCGACTCGAAAGGCGCTGAGTAAATGTCATCTTGTATTGTACCGTCGATGAAGAAATGACATTTGTGCTGCAGCTTTCCTGTCGGGAAGACACCTCAAAGTGCTCAACACGGATATTAATAATAATAATCCTTGCAATTGATATAGCGCCTTATCACGTCATTGAGATGCCACGGAGCGCTTCACAGGATACACTAAAGTGAATTGACTTTCTATTTTGTGGGCGAAACGTATCACAATTAGATGGAGAAACGGGTTTCAAATAATACAGTACAAAATGACATTTTTAATAGTGCATTTCACGGCGGGAGGAGAAGGAAACATGCGGGTTTTAGTTTTCTTTAGTAAATAATCTTACATTCTCATACTAATAGTTTCGTAACCGTTTTGTGTTCCCCAGCTTGATAGGGGCCATTATTAATTATTGTTAATAACGCCAGTGAAAGCACAACCCTTCTATTAAAAACAAGAATGTGGTCACTCAATCCACGACTCTTTGTGGGATTAGCTTCCGCGTGTGTACCTTGTGGGAGAAACGTGGCAGCCAGTTGCGCACAGCGGTGTCCCGCAAACAGTCGTGGATTGAGTGACCAATTTTTTTTAGAAGGGATTACTACTCCCAGAAAGTGATCCGCCAATTGACCGACAACCGTGTTCCTACTCAATGCTGGGTAAACAGAGGCGCGTGGAGTAAGGGAACTTGCCTAAGGTTTCGCTCTGCCCGGGAATCGAATTTGGGTCCTCTCGCTTGTGAGGCGAGCGCTCTAACCACGACACTACGGGACTCCAGGATGAGGACTAGGGGGCCTAGGGGGTTTTAAGAGGGAAGATTAGATGGAGGACGGGAACATTAAGGTACCAGATTGATCGTGTTATAACCCTGTGGTTCAGGGTCCACAGAGTCAGACCCTGTGTTGTGACAGATTGTTTCAGAGAAAGACGCACTCATATTAACATGCACTTACAGTCAGAGAGAGAGACACACATACACATTTGCATTTATATAACGTTTAGTTTCCACCTTGTGCCCCCTCTCAACATCCCTCTCCACACCCACCCCGTCCTCCACCGGCGTTGCTCAGGCCAACCCCCCCCCCACCCCACATAATAACCTCATCAGTGTAATTGCATCAGGAGAAAATCTATCTTATTTAGCCATGCGCGCTTCATCACAGCAGCCTGTGGGCAAAGGAAAATGTCAGATCCACAATAGCCACAGATCCACAATCAATTTCAAGATCCTCGCACTCGTTCTGAAACCCCTTCATGCCCCGGCACCTCCCTACCTCTCTGACCTTCTTACCCTCCAACCAACGACCCACTGCATCCGCTCGACTGGCTCCAGACTGCCTCATGCCCTTCTGCACCCCAAAACTCTGGAACACTCTCCCTGTATCACTCCTCCTTGCCCCGTCCTTCCTTACCTTCAGGTCGTGCCTAAAGACCTTCCTATTCTACCGTGCCTACGGTCACCCCCTCCCCACTTTCCCCAGGTCGGCGTCATGCTCTACCACGATCAAATACTCTGGGACGCTGCCCTTAGTGTGGAGCGCAATTTAAATGCAAGTTGTTGTTGTTGTTGTTGTTGTAGCCCAATCTGTCTAAACTCTTTCTAATTACTATGCAAATCACACCTGACCAAAAAAAGTGTGTGGCTTTTTTTTTAATCGGTTAATAATGAAGACCGATTATAATCAGAATAATAATAATCCTTGCGTTTGATGCCGCGCTTTATCACATCATAGAGACGTCTCAAAACGCTTCACAGAATATACTGTAAAGTGAATTGATTGTGTATTTTGTGTGGGCGAAACATAGCAGCCAATTGCGCGCAGCAGCGTCCCACACACAGTGGTGGACTGAGTGACCAAATTATTTTTATTCTTTTTTATTATTTTTTCTAGAGGGCTTATTACCCCCAGAAAGCGATCCGACGTTTGATTAACAACCGGGTTCCTACTCACTACTGGGTAAACAGAGGCCAGTGGAGTAAGGGAACTTGCCTGAGGTTTTGCCCTGTACCCCCGGAAATCAAACCCAGACCTGTTGCTTGCGAAGCCCCGCAAACAGTGAAAGTGAACGATCATAAAGCAACATGGGAACAGGAGGAGGCCATTCAGCCACTCAAGCCTGTTCCGCCGTTCTATTAGATCATGGCTGATCTGTACCTCAGCTCCAATTACCCGCCTTTGACCCATCAACACCCTGACCTGACAAACATCATCCACCTCAGTCTCGAAGCAGAGGAGTAAATGGATGGCCACTCAGTGAAATTGGACCATTCAGGGCTGACGAGGCAAACCATTTTGTGGACAGTGTAAAGATCCTAGAAGTGAGACCCTCTTAATGTAACAAACTCTCTCCCGCTCAATCGTCCCTCGAACAGGACAGGACTGAAAGTGCGTAACCTCATCGTGTGAGCAGTAGATGGTGCTATGTCACTCCTCATTGTTTCCCCTGAGGATTGGAGGATATTTTTTCACGGATTCGGTGTTAACGACAGGAACTCAAAATGCACTTTTCTGCAAAAGGGAAAATTTTCTGAAATTTTCTGAAATTGCCAAATTCACGACCGAATTCACTTAAATTTGGAGATCCTGTAGCCTATTGGTTAGGAACTTCCCGGGCAGGACAAAACCTTAGGCAAGTTTCCGTACTCCACACTCCTCTGCTTACTCAGCCCCGACCACAAGATTTCTGGCGCAGGTTTTTCACTCGCTTCGTGGTTGGCTTCTCTGCAAGATCTCCTTTGACCCAAACGTATAATTCTGGGCAAAGCTGGTTTGCCCTAGAAAAACAACAAAAACTTGCGTTTCCATTGTACCCCTCACGTGGGGTAGCGTCCCAAAGCGCTTGACAGTGTCAGAGCACGATGCTGAGCCGGGGGGAGGTGACTGTAGGCAAGGTCGAAGAAGAAGGTCTTCAGGCGTGACCCGAAAATGGGGAAGAAAGGGGCAAGGCGGAGGGATAGGGGAAGAATGTTCCAGAGTTTAGGAAGTGAGAGATGGGGTATGTAAATAGTTGCTAGTGTAGTATAAGGATCATTAGTATTGATCATGTAGTGAATAGATGAATGAAGCAGAATGAATTAAAGAAATAAACACTGCCACGTGGCGTGCGTCACACACACACACACACAGTCCTAGTAAAGAGACACTGAGCTAGGAAGGGTATACCAGAATGCGACCCAAGGCAAAGGAAGATAAGGATAGTTGGATCAGGAGGATGGATAGAAGGCCAACTGCGCTCACAAGGGCATGTGACCTCAGGGAAGGAGAGATAGGAATCTGGGATAATTGGACCAGGAGAATGGATGGGAGGTCAACTGTGTGGGCAGGTATACAAAATTAGCAATTAAAACTGAGGAAAAGGAGGGGCTGGGGCAAAACAGCAGGGTTTTAGAACTGACAATTAAAGAAAGAAGTAATAAGAAGAAAGGAGGTAGAATGCAGATGGCTGGCGAAAAAGGGTATTAAAAGAAAGGTAGCCCAAACTTAGTAGTTTTCGAGCCTCTGAGGAGAGGAAGGGGACAAACCTCTAAGGAGAGGAAGAGGAGTGTCTTTGAGGGAAAGAGGACAAATCTAGCTCTCGCCGGAGTGGACCGCAAGGAGGACAAGTTCAGCCCCTGTGGAGTCCTGTAGCTCAGTGGTTAGAGCACTCGCTTTGCAAGTGAGAGACCTGAGTTCAATTCCAGGCAGAGGGCCAAACCTTGGGCAAGTTTCCTTACTCCACACAGAGCCTAATAATAATCCCTCCAAAACCAAAAACAATAATAAATTGGTCATTTTCAATCTACGACTGTTTGTGGGACATTGGCTGCCGCGTCCGCCCACAAATATACAGTCAATTCACTTTACAGTGTGTTCTGTGAAGCGCTTTGGGACGTCCTCCCGACGTGAAAAGCGCTATATCAAATGCAAGGATTATTATTATTATTATTATTATTGCTGGAGTGGTCCACCAAGAGACGTTTGCAGCTCGAAGCAAGCCGGAGACATTTGAGGCCAGCAGCACACCAGAGATAGTGTTTAACTTTTGTGCCAGCCTTAGAACTTCGTCACGACTTCCTGCCTACTTGATAGTATCTCTCCTACTTACTCAAACACGTACCCAAAACAACATACAAAACAGACAAGAGGTTATTGAGGCACATTTCATATATCACATCATTTTTTTTATGTTTAGAATTTTTAGCATTGAGTTTATCTTGTTAAGATAGTGCTTTAGTAGTCATTTAAGCGCGACGAGTAAATGATAATGTGCGGGTGTAATATGATGGTTAGGCTTGTGTGGTTTTATAATTGCTAATAAAACGTTTTAATGATATCCTTGGTTTGGTTTCTGACAAAAGCTTGAACTCAATTTTACAGGTAGAATTTACCGAGTGAGAAGGTGAGAGAGACTGAAAAGGTCTTAGTTGACTCATCACTCGCTCACTTTGTACAGATTGTGTGACGCTGCAATAAACAAGGCAAACAGGATGACTGGGGACTTTGCCAATCAATTGAGTTCAGATCCCCAGACGTCATGCACCAGCTGAACAGTGCTCTGGTCAGGCCATACCTGGGCACTGTGTACACTTCTGGTCACTGTGACATAAGGGTGTTGTTACTTAGGCCTTAGAGTCATTCAGAGAAGAGCATTGAAACTGATCCTAATGTTATAGGATGAGCAATGAGGAGCAATTAAATAAGGCAGAGCTTTGACTGTTTGTAGTAACTCGCTGTGCACAAACTGGCTGCTATGTTTGCCTTCAAAAATGAGTCAATAATAATCATTTGGTATATAGCACCTTTTACAATGGGAGGACGTCTCAAAGCGCTTCACAGGATTTAATCAGAGGACAACTGAACGGGGGTAAATTCAGAACAAATCTGTGGGAACATTGCTTCAGTGAGAGAGTAGTGAACTTATGAAACAGGCTCCCACGGGAGACAGTGGAAGCACAAAATGTCATTTGTTTCAAGAACAAATTAGATAGATTTCTGCTAGAAAATAATATCTCGGGATACAGTGTATAGTTTGGGACATGACATGCCATTGACAAACTATACACTGTATCCCGAGATATTATTTTCTGGCAGAAATGGAGCGACTGTGTATTTGTAGGTGAATGCGACAGCCCAATTGCATACAGCAATGTCTCACAAGCAGCCATGAAATGAGGGACCAATATTATTTGGGGGATTGTTGGCCAGGGCACCGGGAGAGAAACTCCCTTTGTTGTGATCGGAAGTGAATTATTTAAAATGTGACCAGATCAGAAGTGAGTTATTAAAAATTGTTTTCGATATGTTCGATCCGCTTATGCTTGCTAGCAAGTGTCAAACTGATCTGAAAAATTATAATCTTGATTATAAAACATTAACATAACATAACACGT
The DNA here is from genome assembly GCF_018977255.1 of Callorhinchus milii. Classification (NCBI taxonomy): domain Eukaryota; kingdom Metazoa; phylum Chordata; class Chondrichthyes; order Chimaeriformes; family Callorhinchidae; genus Callorhinchus; species Callorhinchus milii. Next base: position 21,433,598 of record NW_024704750.1, on the reverse strand, counting down.
AGGAGCAGGAATAGGCCATTCGGCCCTTCGAGCCTGCCCCGTCATTCAATCATGGCTGATCTTCTAATCTAACTCCAGCTAATAACCTGACCCTGCCTTACCCCCATATCCCTTAATACCTTTTGCAATAAGAAATCTATCTATCTCAGTCTTGAATATGTTCAAGGACTGAGCGTCAACAGCCCTTTGGGGTAGTGAGTTCCATACATTCACCACTCTTTGAGTGAAGAAGTTCTTCCTCAACTCAGTGTGAAAGGGCTGGCATCTGATTTTAAGGTTGTGACCCCTGGTTTTAGTTTCTCCAACCAGGGGAAACAATCTCCCACTATCTACTCTATCGTGCCTTTTGATTATCTTATAGGTTTCTATAAGATCCCCTCTAATTCTTCTATATTCTGGAGAATATAGGCCCAAATTGGTCAGCCTATCCTCATAACTCATCCCTTTCATCCCTGGTACTAACCGAGTAAATCTACGCCGCACCCCCTCCAAGGCAAGTACATCCTTCCTTAAATAAGGAGACCAAAACTGCACACAGTTGTTTTGATGAACTAGATTCCTGTGGCTTAGTGGTTAGATTACTCGCCTCGCAAGCGAGAGGACCTGTGTTCGATTCCCAGGAAGGGTGAAACATTACGCAAGTTTCCTTATTCTACACACCTTGTATACCTTGCAGTAAGTATGAACCTGGTTGTTAGTCGATTGGGGGATAATGTTTCCAGGGATAATAATCCCCTAAAAAAAATAAAGTGGTAACTGAATCCATGACTGTTTGTGAGACACTGCTGTGCACAATTTGTCACAAAATATACAGTCAATTCACTTTACAGTATATTCTGTGAAGCAATTGAAACGTCTTGAAGACTATATCAAATGCAAGGATTATTATTTATTAGTTAGTGAAAGCAGTCATTGGGATGACTTGCAGAATGACTTTCTTGATTATAAAGTCTTGTCTTAATTAAAGTGACCTGTGTTGCTGAACTTCTATCAAAGCGAGGCAGGTATCACAGAGTAGCTAGTATAACACTAAACAAAATGATATGAGAAGATAATAACCATAAAATAATAATCCTTGCATGTGATATAGCACCTTATCACGTCATTGCGAATCTCAAAATTCAGAATAATATTGTAAAGTGGAGTGACTGTATTTTGTGGGCGAAACACACAAGTGATGTCAGTATGGTTTTGCATTGTATTATGAAGAGTTGCATTGGCTGAGAAAGAACAGGTGAATTTGTTGCTGCAGCTGTGGTTTGTGGTGTCTGTTGTGCCGCGAATTCATTGCTGCTCGTGAACCTGGAGTCGAATCGCAGACAGCCCAAGGCCAATGTAATTAAAGTAATCAGGCGGGTGAAAAAGTACTGATGGGCACTGATCAGCCTGAAGTGGGGAACCATGATATGCAGAAATATAGGTGAGCTGCACTTCAGCACTCGGGCGGTGAGAGTTCACGTGAGAGCTTTTTGTTTGGTCAGCCGGGAGTCTGACATGTTCTTAAGCCCATCACCATGCTTAAGAATATCCAAACTAAACCGAGAATTCCTTGCATCCCGCCTACACGTAGAAATTTCAGAGATAGATCCTTGGAAGGGAATGTGCAGACTCTCCCTGGAGGGACATTTCCTGCTTGCCTATTTCTGGGGAGTAGGTGCAGGTTGGCAAGAGCCGAGGCTTGGGGTCCCCAGAGTGTGCGTTGGGGTACTGATGGATTCTAACCAGCTAAAACCACATCACTTGCCATTGATACTGCCGTCTGGAGTGAGTGCAGAACTCACTCCGAGACTTAACAACAACAAAGAACAAATGGCATTCACACAGCGCCTCTCATGTCCGGAGGGTATTCCAATGAGGGGTTTTCACCTGAACTGCGGATTGGGATCAGTGAGCGGTGGAGGGCAAGGGGATGGAGGAGGGAAGATGACTGAAGGCGTGGTCGAAAAGGAAGGTCTTGAGACCGGCCTTGAAGGAGGCAAGGGAGGGGATAAGTTGGACCACACCTTTTGACCCAAGTTTAATAGGGTGTTGGCCGCCCCTTAGAACCCAAAACCTTCATTCTTGTGGAATCCTGCCGCCTGGTCGTTAAGAGCGTTCGCCTCGCAAGCGAGAGGACCCGGGTTCGATTCCCGAGCGGGGCGAAACCTTAGTCAAGTTTCCTTACTCCACACGTCTCTGTCTCCCCGGCAGTAAGTAGGGAAACCCCCCCCCCCCGTTGTTAATCAATTGGTGAACCGCATTCTGGGGGTAATAATCTCTCTTTGCCCCCAAATATTTGGTCGCTCGATCCACGACTGTGTGTGGGATGCTGCTGTGCGCAATTGATGGCCGTGCTGTGCCCATAAGATATGCAGTTAATTCACCTTCCGGTGTATTTCTACGAAGTGCTTTGAGACGTCACAACGATGGACGGACGGACGTGCTGAAGTGCCGTATCAGATGCACACGGATCATTTATTATGATTATAATAATTGTGTGGCTGAGTAGGGCTGAGCAGGGCAGTGCAGGGCAGTGCAGGGCAGAGCTGAGCAGGGCAGAGCAGGGCAGGGCTGTGCAGGGCTGTGCAGGGCTGAGCAGGGCTGTGCAGGGCAGGGCTGTGCAGGGCTAAGCAGGGTAGGGCTGAGCAGGGCAGGGCTGTGCTGTGGAGGGCTGAGCAGGGCAGGGCTGTGGAGGGCTGAGCAGGGCAGGGCTGTGCAGGGCAGGGCTGTGCAGGGCTGAGCAGGGTAGGGCTGAGCAGGGCAGGGCTGTGCTGTGGAGGGCTGAGCAGGGCAGGGCAGGGCTGAGCAGAGCTGGCTGTGCAGGACTGGGCTGTGCAGGACTGGGCTGGGCTGGGCAGGGCTGGGCAGGGCAGGGCTGGGCAGGGCAGGGCAGGGCTGGGCAGGGCAGGGCAGGGCTGGGCTGGGCTGGGCAGGGCAGGGCAGGGCTGGGCTGGGCTGGGCAGGGCTGGGCTGGGCTGGGCTGGGCAGGGCTGGGCTGGGCTGGGCAGGGCAGGGCAGTGCAGGGCTGGGCAGGGCTGAGCAGAGGTGGCTGTGCAGGACTGGGCAGGGCAGGGCTGGGCTGGGCAGGGCAGGGCAGGGGAGGGCAGGGCAGGGCTGGGCAGGGCAGGGCTGGGCTGGGCTGGGCAGGGCAGGGCAGGGCAGGGCAGGGCAGGGCTGGGCTGGGCTGGGCAGGGCAGGGCTGTCCAGGGCAGGGCAGGGCTGGGCTGGGCTGTGCAGGGCAGGGGAGGGCAGGGCAGGGCAGGGCAGGGCTGGGCAGGGCTGGGCAGGGCCAGGCCGGGTAGGGTAGGGCAGGGCAGGGCTGGGCAGGGCAGGGCTGGGCTGGGCAGGGGAGGGCAGGGCAGGGCAGGGCAGGGCTGGGCAGGGCTGGGCAGGGTAGGGCAGGGCAGGGCAGGGCTGGGCAGGGGAGGGCTGGGCAGGGCAGGGCTGGGCTGGGCTGGGCAGGGCAGGGCTGGGCAGGGCTGTGCAGGGCAGGGCTGTGCAGGGCTGGGCTGGGCTGTGCAGGGGAGGGCAGGGCTGGGCAGGGCAGGGCAGGGCTGGGCTGTGCAGGGCAGGGCAGGGCTGTGCAGGGCAGGGCAAGGGAGGACAGGGCTGTGCAGGGGAGGGCAGGGCTGGGCAGGGCTGTGCAGGGCAGGGCTGTGCAGGGCTGGGCTGGGCAGGGCAGGGCTGGGCAGGGCAGGGCAGGGCAGGGCTGGGCTGTGCAGGGCAGGGCAGGGCTGTGCAGGGCAGGGCAAGGGAGGACAGGGCAGGGCAGGTGAGGGCAGGGCAGGGCAGGGCTGGGCAAGGGAGGGCAGGGCAGGTGAGGGCAGGGCAGGGCAGGGCTGGGCAAGGGAGGGCAGGGCAGGGGAGGGCAGGGCAGGGAACGGATTGGGTCGAGGGACGGGAATGAATGAGCGGCAGCCGAGGTTACTGGAGTTCAGGGCGAGGGGGGCGGGGTCAGGGTCAGGTGATGGACACGGTGGGGGGAGGGGGAGGGGGGCGGGAGGAGAGAGAAGGGGGGAAGAGCCGAGCGATTGTCACGTGACGGCAGGGAACGCGCTGCCCATTGGCGGCGGGGCCGGGAGAGGGGCGGGGCGAGGCGACGGCGGTGGGGGGGGGAAAGGGGGGAGGGGCGAGAGCGGTGACGTACGTCCGGCGCGAGTCAGCCAGTGGAGCGAGGCGCGCGCTGTCCGGGAGAGCGCGCGCGAGGCTTCACACCGCCGCCTCTCCTCTCTCACACACACACACACACACCCTCACACACAGCGCGGCACCGGACACCGGACGAGTCACGTTAACGGCGACAGAACGCGAGGCGACGGCCCGAGTGAGGAGGGGGAGGGGGGCAGCGAGCGGACCGAGTAGGAGCGACTGTCCTCGCTGAGGGGGGGGGGGAGAGAAAGCGGACCGTGTAGGAGCGACTGAGGCGGCGGCGGCGGCGGTTGCGGTTGCGAGTCGGTGTTGCCCCCGAGACGCGGCCATGGAGGGCAAACTGGCCCCGAGCGCGGACATCTACAGCACCGTCAACGGCTTCATGGAGAAGGCGCTTCCCGACGGCAAAGCGGCGGCGGCGGCGGCGTCCAGGAGGAACGGCTTCGTCAGACTCGGCTCGGGCTCGGCACAGAACGGCAAGGTACCCCCCCCCCCCCCCCCGGGTACCTCACTCACACTCACTCACTCACACTCACTCACACTGAGGGGCTCTGTCACTCACACTCACACTCACTGAGGGACTCTGTCACACACTCACTGAGGGGCTCTGTCACACACTCACACTGAGGGGCTCTGTCACACTCACACTCACCGAGGGGCTCTGTCACACACACTCACACTCACTGAGGGGCTCTGTCACACTCACTCACACACACTGAGGGGCTCTGTCACACACACTCACACTCACTGAGGGGCTCTGTCACTCACACTCACACTGAGGGGCTCTGTCACACACACACTGACACTGAGGGGCTCTGTCACACTCACTGAGGGGCTCTGTCACACACACTCACACTCACTGAGGGGCTCTGTCACTCACACTCACTGAGGGGCTCTGTCACACACACTCACACTCACTGAGGGGCTCTGTCACACACACTCACACTCACTGAGGGGCTCTGTCACACTCACTCACACTGAGGGGCTCTGTCACACTCACACTCACTGAGGGGCTCTGTCACACACACACTCACACTGAGGGGCTGTGTCACACTCACACTGAGGGGCTCTGTCACACACACTCACACTCACTGAGGGGCTCTGTCACACACTCACTCACACTGAGGGGCTCTGTCACACACTCACACTCACTGAGGGGCTCTGTCACACACACTCACACTGAGGGGCTCTGTCACACACACACTCACACTGAGGGGTTCTCTCACACTCACTGAGGGGCTCTGTCACACTCACACTGAGGGGCTCTGTCACACACACACTCACACTGAGGGGTTCTCTCACACTCACTGAGGGGCTCTGTCACACTCACACTGAGGGGCTCTGTCACACACACACTCACACTGAGGGGTTCTCTCACACTCACTGAGGGGCTCTGTCACACACACACTCACACTGAGGGGCTCTGTCACACACACTCACACTGAGGGGCTCTGTCACACACACACTCACACTGAGGGGCTCTTTCACACACACTCACACTGAGGGGCTCTGTCACTCACTGAGGGGCTCTGTCACACTCACACTGAGGGGCTCTGTCACACACACACTCACACTGAGGGGCTCTCTCACACTCACACTGAGGGGCTCTGTCACACTCACTGAGGGGCTCTGTCACACTCACACTGAGGGGCTCTATCACACTCACTGAGGGGCTCTGTCACACACAGCTCACACTCACTGAGGGGCTCTGTCACATTCACTCACACTCACTGAGGGGCTCTGTCACACACACTCACACTCACTGAGGGGCTCTATCACACTCACTGAGGGGCTCTGTCACACACACTCACACTCACTGAGGGGCTCTGTCACACACACTCACACTCACTGAGGGGCTCTGTCACACACACACTCACACTCACTGAGGGGCTCTGTCACATTCACTCACACTCACTGAGGGGCTCTGTCACACACACTCACACTCACTGAGGGGCTCTGTCACACACTCACTGAGGGGCTCTGTCACACACTCACTGAGGGGCTCTGTCACACACTCACTGAGGGGCTCTGTCACTCACACTCACTGAGGCTCTCTGTCACACACTCACTGAGGGTCTCTGTCACACTCACTGAGGGTCTCTGTCACACACTCACTGAGGGTCTCTGTCACACACTCACTGAGGGTCTCTCACACACTCACTGAGGGTCTCTCACACACTCACTGAGGGTCTCTGTCAAACACTCACTGAGGGTCTCTGTCACACACTCACTGAGGGTCTCTGTCACACACTCACTGAGGGTCTCTGTCACACTCACTCACTGAGGGGCTCTGTCTCACACACTCACTGAGGGTCTCTGTCACACACTCACTGAGGGTCTCTGTCACACACTCACTGAGGGTCTCTGTCACACACTCACTGAGGGTCTCTCACACACTCACTGAGGGTCTCTGTCACACACTCACTGAGGGTCTCTAGTCACACTCGCGCCCCCCGCGGCTCTCCGGCGCGCCCCCCGCGGCTCTCCGGCGCGCCCCCCGCGGCTCTCCGGCGCGCCCCCCGCGGCTCTCCGGCGCGCCCCCCGCGGCTCTCCGGCGCACCCCCTGCGGCTCTCCGGCGCGCCCCCTGCTCTCCGGCGCGCCCCCTGCGGCTCTCCGGCGCGCCCCCCGCGGCTCTCCGGCGCGCCCCCTGCGGCTCTCCGGCGCGCCCCCTCCGGCTCTCCGGCGCGCCCCCTCCGGCTCTCCGGCGCGCCCCCTGCGGCTCTCCGGCGCGCTCCATGGCTAATATTAATAATCCTTGATATAGCACATCTTCTCAAAACGCTTCACAGAATGTAAAGTGAATTGACTGTGTATTTGTGGGCGAAATGCGGCAGCCAATTGCGCACAGTAGCGTCCCACAGACAGTCGTGGATTGAAATGACCAATTTATTATTGTTTGGTTTTGGAGGGATTATTATTAGGCTCTGTGTGGAGTAAGGAAACTTGTCCAAGGTTTCGCCCTCTGCCGGGAATTGAACCCAGTTCTCTCGCTTGCAAAGCGAGTGTTCTAACCGCTGAGCTACAGGACACCACGGGATCTCCAACACTCACATTCACAGAGAGTCTCTAACACACTCAAACTCAATGAGGATCTAACACACTCACTGAGGATCCCTGACACACTCACTGAGGATCTCTGACACACTCACTGAGGATCCCTGACACACTCACTGAGGATCCCTGACACACTCACTGAGGGTCTCTGACACCCCCTCACTCACTGAGTGTCTCTGACACCCCCTCACTCACTGAGGGTCTCTGACACCCCCTCTCTCTCTGAGGGTCTCTGACATCCCCTCACTCTCTGAGGGTCTCTGACACCCCCTCACTCTCTGAGGGTCTCTGACACCCCCTCACTCTCTGAGGGTCTCTGACACCCCCTCACTCTCTGAGGGTCTCTGACACCCCCTCACTCACTGAGGGTCTCTGACACACAAATACATACGCTGAGTAACCCCCAAACACACATACAGGGTTGTTAGCAGTTGGAACACTCCACCAAAGTCTGGATGTCATTAATGCCCTTTGTTAAACAAAAACGAGTTCTACATAAATATTTGTCAAAGGGAAGTAATGAAGGGTGTGGGTGGAAGACAAGAATTTGGGCTGAGTAGCTATCTGACACCTGTAAATTATGATAATAATAATAATACTTGTATTTGATATGGCGGCTTATCGCATCATTGAGATGCCTCAGAGTTCTTCACAGAGTATATTGTGAAGTGGATTGACTGTATTTTGTAGGGGGAACCCCAGGCAGCTGTGCACAGCAGTGTCCCATAAACAGTTGTGGAGTTGGTGACCAAATTTTTAAAAACTTTGTCAAAAGGGAAATATTGAAGGGTTTGGGTGAAAGGCTCAGAACTGGGGCTGAATGGGTATCTGACGCATGTAAATGATGGTCCACATTACTATCACGGCATTTGTTGTCGAGCCGTTCACTTTGGCAGAATGTCTCGAAGTCCTTTGTATTTGTACGCTGCCGTGTTTCCGTGCCTTGAGATGCTAAGTTGTGTGAAAGTTACTATCGTAAGTACAAGTTTTGGTATTGGAAAGTAGGATGACTTTTGTGGTTGAAACTAATGACACTACAGGGCTGATTCTATGAGTCAAACAGGGAGTAGTTCTGAGACGAGGCGAGGTGCTGCGTACCTGGCTCCAGCTCCGGCTCAGCAGGTGGAGGAGACAACTGCTTGATTGTAACCCACAAGTGGAGTGCTGTAGCTCAGTGGTTAGAGAGCTCGCTTTGCAAGCGAGAGACCTGGGTTCGATTCCCACCTTGGGCACCTTGGGCCTGATAATAATCCCTCAAGAAAATAAAACAATAATAAATTGGTCCTTTCAATCCGCGACTGTTTGTGGGGACGCTGCTGTGCACAATTGGCCGCCGCATTTCGCCCTCAAATATACAGTCAATTCACTTTACAGTCTATTCTGTGAAGCGCTTTGAGACGTGACAAGTGCTATATCAAATGCAAGGATTATTATTTATTATTATTAAGTAGTCTTGAATGGGTGGGGAGGGGAGTTTAAGAATTTTACAGTACGGAGATTTACTCAGGGAAATGGGTGCCGCAAGAGGTGTGGCCTGAGGAATTTATGAGAGCATAAATTATTTGCTTAAGATCAATGAACCAAGGGAAGCGATTGGCTCTCTCCAACTTACGTTACTGGATAAGAAACAATCACTAAAGTTTATAGATAATCTTATATTACTTATACAAGCTGGGCTGTGCTTTCTTTTTTTTTCCTACTGATAAGATATATATAAACTTCAGTTATCGATTCTCATCCAGTGACGTAAGATGAAGGTGTCTGGTAATTAGTCGACTGAGTGCTCTCGTGACTGATGATATTCACCTGAACAAAAGGTCTTGTGTACCTCCTAACTTTGTAGAAAGTAAAAGGAGTTGAACTTTTTGACTTAAGCTAAAACTATAAATTTTACAGTGGCATTTGTAAAGCTGGAACATGCAAAAGGAAAACTTTATTTTCACCTCTAAAATAATCACTGTGGTTTACAGTGTATCTATGAGGCACTTTGAGATGTCTTCCAGTAATGGAAAGTCAGTGGTGCTTTGCTATCTTATGATAAATTTCTCCTCCACGTTGTTAATGTAGCCTTAACTAAATTTGGCCAAACATTATTTCTAAAAACACCTGGATGATACGATGCAAGGTGTGTTTTATTACCGGACACTCGTAGACTAGATCATGACTGTTTCGCAAGAGTTCTTACGATACAAATTGTACTTGAACCATTTAGTCACCTGCAGAGAGCAACGGTTAGTCGTGTGGCGCAACACAAAGAATCTCACACAGGGTATTTAGTGATGCAAGTTCTGCATTAACAGTGAATTCACATGAGTCACAAGTGGATTAAACACCCCAGTGTTTTTATTGGTGTAAGTCACTTTTTAATATGTCCACACATTTAATTAACTAGCTGATCCGGTGGCAATGCAATCAGTTACAAGATGTCTGTCACCGGAAAAGAAGTTTGCTGGGGGACAACTAACATTATTAGCAGTGAGATGAGGGCAAAGCCCACAATGTATATTTTAGATTATGAATTTGAAGTCAGTTGTTCTTGGTGGTTGTTTAGGTTGAGCTTTCGATTCTCTCCCATGTGCTTCAGGTGTCATGTTGATCTGGGTTCTCATGTTCATACTTACGTACTGTAATTAGTAAATGAGTGTAATGAAGTTGCACAAGTACCTGATGGCTCTCATCCTTGCAAGTCTGTAAAAGTTTCTCATCACCACCAATTCTAAGCAGGGCGAAACGTTGGGCAAGTTTTCTTCTCCACACTCTTCTGTTTATCTAGCAGTAAGTAGGAACCTGGTTGGCAGATGGCTTTTCCGGGAGTCATAACTCCTTCCAAAAGAAAATAAGAAATTGGTTACTCAATCCACAACTGTTTGTGGGACACTGGTACAAATATACAGTCAATTCTCTTTACAGTCTATTCTGCGAAGCGCTTTGAGACGTCTGGAAGATGTGAAAAGCACTATATCAAGTGCAAGGATTATTATTATCATCATCATCATCATCATCATCATCACGTCTTTGAGGTGCCTCAAAGCGAATCACAGAATCTATTATAAAATGAATTGACTGTATTTTGTGGGTGAAGTGCAGCAGCCAACAGACAGTCATGGATTGAGTGAAATCATTCAAATAATTTTTTTTTTAAAAAATGGATTGATAGAAAAGAGCTATGTAGATAATTGACCTGCCAGCTTTTTTTTAAAAAAATGAAAGAATTCAGGCCATCTGCTGGCTCCACCCCGCCCTAAAACATTGAAAGATTAAAGTTTGTAACAGCGTGCAGAAATGAAGCGGTGTGAGGCCATTTTCCAAAGCGGTCCCTCGCCAACAGGAGAGGGAATCGCATTGGTGAGTCGTGTCTTGTATCGTCGGCGCCGCGTGAAAATAGCTTGAAACTACAATATTACCGCTTGATCGAATTGATCCATTGTAATAACCGCACCGTTGCGGGGGGTCGGTTTTGGAAGGAATCCCCTTCAGATCTTCTGCAGAAATCCTTTTTTTTTTGTTGTTTAGTTTCATTCCTCTTTTTTTTGGAAGAGATTTAAGTGGTTTCCTGATGTTGAGCAGCTGATATATTTTGGTACAATGGTATTCTGTTTGTAGCTCTGCCTTCCCAACGGGGCTTTTTGCTGCGATTTTATAATTGCACAAGTTCTTGGGCTTCCAATCTGTACGACAGGCTACGAAACTTGTTCCGCACCTCTTTTGCAAGGGTTTCAGGGTAATTGCCACACCGCACCCAGCAGCAGAATTTGAGTTGGCTAATGGAACCTTATTTTGCAAGCCTTTCATTTGCAATCCTAATCTTACATAATTAGATCATTTTAACCTATTTTATTTTCGGTGGTTTTGAAAAACAAAATTCTTGTAGATTCTTTCAGTCGCAAAAATATTCCTTTCCATTCATCTGAACGTAAGGGGTATAGCAATGAATATTTTCCAAAACACTGATTATTCAGCGCCTTGGGATGTCCTCCCGACGTGAAAGGCACCATACAAATGTAATTTTATTGTTGTTGTACATTGTAGCCTGGATTAGGGTTGGAGTATTTTAGTTAGTCAACACATTTTGTGCTGGTAACCAGCTTGACACTGCCAATTGTGTTTTTCAATTGGTTATATTCGAAGTGATATTATCTTGTTCCTTTTTTTAAAATGTAAAAATAAATGTTATATGAAGCAAGTATTGTACTGCATAAAATGTGGATGCACTGTACCGTAACGTATCAGACCCAAGTTGGTCATCTCGTGTAAAATTTAAATCGCTATTGTGGAAAGTTCCCAGTTAACACGAGGATGACATTATGCTAATGTCCACTTAATGCGATACAACATTTAGCTTTTTTTTCCTCTTACTGCTCTAAAGCTGGAGATCCAATGTAGTCTGGGTGGACCATAATGTAAATTCCTTTTACCTACTCTAAAAAACATTGCTTTCTAACTTGCATAAGTTTGCATAAACTTGATTAATGAATGGGAACAAGGGTCACAGAGTTTATTTATTTTAAAACAGGGCTTGATAATGGTGATTAATTTTGTGGTTGTATATCTAGTTCTTAAGAAGTCCAAGAATGTTGGTACGGTATCTTTTCCCCCACTTATTTATATTTTTTTGTAATGTATTTGACTGTCAGACTGTCGTGTGGTATCAGATGTGGAGTTTACACGACAAGCTAAACAAGTGTGACCCGTTTGGATCTGACGGCTTTATACTGTAATTTGAGCTGCTTGAAAATTTCAACCTTCATTTCTTTAGTGCTAACAATGACTTTCTGCCCCTTTCGCGTTTTGTAACCGGCTGCTGGGAATAGAAGACGAGGGATTGTAAATGGAAATTACAGAGATGGACGCAGCGCGGGTTGAGGTCCCCTGCGCTTCCCGTTGGAGGTCAGGCATTCGGCGTCTCTGCTTCCGCACTCTGGAACTGTATTCCGCAATCCCTCTGCCTCACCTCTCTCCGGTCCGGCCTCCTTCACGTTCTGTCTGAAGACCCTCCTCTTCGACTGTGCCCTCGACCACTCTCCCACAACATCCCCCCCACCACCTGCCCTCCACTCCACATGATCCAAACTCCCAGCTCGGGTCCAAACAAAACAGACTATCCACCTCCCTGGGACGTCTTTCCGACGTGAAAGGCGCTATAGAAGTGTAACAAGTTGTTGTTACTGTTGAGTCCACTTATTAATATACCGCAACCCGAAGTAAGTATGATTTTCACAGTATTTTTCATAAAACTTGGGTGTCTTTTGTGTCTGGTAATACATTTCACAACAACGTACTCCGATGGGAGTGCTTTTGTCTGCAGAGAATTCAGGCAAATTATAAATTCACACTGCCGTGCATTTCCTGGGTGAATGGAGAGGGTAAAGATTAATTGTAAAGCAGAACCTGGGTACGGTTTAGTGGATTGTGCGATGAGGTGTCCAGACTATAGAAAAGCTTCACAGCTTCCATCAATATCCTCCTGGCATATAAAACCTCAACATACTTAACACAAAGCATCTCTCCTTCAAAGAGGGAGAGAATTGGGTGTCCGTTTTACAGTCTTCATAGTTACCGCTAAGTTGAAGGCTTTTGACAGCCTCTAATCTTGAGCCTTCTTCCAAGACACTGAATTGCTGTGACACATCTGTTGTAAACAGTCTGCCAACAAATGTAGAAACAAAGATTTTCAGCAGAGGAGGACGTCCATGTTTCTGCCATGATTTACTTTGTTTTAAGTTCACTTTTTGTATTATTCATTTCAGTCTTTCTCTTTTGCCAAACCCCGTACTGCTTACTCACTTTCTAATTTGTAGCCAAACATACAGGGGTGGGGGGAGAGAAACATTGCTGCTACTTTGAGTAGTCTTTAAATACCACTTGTAACCCATTAGAAGAACAAACTAATGTCTTGGTTAATATTTGATTCATTGAGGTTGTATTGTGTGTTTTGACGGACAGCAGCTCTCAAAAATCTCCAAAATCCACGACTATGTGTGGGACACTGCTGTGCGCAATTGGCTGCCGCATTTTGCCACAAAAATATACAGTCAATTCACTTCACAGTATATTCTGTGAAGTACCTTTGAAGCGCCTCAATGACGTGATAAGGCGCTATATCAAATCAAGGATTATTATTATTTTAATCTGCCTTTGAAGAGCCACATAACATACTGCACCTGTTGGATTGTTATAATTATCAGTGCAACTACTCAAGATTTGCACAAAAGGTGCATTTTACAACAGGGCCTGACCGTTTTTAGTCCAATAATAACTACTGCACTAATTTTATTCGCATTAGATAGTGTATGAATACAACTTATGAAAACATCAAAATGTTTGGGAGGGGAATTAATATTAATGGGTTCAAATACACTACGCAAGTTCAAGACGTAACAGAACTCCAGATACAGTTCAGTTTGTGAACTTGTGATCGCATTAGACTTTTAAGTCACAACCTACAAATCGCTTTCCACACCAATCTGATTTGCTGATTTTTAAAAAGAAATTCAGCTTTTTAAATCACTTCAGTCTGAAATTGGGGAAACTCGTCTCCTCAAAGTTCCCATGCTGGAATATATATCCTGAGTGATACATTTCAGTTGGGTTCATTCAGAAGAGGATTTCCGAACTAATTTAACAGTCTCGTGAACTGACTGTGGCAACTAAGTTTTTTTTTTCTTCGCTGCCATCTGTTGCACAGGAGCCCACACACCCCAAGACATGATGTAAGATCTTGTGAAATGAAAAATTCCTCAAAATAGTTCCACCAATATAATCATTTGTACATAGATTGCTCAAGTGATCAAACACCATCACTCTTTTATCTCTTCGCATGGGCGACAATTCTCCCAAGCCGTGACCCGCCCTGCCTTCCCTCACCTCCATAACATCGCCCAACTCCGCCACTACCTCATCCCTCAGGCGCTGAAACTCTTGTTCATGCCTTCATCACCTCCAGGCTCGACTATGCAAACTCCCTGCTTGTCGGCCTTCCCAACTCCTCCCTCCACAGACTGCAGATAATCCAGAGCTCTGCAGCCCGTGTCCTCTCCCGCACCAAACTCTGTGACCCCATCTCCCCCATTCTCGCCCGACTCCATTGGCTCCCTATCCTTCAGAGGATCCAGTTCGAGATCCTGGTCCTCACATACAGAGCCCTCCATAGCCTCACCCTACCTCTGTGACCTCTAACCCCTACCAATCCACCCGCTCCCTCCGCTCAGCCGGCTCCGGCTGCTCCACACCACCCGCCCCACCAATGGTGGGAGAGCCTTCAGCCAATCTACACCCACCCTCTGGAATTACATCACCCAATTACTCCACCTCGCTAACCCCCTCCTTAGCCTCCTTCAAGTCCTGCCTCAAAATACTCTTCGACCATGCCATCGGTCACCCCTCCCCTCCCTTCTCCCTCCCTGACCCGAGCTCGGGTCTGAAATGCTGCCCACTGTCCAGCGCCTTGGGACGTCCTCCCGGCGCGAAAGACGCTATACAAATGTAACCTTGTTGTTGTTATTGTTCCCGATCTTCCCTCGTAAGTCTCTTATCAAAGCTTTTCCTCAGAATGAGCTTTTAGCAGTCAGTTTGTGAACAGTGCCATAGATATCTTAGATGGCCATTTGGAATCTTTCAACTTGTTGCAATATAGCACTTCTGCATCATCCCTCTGACATAAATCGTTTGAACAGACTCTCGAATCTAGCTTGTAATTGCGTGATGCTTCTCTGAAGTTTTTATGTCCAATTTTGTTATAGATATTTTCCAACTAGCTCGAGGTCTGAGATGCACCTGATCGTTACACTGAATGATAAAATGGGGAGAAATGTCAACAGCCACAAAGACAAAGTTCATGGAAAAAAAATGTTGTGGTTGTGCCCTTGCAATTACTGGAACTGTTTGCCGTATAGAATCATTTGTTTCATCCATGTCTCAATGACGAGAAGCGACTTGGGTTTACCATTTCCTGCCACACAAATCAAATTGATTATGGCTGACTGAGTGTTGATTCACTGGTGATTGCTAACCACGTGGATGACATTTAAGAGTCCGAAACAAGCTCAAGTTGTTCACCATTTGACCCAAATCCTGTGGTTGTGCTGCTGAGCGCACTTGCATCCTTTTTAAATATCCATTTTCTACCTTTGCCGTGAGACCCTGTCTGTCAACTGCTGCCATTGTGGAACTTTATTATGATTTTTTTAAAATTTCTCCCGTTTTCTGCTTTAATGATGTCAGTCATAATCTTCTAGCCCCCAAGCGCTCACAGGGCTGCTTGTAGATTGCAGGTTACTTTGGCACTGCAATTTTGATAAAATAATAATAATAATCCTTGCACTTGATATTGCACCTCATCATTGAGACGTCTCAAAGCGCTTCACAGGATATACTGTAAAGTGAGTTGCGCACAGCAATAATAATAATAATAATCCTTGCATTTGATATAGCGCTTTTCACGTCGGGAGGACATCCCAAAGCGCTTCACAGAACACACTGTAAAGTGAATTGACTGTATATTTGTGGGCGAAGGCGGCAGCCAATTGCGCACAGCAATGTCCCACAGACGGTCATGAATTGAAGTGACCAGTTTTGCTATTGGTTTTTTTTCTTGATGGATTATTATCAGGCGTGTGGAGTAAGTTTGATGGGATTAGTTCACGGTGGCTCTTGTCCAAATACCAATTTTTTTTTGAAATAGAAAATTGGGTAGATTTTCTTGAAGAGTGTTGAAGTTCACTTGGAAAAAGCCCCTGATCTTCTCACTGGTAGAATCACAAGAACATAAGAATTTGCTGTGCAAATTTGCTAGAATCATAGAAATTTACAGCGCAGAATGTGACTATTTGATCCACCGACTTTGCACCGGTAGCGTACGAGTAAGGGGAGAGCAAACCTTATGCAAAACCATTTGGTGTGCCAGAGTTTGTGTACCCAAAAAAAACATTGTGTGCAATCCTGTTTTGCTCCATTTTGTCGCCTCTTTAGGGAGGAAAATACCTGAATTCCATAAAAGGAGCTCTGCAAATGCATCAAACCAAAGGATATCCTGGCTGATCTCTGACTCATATCCCATGACCATAACTTCCCCTGCATCTGTTGACCCTGAAATAAAAATCTTCATCACTATCCGAAGCATCGGTTGTCATCTTACAGAGCTGCAAATTTTAATAAACCCTTAGCTTCAAGGGAAGCTTCCCAGCAAATCTCTCTCTTTCATTGTTCTGACCTCACTATCTCGCACTGTTGAGATAAATCGCCAGAGTGGTCAATTATGATCCCAAACTCTTTTCCTTGTTCTGACAAACAACGTTATCACAGCTTTGCATTATTTTAGAAGGGCTTGCCAATTTTCCCTTGTGTGGAATCCCCCCACACAGTATGTTCTTCCTGGCAGTGAGAACAAACTGGCCTTGCTCTCTTTTCTGGCCTAAACATCCTGCTTATTTGCCATCAAATCACTTCCATCCCGTTAATAGGTTGCATGCTACGTGGGAAATTAGATATAAATACGAGTTGGATTATTCTGTAGTATAACCTGTTCGAATTTTACCAATCCTGTTCCACAGTGCCTACTTTCTAAGACTTGCAAACCCTAACAGACGACACCGACTGGTGAAATACCATAAATGTTAGACATTGTTAAACTTGCCATATTAGCATAGTTGGGTATATATGACTGCTCTTTATAGACATTTATTAGGTACAATTTATTTCACAGAGTAACACTTAAATGAAATTTAAGAGTACACGCCACAAATAAAAATGCTTTCTAATAAATCACGCAAATGGCTTTTCTCAGGTAAACTTTTGCTAATGTACTTTGTAGGACATTCTCGTTAGAGTAATTGTTGGTAAATACAGCAGGCCAGCTATTCAGCCAATACAAACCTAAAACAAATATCACTATTTGTTTTCATTGCAACAGTGTCAACCGTCTTCTAGTGAATGACCTTATTTCTATTGAACGACCTTATTCAGTGTGTTTGTATGTCTGTGTAAGTTACTGGACCAAGCCTTTTTTTAATTGCATTTCATCTAATAAAATAGTGTCTTATGATTCTTTCTCTCCCCCCCTCACTCCCATCCCCTCACTGTTTAAGAAGTAAATAATAAACCTAAATTAAGGTGTTTTTTTGGTGGTTTAAAGCAACAAAAACGGATCTCATCCTAATTGTTTATAGGATGGGGGACATTGAAAGAAATTTCAGCATTCAGCTCTTAACCTTGATTACTTATCTTAGAAAGGGCTGCACCAGTTAGATCATTCGCTAGTTCCTACTGGAGCGTTGAGAAAGACTTTGTATGAAACATTTGCATTAAATCACTACTGGATCTCAAGGAAGTCTCTCTGATTAGAAGTGCATGTTTTGAAGATGCATATATACAGCACTCATTTTTATTGCATCAGCAAATGCAGTTCTTTTGCGACTGAGGTAGCGTAACTGTTTGTGTTGGATAGCTGAGAGCAAAGTTGATCACGTAAGAGGAAAACTGGAATGGCAGGAAATCAGCAATGAGTGGAACGGTGGAAGTGTCCTAGACCTCAGGATGACATGGGAATTTAGGTAAATTCTCATGCCCTGGTTTAAATCTTTGGGACTATTGTATCCAAGCAAAGTTGTTTATCTGTAATACAGAGGTAGCTGCAAATGAGGAACGCAGGTGGCTTTGATATGCGTGCTGAAATATAAACAGGTTGAGTGCTATCCTCTGGGAGAATAGTCGTTCCACAAGATCTCTATGAGGAAGGCTCATTAAAATCCTGAATCGTTTCTCTCTGCCGCCACCATTCCAATGTGTTCCCAAGAACCATTTGTTATCCATTTCCATGTAATGTACTTTCAGAGATGTATTTGCAGGAATATTCGGTTCATTTCCATCTATAAGATGACATTGGTTTTCTCTGATCGCTGTGATGCATTTATTTTATTAACATGCAAATGAAATGTTTAAATGTTACGATGGGAATAAATAGGAAGCCTATTCAATTGCCTGTTGTGATAGTAACTTGCTTTACGTCAAACATTGTGATGGAAAAGCCTTTTGATATTCGCACTTAACTAATTGCCAAGAGGTTATATACCTTCTGATCAATTGCTGTTAACATCCTAGTGAACTGGACCACAGGGAAGTTGCTTGACGGTTTGCACCTAACCTCAAGTGAACCGTTGAGCAGAGGCCAAGTTCCTTCCCGTAAAGGGTAGGTTTTTACGGTAAAATAACTTTCATTTTTATGGAACCTAATAACAATAATTCTTGCATTTGATATGGTTCCTTTTGTGGCTTTGTGATGTCTCAAAGCGCTTCACAGAATATACTGTAAAGTGAATTGACTTTATATTTTTGGGGTGAAACGCGGTGGCCAATTGCACACAGCAGCAAACAGTCGTCGATTGACTGACCAATTTTTTAAAAAGGGATTATTACCTCCAGGAAAGCGGTCTGCCAATCGACTAACAACCGGATTCCTACTTACTGCGAGGTAAGCAGAGACGTGTGGAGTAAGGAACCTTGCACAACATTTCCCTGCCGGGAATCGAACCCAGGTACTCTCGCTTGTGAGGCAAGTGCTGTAACCACTAAGCTACAGGATGCTTGCGAGGCAAATGCTCTAACCACTAAGCAACAGGACGCCACACTGAGCTACAGGACTCCACCTTGTCATCATGTCTCATCCGAAATTGTTGAATTTGTTAAATTTGTGTTAAATTGTTGAATAATCCAGTTTCACCTTTAATGGCTGAACGAGCAACTAGCAAAGTTTATACGTGGCTTGGTGTTAATTGTGTATGACTTTGATTAGGGGGCGATATATAAAATTATCATCCTTGCATTTGATGTAGCACCTTATCACGTTGTGGAAACATCTCAAAAGCCTTTGAAGATTATACAGTGCTGTGAAGTGGTGTGACTGTAATTTGTGGTTGAACATGACAGCCAGTTTGCACACAACATTTATACTTTTGCGTTTACAGTGGAGTTTAAACCAGTGCGGTATTGAGGGTCTGTTGTTTTGCTGCAGGAATGTGCCAAGAGTTGCCGGCATTCCTAACCCCACCCACTACATTCTTTGCTGTGTTTGCAGGGATTTGGCAGATGCCACGATGAGATGGAATGGGAATTGCATCTTGCATGTATTATTTCCCGACAATGTCCCTTTTCTGCCGGTTGGTTAAGGACTTACTGACCAGGCTCCTGAGGAGATGTGTAGATGCTTGCCATCACCAAATGCCTCCGCCCCCTTCCCCCCTCCCCATACTCCTCATACTGACTCGCTGCCTTTCCTTCATTTGTTTACCGAGCAGTGAGTAGGAACCCGGCTGGTAGTCAATTGTCGGATCACTTTTCTGGGAATAATGATATCTTACAAAAAAAAAAATTTGGTCCATGAACTGTGCGCAATTAACTGCTGCGTTTCGCCCACAAAATATGCTGCCAATTCCTTCACAGCATATTCTAGAAGACGTGATAAGGCGCTATATCAAATGCAAGGATTATTTTATTTGCTACTGTGCCATTTCACCCAGATCCAACTCAACATGCAGAGTATGTTGAAGTGTGAATCTGATCTAAAGGATGAAAATGACGGAATTTACTATTCAGTAACTCAGCATGTTAATGTATGTGAGATCCTGGTTAAATCTTAAATATGAATTGTATTCAGTCACATAATCGATCCGATGTTTCTAAACAGAGGCTAAGTGCAGTAAAAGATATTAATGATGCATCATACATCAAGTACTTTTTACTTATCGTTAAGGAGGCACACAATACTGTAGCAAGCTGTTGAAGCCTGTGTGCTTTCTGTATTCAAGAAGGAAACCTGCACAGGGCTGTTTAAAGCTGTAATAACACCCTGGAACATGAACCTACCCTTGTGCATACATTGTTTTGAAGATGTGTTTATTTGCTGTGATTCCTGTTCTGATATGTGCTCGCCATATGCTCTGGTTGCACATGCTAAGGTACCCAAATTGTACAACATACAGTGAAACACATGAGTCGTATCAGAGAGGACCATAACATTTGCGCGAAATATGAGTTAGTGACAAACTTGTGTACGTTCGATTAAATTGGATTTTATACGTATTAGAACTTCAGTCCCACATTTCAAGGCAGCTGGTAAATGCAGCACAGATGTTATGAGTTAGGAGAAGATTTGCTTTATAAAATAATAAACCTTGCATTTGATACAGCGCCTTATCACGTCTTTGAGACGGCTCAAAAGTGCTTCATAAACTATACTGTAAAGTGAATTGATTGTATATTTTGTGGGCGAAAAGCGGCAGCCAATTGCGCACAGCAGTGTCCCACAAACAGTCGTGGATTGACGGGTCTTGTCTGGGTTAAGGTACGCAATGCAAGAATAAGGAGATTAATTGTGAAAGGAGGTGGGGGGAAGAGTGTGTGTGTGCTGGTGGGGGAGAAGAGAGTACTTGTGTTAGTTGTTTGTGGGGGGGAAGAAATTGAAACACATTGGGCAGTGTTCACAAGGTAATGTGAATAGCAATTTTATTTTACTTTTGATCCGTCTTTGAGACGGCTCAAAAGTGCTCCATAGACTATACTGTAAAGTGAATTGATTGTATATTTTGTGGGCGAAACACAGCAGCCAATTGCGCACAGCAATGTCCCACAAACAGTCGTAGATGGAAAATGACCAATTTTTTTATTTTTGGTTTTGGTTTTGAAGGGATTATTATTAGACGTGTGGTCTAAGGAAACTTGCCTAACGTTTCGCCCTGCCGGGAATTGAAACCAGGTCCTCTCACTTGCGAGGCGAGCGCTCTAACCACTGAGCTACACTACTCCACATCTTGTATAATTAGCGCAAAGAAATCTTCGGTTGGAAACTGAATGGGACTCGGGTGTACGTACGACTTGGGCGGTTATACAGTTTTATCAAGATAAGACTTACCTGAGTTTTAATGTAGTCAAGCCGTTTAAAACTCTCATAGCCTCCAGGTTTTACAGTTCTAATTTCATAAATGTCCAATCTTGACTGAAATTTGGAATTTTCTATTTTGCTCAGAAATGGAAACGCAACAAAACAGTATCTCATTGTTAGTGTACAAACATGACTTTGCTTTCAGAAAAGTGCTGGTTGGCCTGGTTACGGAAAATGAGCTCAAGGCCCAGTGCTTCATAGATTCCTCAATTCACAGGGTTTTTTGTGAGTTTATATAAATATATTAATCTTCTGGCTGTGGGCTGAGTTCTATTTACTATTGCTGGTAAATGTTTATTTTTTCAGGTCAGTTTAGCTGCTCTATTTCAAGTCGTTTAACTTGAGGCAACTCAGGGATTGATTGAACGAAAAGACCTTCCTGGTTTATATGACGCATTTTTACCAAACTGGGTGGTGCATTATCACTGGGGCTATCAGTGAGTGTGTGTGTGTGTTTTTAAAATTATCGATTACAAAATATAGCTTTGAAGACTTGCTCATGGCTTTGTTTGCCCTCGTGGGTTTGTGATCTTGAAATAATTTTCTTTGAATCATTGCATCTTATCCATTAAGTTTTGACATTGATTTGAAATTTTTTATCCTTTCTCTCCGCCCACCACCCCCCCCCCACCACCCTCTCAAGCTACGCTGCCATTGCAATGCGGTCACGGTTTTCGAAGAAGATAACCGACTTGTGCAAATTGAAACTGATAGAATTGTATTCAGAATTGTCCTTAAGCCTGCAAACAGCTCAGACGAGCTTAGCACATTGTGTGCATCCAAAGCAGCATACTTTGATTTTCCAACCTGTACATACTACTGCAATACTGCAACCAATCTTCATGCTGGTAAACTTGATCCACGGTTTCTCTGTATGTTTTGGAGGTGTTACAAGGTTTTTTTTGTCATCAAAGGTTGAATACTGCCAAACTAATGGTGTGCATGCTCTTCTTGTGTTCCAGATCCATCACGTTACACAGAATGGAGAGCTCTACAAAAAAACATTCAGTCAGTCGTTTGAGGAAACACCTATGCTCGTCGCAGTGCTGACTTACATGGGTTATGGGATTCTTACAGTCTTCGGCTACCTCAGAGACTTTCTCCGGGAATGGAAGATTAAACCGTGTCGCATTGCCACTGAACGGGAAGAGCAAAAGGTAAATGTGACTGCACAGTGCATTGATTCATAGGCGTTCAATGTAGCTCTGTCTGGAGAAATTGGATTATGCCGTGAAGAAAAATGCCTCAGCACATTATAAGGAATTCAAGTTTTGAGCCCTACACAGCTTCAGTATTATATCTTGGGAATCCTATGATAATACGGTTGAGTGAATTTCAGTTACCCATGCTGACTACCAGTTTTGGGGGGAATATGTTAGTCAGGTGAACGTGGTCCAGTATTGGTCTTCTATAAAATACTGTTTTCTTGAAGAAAGGCTCGACAAACTTGTGGCAAAATGGCTCATAATGCTTCCTTGTTGCTGCCTGTGGAAAAAGAAATGGTCACAGCTTGATTTTTTTTCCCAAAGTAATTCTATTATCCATCTTAAAAATAGCCTGAATCAATCCGTTCATCCAACTGCATAAAACTAGGATTTAATAAACAAATTTTATTAAAGGCAGCTGACTTGAATTCAGCAGCTAAACTTAGTGAAGTTTATTAGACAGTGATGGAATCTGTTTTTGACCAAATATGAGTCCTGCGACATTTGTCTGACAAATCGTGGCTGCACCTTACAGGAAACTGAAGCACTTTGAGACCTTTGAACAAGTGAGGTACTTGATTAGTATTCCTCCAATGAGATTATTTTGCGTGCCACACAACAAGACAGCAGTAAAATCTCTGCCGTTACAGCCATTTTCCATTACTCCCTTATGTATTATTTCCTCGAGGGGACCTGCTCTCTCTCTTCCACCCCATCTCCCCTCCCCCCAAATCTTCCTCTGACTCCCCCAGCCAAAGAAATCCATGTACGTTTGCATTGGTTGCTCAGCTGGGCTCCGATGGAAGAAACCATAAAATTTGTTGTAATCTTCTGTGTCACAAGCCTTTCGTAGCAACATTGTGTGAATGAAATTGTGATTTGCTTCAAAACTAAATCCATGTTGGATATTTAAGTGCTCCACACTACCCGGCGCTGTGAAGGGTGCTATATAAATGCAAGTTATTGTTGTTTGACCCTTTAGTGTCTTCCTATGTTTCTTGAACCTGTACTGTTTTCTTTAAATTATTTTGTTTTAATGCACTCTTTGATGTGTAGTTTGTTCCAAAAATCCATTAGTTTGTTGTCTTGACCTTCCTCCATTTTGTCACAAACTGAAGGTTCTCTTTCCGCCACAGTTGAATAACAGCGTCATTGAGTCTAGAATGGAGAGACTGATTGGGAAAGGCAATTCACTTGCATTCTTGGAACATAAATCTTTTTTTATGTTTACAAAAAAGTACGATGAAGTGAAAGTATTCAGCAGAAATAAATGAATGCCAGCTGTACAGCTTAGAACAATGTAGGAAAAGACTAAAGGATGCCTTTGTGCTCTTTGACCACCAGGGAGATCAGGCTCAAAACCCCCTTGAGCAACACTCGGGAAATAGCCAACTGTAAATAGCAGAAGACTGCTTAAAGTTGTAAATGCAAGTTGTTGTTGTTGTTATCCACACACTTGATAACCACCCTATCTTCATTGAAGCTCAATACAGAAGTAAAGTTAGCCTGTGAGGTTGGTAAATTTCTAGTTAAGCACACACGTGCGATGTAACCAGATTCTCGATTTGACTTTAGCAGTGCGGAATGGAGAGATTAGATCCAAGTAAGGAATTGCACGTACCACACACACCACACCTGCAGACACTCGTGCACCACTCCGATTTTCGGAAATGTGTTAGTCCAAAGGTTTCGGAAGTACATTTCCTGAAATTAGCAGCTTGGCACAAAGTGTAACTTTGGAGGAAATCCTTTCAAAACAACTCACAAGGCCATTGAACTAAACTCTTTTTGTTGGAGAGACAGCTATGAGAATATCCTTTTGATTGACCCACCAGGTTTTTTTTTATGAATTAAAACTCCCACGATGATGATAAAGATGCGTTCGGATGTTTTTAAAGCAACACATAATTTGTAAGTTTTTAAGTGTCCTCTTAAAGGGTCATAGTACAACTTAGAGTTCATTGTCATCTTGAAAGATCCAGTCATTAAGTGAGTTTGGTTCTGGTCCAAAACCAGGGAACATTGTCTTAAAATTGGATCTGAGGCAGTTCGAAGTGAGATTGAGAAAAGGCTTCACACAGACTATTGCGAGGATGTGAAACCCATTGCCCAAGAAGGCCTTAAATGCCAAACTGATTGAGATATTTAAAAGGAAGATTGAACACGGTTCCTTGATATGCAGTCAATACTTAATTTAAAATCAGTCAAATCAAATGCAATCTGTCCTTTACAGGAATTTGTACCGTTGTACCAAGATTTTGAAAACTTCTACACAAGGAACCTGTACATGAGAATTCGAGACAGCTGGAACCGACCCATTTGCAGTGCTCCAGGGGCAAAGTTTGATGTGATGGAGAGAGTCTCCCCGGACTACAACTGGACCTTCAAGTGAGTCACTTTACCTCGGCCTTATTTGTAACCTATCTGTTAAAATCGTGTCATTGGAGCTCTGCATTCTAAAGATATGTTTCTTGACGCTGTGTGTTTTGACGACTTAATGTGAAATTCAATCACTTGTGCAAATGATACAGTAATTGATTACCAGCTTATTTATAATCTATATTCATTAATGGTTAGTCTAATAAGATATTTAAAACGGGACCCCTCTCGGAATATACAGAGTTAGGTATACTTGTTCCGCTGCTGAAACTTGAATGCTGGTCTGTTAATCTTCTGACTGCAGGATTACTGGCAAAGTCATCAAAGATGTTATTAACATGGGTTCTTACAACTACCTGGGGTTTGCTGAGAGCTACGGCTTCTGTGCAGATGCAGCCACTGAAACAACCATCAAGTATGGAAGTGGTGTTTGTAGCACAAGGCAAGAGATGGGTAAGTGATGTTGATATGGCCATAACTATACAGTACTGATCCTTTCAACCCTTTGACTTCTGATCAAGGGTGATTTGAATTTGGGAAGAAGGTTCATTCCCGTTCGAATATTTTGTGTTATCCAGTCTTTACTGTCACAAATTTTGCTGCATTGGTGTTGCGTTATTATGAATAGTTGAGTGCACATGCTTAGTTCTAATAGGATTTGTGAGCAAATATACACAATGAGCAGTGACTACTGTAGCTGTTTTCATGTATTGCTGACAATGGTTTGGCCTGTTACATGATAACATAAACAAGAGCAGGCCATTCAGCCATCAAGCCATTATATTAGATTATCCAGATGTTTTAATCCCATTTCCCCATCTGTTTCCCATATCCCTTAATACAATTGCTTGGCAAACATCCATGCTCCCCTTTAAATATTCCAATTGATTTCTAGGCCAGTGCATTGGGTACTCTCACAAGTGTGTGTGAAGATGTGTTCTGATCCCCCAACTAGCTTGGTTTAACTCAAATTTTAGGACATAATTCCTTGTGTTGGAACTCTTGAAATGCCGTACTACAATTAACAGTGTGTGTATAAATTCCTCATGTCCTGGTTATCAAGTGACGCTTTAGATGTTAACTACTTGGTGGCAGTGCAGAGAAGATTTAATCGGAATGATACCAGGAATGAGGGGCTTTTGTTATGAGGAGAGATTGGAGAGGTTGGATTTATTTTCACTGGAACAGAGAAGGTTGAGAGGGGACCTAATAGAGGTTTACAAAGTTCAGGGGTAAATGGGAGAAGCTATTTCTACTGGTAGGGGAGTTGGTGCATATTTTGAGCTTGAGAGGAGGAATGCCCACAATATCGTGCTAGGTTTCATTCTGGTCATTTGTCAGAGTCTTTCTGCTTTCCCATTCACTGAGATGTGTGTGAGATCAGTGCTGTTTACCAGCTTGGTGCAGGTTAATCTGGTCTGATCCAGAGCCAGGTAGCTGGTGCTTCAGTATTTAATTGTTCTGAAAGACCCACTATATAAATATTAACCCATTTTAAATGCAGTGACTGGCCCCATAGCCTTAAGGCTATGCTCTAACCTCAGTTCTGAATATTTATCATTGGATGCCCTTCCTTGTTAAAACATTTCGAGTTCCTCTGACTAATGCATTGTGCAGAATTCATACAAAAGTTTTCATTGCTTTAATTGCCAGACACCGTTTCAATTTCTCAATGTTGGTTCCCATTCACAGGTAATCTCGACAAACACGAAGAACTGGAAGAGCTGGTAGCTAGATACCTGGGCGTTGAATCAGCACTGACATTTGGGATGGGATTTGCAACCAACTCTATGAATATTCCATCACTTGTTGGCAAGGTTTGTCAGCCGGTGTATTCTCTGGTTATTTTGGTGGCATTTTTAATGGAGGTTGATATGAACCTCTACTGGATATTATCTTGGTGACCTTAAATGTATTTCTGCTTTGTTTTGACAATCTTGTGTTTGGGATTAGTTGTTTGTACACGCTCTTAAGTATTGTTCATAGTCAGCAGGAAGTCAAACGCTTCTTAAATACTGTACAATTATCCCTGCATAAACAAAGTTAAATTCAGCAGTGCACTGTCGTCATGTTGTATGTAGCACAAATCAAAGCAGTGAAGTTAACAGGGCTGTGCCTGTAGAACATTGACTTTGAATGTTTGTATAAATCCTCGCATGACTGCGTAATTTATAAAGACATCAGTGACTGCTGCTGTACAAAGCTGGAACATAGCCAATGGGTTCTTGTCATGTAAACGCAAAGGTCAGTGATTGCAAATTGTCACTTAAAGCCAGGGTTGTGTTACAACTGAGCAGTTTTTTTCAGGGGGAAGTGGATAAATAAGTTTATATCCACCCCACCCCCGTAAGAGCACATTAAACTTAATCAGTACAGATAACCTACCTGAGAACAGCTCTGATAAATCTCTGAACCTGCTGCTAGGAGCTACGCAAGAACAGCAGGTGGGTGATGATGTCATCTGTGTTTTCTCCTCTTCAGTTATTGCTCTGAATTGTTCCTGTGTGTATACAATGCCATTTTAAGAACAAAAGGATGTACTGTATTTTTTTTGCAAATTCCTTTCGTCCCTTATTGATCTAGAGAGATCACGTGGAGCTGTTTTTTTGTGGGGGGGGTTTAAAAATGTAATCTTTTTCATTCGCAGGGCTGTCTTCTCTTGAGTGACGAGTTGAACCATGCCTCATTAGTCCTTGGAGCCAGACTGTCAGGTGCAACCATCAGAGTTTTCAAGCACAACAGTAAGTAGTTCCAGGAATACATTTCAGGAACAGCTTGGATAAACTGCATGTATTCCAGAGGTGCTGAGAGTGGCACTATGAAATAAACTTGGGAAAATGGGATTAAGGAGTGTGAAGCTAATCTAATACCGAAAGGTTAATAATAATCCTTGTATTTGATATCACACCTTGTTATGGCGTCGAGGCATCTCAAAATGCTTAACAGAGTATACTTTAAAATGAATTGACTGTATATTTTGTGGATGAAATCTGATGTCAATAAGTAGAGCACGAGACTTGGGACAATTGTGTTCTGCAGTCAGATGGTGGTGGGTCCATTCAGCCAGTGAGAGTGGCATTTAAAAGTAAACATTATGGTTTCCTACATATCCTAGTGGTTAGAGCGCTCGCTTCGCAAGTGAGATACCTGGGTTCGATTCATAGGTAAGGCAAAATGTTGGACAAGTTTCCTTACTCCACACGCCTCTGTTTACCTAGCAGTAAGTAGGTGCCTGGTTGTTAGTCGATTGACGGATCACTTTTCTGGGGATAATAATCCCTTTAAAGAAAAAAATTGGTCACTCAATCCACGACCGTTTGCGTGACACTGCTGTGCGCAATTGGCTGCCGCATTTTGCCTACAAAACATACAGCCAATTCACTTTACAGTATATTGTGTAAAGTGCTTTGATTTGTCTTGAAGACGTGAAAGGCACTATGTCAAATGAACAAGTTATTAATATGGGAAGGTAAGTAGCAGAGGGTTTCCCTGAAGTTGAACTAGGTGTTTTGATAAGCTTGGAGGTATAGTCTAAACTCTTGGAGCCAAAGCCCTAATAGCTGGTTCAGTTAAACACTAGTTCTTAAATACCTGAACCACATTCTAGAGGGTCTAACACTTGATGTCACAAGACAGTATTTAAGTAATTGGGGTTGGAAAACATGGGCTGTTCACAACATGATTCACTCATCGTGACTTGACCATTAACTCTGAATCCTGCAATAACAAATAGTGAGAAACTCACTCGAGCACAGGATTCTGCAGCATTGGTGGGTGAGAATTCATAGGTAGCACTAAGAGCATTTTGAAATCCACATTCATCCATCGGTCCAATTCCATTTGCAGCAGTGCAATGAACTATAACAGGCGGGAGTTGACATGATCTGTGTCCTATTGAACTCTACAAACCCTAACCATGTGCCACTGAGATTACTTTGTTTTAGTGACATAATACCATGTTGTTATCTTTCACACAGCTGCCACATTGTGTAGTTAATAGTACCAGGGCAGAATTATAATGATTACTGATCGTGACTGTATTCAAATCTTAAGTAGGGTGTACTTGAACAGCAGGTGAAATCCAATGTCAAAGAACATTACACACTCCCCGGCCTGGAATATTGAAACTGTGACTCAGAAAGGTTGGTGTGTTCCACCAACACCTTTCTAAATGATATTAGCAAATTATTATGATCTGTTTTATGATTTTCCAGTGTAAGCATTGGGTTGAGTCAGCTGCAAGAGAAGCACAGGTTATATTTAAGGTGAGCTAAAAGCAAAATGTAGCAACGACGTAAAGGAATAAACTCATCCCTCTGACTCCACCAAATGTTACAAGGTGTAATTGGGAGGCTGCAGTGTTGCTGTGGGGTTTGGATGACTTGTAGGCAGTACAAATGTTTGTTACTTGGCCCAATTACTAACGGAGTGGTGATTTTGGACAGTGAATAGGAGGGGAGAGAGGGTGACCATAGGCATGGTTGAAGTGTTAAGTCGTACAGTGATTT
The DNA here is from genome assembly GCF_018977255.1 of Callorhinchus milii. Classification (NCBI taxonomy): domain Eukaryota; kingdom Metazoa; phylum Chordata; class Chondrichthyes; order Chimaeriformes; family Callorhinchidae; genus Callorhinchus; species Callorhinchus milii. Next base: position 21,404,393 of record NW_024704750.1, on the reverse strand, counting down.
TCGAAGATGAAGAAAGGTGCGTGGGAGGGATTGAGGAGTTCCAGACGTTAGGGGTATAGTGACCTAGTCTTTACTTGTGATTCTTAAATGAATTTGGGGCTAGAATGCCTTGTTTAAAGTGACAAAAGGGTAGTTTTTGTAGGCAACAGGCAATGGTATGAATGGTAGTTTGTGTATGACTGGCCGCTCAGTCACCACAATGCACTCTTCTTTTCAGATATGCAAAGCTTGGAGAAGCTGCTGAAAGATGCCATTGTACATGGGCAGCCTCGGACTCGCAGGCCTTGGAAAAAGATTCTCATCGTGGTAGAAGGGATCTACAGGTAGAACTGCAATGCCATGTCAATCCAAACAAAATCCAGTCAGACTCTCTGCACGGTGTGTGACTAATGCTGAAATGTGCAGTGCGGACAAATACTTTTGCTGTTGAGTATGGGGAAGGAAGGAATTGCAATCAAGTGATAAAGGCAATAGAAAAGCAGAGAGGAGAGGGAGACAACAATTTATATAGAGCCTTTAATGTCGGGAGGACGTCCCCAGGCGTTGGACAGTCAAGATTTGGTCCCGAGCAGGGAGTGGGATCAACAGGGATAGGAGGGTGGCCGAAGGTAAGGTCGACGAGGAAGATCTTGGAGGAGGCAAAGGATGGGGTGAGGCGAAAGGACTGTGGGATGGAGTTCCAAAGGGTTGGGGCAGCATTTTATGGTAAAATCCAACAGTTTAACATAACCTTTAAAACTTGCGCTCAATTAATTACCCCTTAAACAGGTTCCGATTACCTACCTTATTGAGAGGGCAGAACTATTGCTGCGATGCCACATTTGCCCACAAAACAGTCACTATACCTTACAGAGGCTCGTGTGAAGCACTATTGAGACATCTTCCCAACACAAAATCCTTGCATTGCCAAATGTAAGGATTAATATTCATAGAATATGGTTTTGTTTTTCCAGTTTCTTTTCACCCTGGGTTATTGAGGAATAAGTGTGCTGTAGGAAGTCCAAGGAGCCAAATGTCTCACTGCCTGATCGAGATAAGAAAAAGGAAAGGCTTGGGAGCTGCAGTTCCAATTGACCAGTCAACATTCTACATTTTTTTCCCATGCAGACTTCCCATGTAATTGTTGTCTCTATCGCTTCCTCCAAACCCTTGCCATGGAGAATATGAAAATGTGTTGTGAGAGGGTTGATTTTTTAAAAAAAAACTGAACGAATCATTGGCTTCTTTGTATTGCATTTTCACTTTCCTTTTTATTAATCCTGCTCTGTGACCATCAACAAGTAAAGGTCCTCTCACCCCCCTCCCCCCTCCCTGAGTACTTGGATCAATGTTATTTATCTGGCAAGCTTATCTTGTCATCTGTATTGCTCAGTTATATAATGGCTCCACATAAAAAAAGGCTCCAGAGACACTGAGGTTTCCTTCCCTTTTCTTTAGACCAACGGTCAGTGTTTCTTGGCTCTGGACAGCCCAGTGATCTAGTTCTGTATCTAGAAACATTAGTTTGACTTCTTGCCCCTGTGGTTTGTGCAGTACCAACTGTACCCACGTGACTGTAGTGTCACTTCAACCTCAAGCCCTGAGCTAAATTGTAATCTTAAGCAGTTCTACGCAACAATAACTTGCATTTACATAGCGCCATTTACTACAGCGTAGCGTCCTGGAGTGCTGCACAGTGGCGGAGTCTGACAACGAGCCAGGGGGCGAAAGGAGGAGACCATAAGCACAATGCACAAGGAAGGGTTTATACTACTCTGTAATACAAACAAGGTACTGTGATTAATCCTTCACGTAATTTAACATTTTGTTTTACAGTATGGAAGGCTCCATAGTTCGCTTGCCTGAAATTGTAGCTTTGAAGAAGAAGTATAAGGCTTATCTGTATCTGGACGAGGCCCACAGTATTGGGGCTCTTGGACCCACAGGCCGAGGTGTGGTGGAATATTTTGACCTCAGTCCTAAGGATGTGGATGTCATGATGGGAACCTTCACCAAGAGTTTTGGAGGAGCTGGCGGGTACATTGGTGGCAAAAAGGTACAGTAATGAAAGCTGTCTGCATCCCAACCAGTTGATTAGAATAATCCTTAAATTTGATTCAGCACTTCATCACGTCTTCTATGTATTTTGAAGCGCTTCACAGATTATACTGTAAAGGGAATTGACCGTAGATTTTAGGGACGAAAAACTGCAGCCAATTGCACATAACAGCGACCCACAAACAGTCGTTGATTGAGTGACCAAATTTTTATTGTTGTTTTTGTTTAATATAAAAATAATTTGAAGGGATTATTGCACCTATCCGCCAATCAGGTTCCTATTTACTGCTAGATAAACAGAGGCGTGTGGAGTAAGGAAACCTACCCAATGTGATCTTATAACACAGAAGAAAGGCCATTCGACCCATCGTGCCCGCTCTTTGGAAGAGCTACCGAACTAGTGCACCGAATGCACACTTGAATACTGGAGTTCCTGCTGCCCTGACTGGTACTGTTTTGCCACAAAACGCACAGTCACTCCACTTTACAGTATATTCTGTGAAGCACTTTGAAACGCCTCAACAACAACGTGATAAGGTGTTACAGCAATTGCAAGGATTATTATTACTTACGCAATTGGTTCGCCCTCCCCAGTTTTCACTGCGTAATCTTGCTCCTTATGATGAGAGCATTCAATGAGGGAGCAACTCTTTTTTGTCCACCACGTGTTTCTGTTTGTGGAGAGTTGCTGAATATGGGAAAACTGCACTTAAGGAAAACTGGAGGAATGGAAGATGTGCAAGAGTAACAAAATGTTTATTTTTAAATAGTGGCCCTTTAGGTAAAATCTCCCTAATACAGCAAATGGCAATGACTTAGCAGCAGCTGGGCTGTTTAGGACAAGGATATCTTTGATCAGCTATTCCACCTAGTGATGGTTAGTGGTAGGACACTTCTCAATAAAGGACAACACAGTGCCCTTCACACGGGGTAACACCCCAGATGGCGTGACAGCGGTGGAGTCTGACACCGAGGGTTGGTGGGGGGGGTGGTAACGGTAAGGACAATCAAAAAGGAAGGCCTTTAGGCGGGATTTGAAGGTTGGGGAGGGAGGGGGTAAGGCAGAGGGATTCAGGGAGAGACTTCCAAAGTTTGGGGGCGGGCGTAGTGGCAAATTCAAAAGTAATACTGTTTACTCCACATGCCTAATAATAATATAATAATAATCCCTCCAAAAAACAAAAACAATCATAAATTGGTCATTTTCAATCGACGACTGTTTGTGGGACACTGCTGTGCGCAATTGGCTGCCGCGTTCGCCCACAAATATACAGTCAAATCACTTTACAGTATATTCTGTGAAGTGCTTTGGGACGTCGAGAAAACGTGAAAAGCGCTATATCAAATGCGAGGATTATTATTATTTAATGTCTACACGTATAGATACTTTAAAAAAAACTAATAACCTTCTAGTACTTTAACATTACAATCTTGCTCGACTCCAATACAATACAGATTTACATTTACATTCCACTGTTCACGTCGGGAGGATGTCTGAAAGCGCTTGACACTGCAGGCTGGGCATCTGAGCTGGGGGTGGCATCCCAGAGCAGGGGGAAGTGGAAAAATAATAATAATAACCCTTGCTTTTGATATAGAGCCTTATCATGTCTTTGAGATGTCTCAAAGCGCTTCACAGAATATAATGTAAAGTTAATTAACTATTTTGTTTGTGAAACACGGCAGCCAGTTGCACACAACCGTGTCCGACAAACAGTCGTGGATTGAGTGACCAAATCACTATTATTATTAATTTTTTGACGACCAAAAATGCAGGTGAAAATGTAGTCCGCCACAGACTAGTGCGACTGTATCGAAATGATCCGAAACTTGATAGGAGTCTCATCGTCCCTAAGATATCCAGTTTCTAATGGTTACAAGCTGGATAACTTATCTGAATAGCTTCATATTACTGAAAACATTCTCTCGTTTCTGAGCCAGCAAAAGCTGCTCCAGTCCTCTATCTACCTGCAGATGGTGCTGTTGGGACGCAGAACTCCCAATACATCGCAATATTAAGCATTTACAACCGTGGAAATGGAAAATAGACACCAAAGAGAAACTTGAGGATCCTATAATAGCAGCGAATGTTTTATGGACAGATGCAATAATCGGTCTCGCTTTGTGGAAGAAGTCAATCGCGTGGTTGGTTACACATTTCAACATCCTTCAAATAACATCAACTGGCAAGAGCAGTTGTCTAGCACGTTTTTAACTTGTGTCCGTTTTAGTTTGAAGTTTCATTATACTATGTGTTAATAAGTCTCCCAGGGTTGCGAGGAATGTTTGAGGATTGCATTTCAATTTGAGGTTGACCGTTGAGGTGTACAGTGGATCAGCACCAAGTAAGCTGACTTCTCCAAAGATTCTCTGTTTCAGAAGTGTGAATGCACAGCATTGTACTTCACGCAGAAACGTCTGTTGAGAAGCCAATGACTAAGGAATTCAGCCTCTGAAGACTCGAGATATTGTAGAGATTTACTTGGGGGGGGGGTTTTAAGGGCGGGGGCACGGAGGGGGTGAGTTATGTCGTGCAGGGGAGCTGACTGAGCTGTTCACATTGCAGGAGCTGGTAGACTATCTGCGCTCGCATTCCCACAGTGCAGTCTACGCCGCGTCCATGTCGCCACCTGTTACGGAGCAAATCATTGCCTCCATGAAGTGTATCATGGGCGAAGATGGCACCACTTTGGGTAAGTCTTTTGTCAGCCGTGGATTGGTGTTCTCCCTCCCGTGCGAGGAGCTTCGAAAGGCTTAACCAGCTTAATTAATTAAAAGTAATAATTTGGTCACTCAGTCACCGACTGTTTGTGGGACGCTGCTGTGCGCAATTGGCTGTCGGGTTTCCCCCAACAAATATAAAGTCAATTCACTTTACAGTAATTGCTGTGAAGCCCTTTGAGAAGTCTTGAAGATGTGATAAGCACTGTATCCAAAATCCACGGATTTTTATATTACACATTGTCGCCCATTCTGTGTGTGTGTACACACACACACACACACACAGGACTGGAGTGTTCTTCTGTATGTTCCTTTCGCTGAAATTCCTATATTTGACCATTTTCAATTTTATTGTTGATGCCTAATTTGCAGCATTTCTTAAGATTCCTTAATGAGGAATCCTTGTGGAATTTCCGTCCACTATCCTCCAGATAAAATTAGTCATTCACTTCTTGGCTGCTTGTGGGACCTTGTTATGCTCAATCATGTCTACAAAAAGTCACTTTCCTTGATAGTAATTATTGTAGAAGCTCCTCGAGATGTTTTGATGTCAAAGGTGCCATGAAAGTTTCCAGCTCATGAGTTACAAATCAGCCAGCTGCCAATACATCCAGTTATCCACCAACTTGTGTACCCTCAATCTCCTTAATTACACTCATAGGATGCATTCCACTTCAGATACAGAAAACGGTTAATCTCGGCCTATTTTTGAGAAGTATGGGTTCTGTCTTTGAGGTTAGGCTCAAGTCCTGAAAAACGAGGAGGGCAGCACATTCCTTGGATTCAAAACAACCTCTGAATCATGTCAAAAGCTAATTCAAGTTCACTGGGGTAATTGAATTCCCTGTGTTTTTTTAAAACATATGACTAAATGTTGTCAGTGCAATAAGTGGGGAAGGGAGGAGAGGACAGAGGAAGTTTGGTTGAGATTGGAATCTTGGCTTTTGCTCCTAGCAATTGTAATGTACCGATTACTGGAGCTAATACAATACAAAATTATATTTGTACAGCACTTTTCAAGTCCGGAGGACGTCCCAAGGCGCTGGACAGTCAGGGATTTGGACCCAGGGAGGGTGAAGGACAGGGAGGGTAGGAGTGTGGCCAAAGGTGCGATCGAGGTGGATCTTGAGACGTGCCTTGAAGGAGACGAGAGGCAACAAGGCGAAGGGAATGTGGGATGGCGTTCTGAAGGGTGTGGGCAGAGAGGCTGAAGGCCCAATCACCAATGGCTGAGGCACCGTGGAGCAGGCCGGAGCCTGCTGAGCAGAAGGAGCAGACCAATTGATAAGGGGTTAGCAGGTCACAGAGGTAGGAAGGGGCAAGGCCGTGGAGGGCCTTGAGGGAGAAGACGAGGGTTTTGAACTCTGAGAGATGGGGAGTCAGTGGAGTCGGGTGAGAGTGGGGGGGTGATGGGGTCATGGAGCTTTGTGTGGGAAAGGACATAAGCTGCAGAGTTTTGGATGATCTGCAGCCTATGGAGGGTGGAGTTACTGCTGGCACATTACTGAATCGTCATGTAAAGCTTTTGTAAAGTATACAAGCGGGTTTCAACTCAGAAAATCTGACTATCTTGACAGGTAAAGCTAATGTGTAGAGGAATGTTCAAAATTTGTTTGTAAACAAAACGTAAAACAATTAAACCCCAAATCCGACATTGATCTTATAGTTACAAATTTATTTTCAAACGTGGCATTGCATTGATTTGCACTTGTCAAGGATTATTATTATTATTTAGTATCAAAGCTTTCAACAAATGTTTTACAGAAAGATAAGGCACTATATCAAATGCAAGTATTATTATTCATTCCTAATTCTTTCTACTATATTTTAGCTGAAATCAAATGGGCTGTCTTGCCTGTATAAATTTCCAAACTCATTAACATCCTGCATAACAGTAGGACAAGTAAACTGGAGCTATAAGTGGGCACTCGTTCAAAGCATTGGTGTAATAGGTGATGCTCAATAACTGATGTGACTTTATCTTCAACCTGTGTGGAGGAGAGAAACGAAGGCTAAATTTATCTATATTCCTTATACGTATTTTTCTTTCCAGTGTTTAGAAATGGGAAATAGGGAACAAGCACATCTCCTTTAATGCTATCCATGTGGGAATGGCAAAAAACAGTATTTCTTCAGCGATCCCCATCTCTAGGGAAGTGAAACACAAAGGAAAAAGCAGAACCATTCGATGTTAATAAAACAGCTTCTACCATTGCCTGGAATGTGGTTCCAGCTTCAGTTACACTGTGCCATGAGTTATTGGTAGTTCAAAACGTTTCCTTTCTTAGCTTTCCCTCGGTTGAATCCTGTTGCCTTATCCTCGGGCTTGGATTAAGCTGCAATGCCACGTTTACATTGGAAACTGGAGGGAAAATCATCCGTCCTCAATAAAACTAGATCCGTTTAGGGTTAGCCTTCAAATGTATAGTTGCCTAAATGGCAATGTAGCTATGGCGGTATTCCCATTTGTATTTAAAGTGTTTATAATGAAATGCTAGATCAGTCTTGTTGCATAGTTGAGCCATAATCATGAAATCTAAAAATCATAGTGTCCAACCTGGCACCATCAACCTCTGAGCATGTGCTCAGCACATTGTAAAGTACTTTGCGACATCAGAGGACCTATATAAATGCAACAGCTTGTATTGACCTAGCGTCCTTCATGCATCAGAGCTGAAATGTAAGTTGCTGGCTGGTGGTGAAGCATCTTTTTCCACCCAAACTTGTGCCTTTTGGAAATCTGTAATTCCCTCCCCCCAAAAAAGGCTGTGGTTGCTGGGTCAGTTGGAATTTTCAAGACTGAAATCAATAAATATTTGTTAGGTCAGGGTATCAAGGGATATGGAGAAAGGACGGGTAAATGGAGTTGGGGTACAGCTCAGATAGGATCTAATTAATGGTTGAATGGGCTCAAGGAAGGGGCTGAACAGCTTCTGTTCCCATGTTCCTAGACGGTTGGTACCGCCACTAGGTGGCGCGGTATGCCTCTATTTTAGCATGTTATTGCTATGTACGTTGCTTTGGAGAGTAGGTGAACCTTGCAAACGGGGTGAAATAATCATATGTGCTCTTCACCCAGCTCGCTGTGCTCTCAGTTTAGTAAATCCTGTGAAACTCATTGTGATCTTTTGACTTGAAAGTCCTATATCAAATGCACGGATTACTATTATAGATGAATGTCCTGTTGGCACAGTGTATTCCAGACACGGTACAGGGTGTCCACAAAGTCCTGATATACCCCCATTTTTTTTCTACAGTGCACTGACCGACAACTGAAACATGTGGAAGAATGATGGTCATTGCATTTAGAAGTAGTTAATTGTAATCAGTACAAATGTACAATTGTATTTAGACGTCCAGAGGATCTCTGTGTGTGTGTGTGTGTGTGTGTGTGAGAGAGTTCCATGATTTTTATGGCAGATAATGATCCATCACCCTGTTCAGTGCCACATCTTCCGTAACATGGATGGAGTGAGGGGCTGAAATGTGCCTCTGACATCTTGTTTCAGCTCCTCTGTAGCCTCATATCGGTGTTTTATGGGTGGACAGGACTTTGTGGTCACTGTAGATGATCTTGGACAGTCTAGCAAGACTGAGTTAAATTCTTGACATTCTAACTGATGTAACAGAAAATGTTTGTTGCATCTGTTTGCAAGTTTTTTTTTAATTGGCTTTTTCCTGTTTGAGGTAATTGACCGTTTGAAAACCTTTCAAGCACAATTACAGCATTCTGTGGTTTCTGATCTTGTTTGTGTGTTTCTAAACGAATGCAGGCTGACTTTACAGCCATTCTGGCCGGCTGCCATGCAATGAAGTGACGACTGGAACAGCTTGAAAGTAATCATAGACCATCTCGTATTAAAGGTTTCTGTTGCAGAGCACCAAATGCCTTGTGCGCTGGATGCCAGTTAACTGATTCCCTGCAGCGAGCGAGCCTAACTTGAGGAGGAGGAGGAGTAGTAGTAGTGTGTGGAGAGAGCATGAATAATTCTGGTCTTCTCAGTCAGTTGTCCGTACGGTCACTACTAGAAACCTGAACGCACATCATGTATGCACCACCGAGTATTGAGATTGACTAGATTGCATCTAGTGGCAAAGAGGGGGAATCAGGTGTGAAGGAAGTCTGTTTTCAGTGAGAAATGATCCTCTGTCTCTTTTACAGTTCTCTTTCTTCCACCATGTCCCCTCCCACCCCCCCCACTCGAACACACACATACACTTCCCAATTGCATGGCAATTGAGAAACTCGGCCCTTCAGGAATCAAATCTATCGCTCCTTGGTGCCAGCTCATTTATTTTTAAGTGTTTACTGTCAATTAAATGGCTTTTATAACTATACAAGGAATGCTTGGAAGCGGTGCACATCAGACAATGAATAGCTTTTGAAAGGTGCACATTTTTGTAGAAATGAAAGGGAACTTGTGCTCCTAAGATGAAAATCAAAAAGGAATCTTGTATTGATCACATCCTCTTTGATCTGCCTTTCAAATTTACAAATCACAGTGACGACAAATTAGCTGAATCCTCAAAGAATATTTGTACTAGCAAATGCGCAGCATATCCAGATGACGAGATTAGAAGCTAATTTTTCAGGCAGAGGTGATTTATGTGATGCAAGTAATGCCAGAAGATAGAAATGAGATGTATATACCAGTTTTTCTGACTAGTTCCACTAATAGAAACTACTTTGAAATAGATTTGGTTGGGGGTGAATATTGTACTAAAGTAATCTTAACATTTAGGAGAGGACTGAAGTATACAGTTTTATAATTGGTACAGTTGAGTGAGTTCAAAAAGAACTTTGTTCATTCTTTTAATTTGTTTTTAACTGTTTAGCTGTTTGTCCATGAATCTCTATTTGGCTGAATAAAGGCTTTAGGGTCTGGTCTATATAGACTCTAAACAAATTATTAAATAATAATCTGCATTTGATACAGCGACTTAAAACGCCATTGAGGCATACCAAAGCGTTTCACAGGATGTAGTGTAGAGTGGTGTGACTGTTTATTGAGCAAAAATTGTTCCTGGTAATTTTTTTGGGAAAGAACGTGTGCCTTACTAGGCTGTCAGAAGCCCCCTGTTCTGAGAGAGAGAGAGAATTTAAGCTTGGAAGTTGTGCGTTGTTTTTTTATCCCAGCTGAAAGTTTTACTCCCCACATTTTATCCACAGTGCATTCATGCCTTTGCAGGTCAGACACTAAAGCTATGTTAACTACTGTGTTGTTGAAGTGCTGTTTCTCCTCAGAACTTATAACTCCATCAAAGTGAAATTCCAACTTCATATTTCATTAACATAGCTCAGCTCTTACTACAATCAGCCTTTCCAATTGCATTCTGGCAGAATAACATGGAGAATAAGTCTCATTGATATGATTTACAACCCATCGGTTGGGAATGTAATTGCTGGGAGCAGTGTCTTGACCAGGACGGAATTAACTTTGCCACCGGTGGTAGTCCTGTCGCCTACAGTTTGTTGTAATTATCCATCTCTTAATATAAACGTTGACAAATACGATTTACCACGAATTTCAGGGTAAAATATTAAGTGGGGGAATTTAGGTGGATTGTGACAGGAGTTCAGGTAAAGTTTAAGAAATTACATTGTGATTCAGTGCTATATAAACCCAAATCCAGTCAGCAGTCTTTCAATAGAAGCGATGAATATATGCTTTGCAGCCCAACATTGAGTTTTCGTACGTCCGTTGTTACTCATGGAATCCTGTCTTGCAAGCAAGAGAACTGGATTTGATTCCCGGGTGGGATGAAACTTTAAGCAAGTTTCCTTACCCTCCACGTCTCTGTTTACCTAGCAGTAAGTAGGAACCCAGCTTTGAGTCGATTGGCCGATCGCTTTTCTGGGGGGAATAATCCCTCCAAAAAAACTTTTTAAATAAAAGAACACCACAATTTGGTTACACAATCCACAACTGTTTGTGGGACACTGCTGTGCGCAATTGGATGCCGCATTTTGACCATAAAATATACAGGCAATTCACTTTACAGGAAATTCTGTGAAGCGCTTTGAGACGTCTGAACGATGTGATAAGGTGCTATATCAATTGCAAGGATTATTATTTGGTGTTAGCTCTTAGCTCATCTTGTTGAGCCTACAAATTACTTTCTAATCAGAGCTAATCTCTGAATTCCTTTGCTGTTTTATCTGTTGGTGAGTGCACCCACGTTGATTCAATTGTGCAAGTGAGGATTGGCAGCAAAACCGTACAGTCGTTGATATTCTTAAAAATATGTAAACTAACCTGGTTGCATGCAAAGAGCAGTCTCTCTGCAATGGTATTCATTTCATCACCCTGTCCTTTTAGTGCTGATCCAGAAGATTTTGAATGTTCATTGCCCAATTGTGAAACATTTTTTGGCTTTACTCTTTCCTTCTGCAGGCATTTTACTTCTTATCCTTATGTAGGCATGTGGATTTGCTGGGGCCTTCCTACAACTTGACTATTATTCATGTGCGAGACTTGACCTTGACTGCTCACAAGGATATTTGACCCCAGTAGAACGCCAAGCCTGACCCTCACCTGGCATTTTTCAAAAGCAAATTAAATGGATTTGTTTTTAAGAAATAATATCGTGGGATACAGTGTATAGTTTGGGACATGACACATGGAAGGCGAACTGGATGGACCTTGGTCTTCTTTCGACTAGCAATTCTTATGTTATGTCAATAAACACACACCTCTCAGTGGGAGATTATAGTGGTTAGGAGAAGAAACTTGGCTGATTTTTTTTTCCCTTTCTCTCTCTCTCTCTTTCCCCCCCCCCCCCCTCTGCCCCTGTTTGCATGACCTGAAATGCTAAGAGCAGTTGTATCGCCACTTACTGTTATCCTGGCTAAAGGCGATCAAGTCAGGGAGTCTTGATCAGAAGAAAAACCTGAAAGTTTTCCAGCTGATAAACTAGGTGCTGCCCTATAATGTGGAAAATGCACTCATCTGAAAAACCAGCTTTCCTGCATCATTGACTTTGAGATGCTTTTGATTTCCTTTATGAAATAGTGAACCAAATCCGTAGAAAATGCTGCCAAGTAGCACTTACTTGCCTGCTACATGTTTGAATATGAAGAATGTGTTTTTATCAGGGCAATGTGGTCTTTCATAGCATAAGAAGGATATTTTTGGATATCTTGTGTGAGTGGTTTTAGCTCAGTGGTTAGAGCACTCGCTTTGCAAGTGAGAGACCGGAGTTCAATCCCAGGCAGAGGGCGAAACCTTGGGCAAGTTTCCTTACTCCACACAGAGCCTAATAATAATCCCTCCAAAAACCAAAAACAATAATAAATTGCTCATTTTCGATCTACGACTGTTTGTGGGACATTGCTGTGCGCAATTGGCTGCCGCGTTCGCCCACAACTATACAGTCAATTCACTTTACAGTGTGTTCTGTGAAGCGCTTTGGGACGTCTCCCGATGTGAAAAGCGCTATATAAAATGCAAGGATTATTATTATTATTGTAGATTTCTCTTCACGTATCTGGTATAAGATTATATTGTAGATTGTTTGTCTGGGTTCATTTTATGTTTCTTAACCAGATTGTAAGGTAAAATGCCAAGTATATATTTTTTTAATACTGCATTTAATTGAGTCAGGAGGTGCAGGGTTCAAGCTCCACGACGGGACTTGAAAATCGTATAATCTAAGTTGACGTTCCTGTGCAGTGCTGAGGGTGTCCTGCATTGTTGAAGGTGCCATCTTTCAGATGAGACATTAAACCAAGGCTCTGTCTGCCTGTTCAGGGTGACCTTAAAGATCGCATGGTATCATTCGAAAAGAGAAGGGAGTTTTTCTCTCTCTCTCTCGATGTCCTGGCCAACAATCCCCCAAATTGGGCATTCATTTCATGACTGTGGGCGCCCACAAAACACACATCTCCACTTGCAAGGTTCTTGCTATTTTTTCAAAAAAGTCACCTTTCCCTCAATTCTTTGTAGTCTTTTCTAACAGGTTGGTTTATCTTGTGTATGTGTTTTTTTTTCTCTGTTCTTTACTTGGATCTACTCTATTTCATTGATTCCTCTCATTTCTTCTTAATTTCTAGTATTTTCTCCAGAGGACGGGTTTGGGGATCTATACTTGTGCCTCACCTCATTGCCAGCCAGGCTTGTCCACTTGGGCAAAGACCCACAGCACCGTAACCTAGTCGTAAGTCATAGGACTTAAAGAGCTGCAGCAAATTGCTGGCAATACATTTTTGAAAGTCTGCTTTTCTTTATGGAATATGCAGGTAACATTTTGAAATGGAGCCTGTGTGGACTAGTCAGAAGGATATAGTCTCCAGACTCCTCTGAGCTATTCATAGACATTTAAAGCTCCTGATCTTAATCTGCCTGACAGTAGATCACAGATTAGATGTTTTCATTGGTTTGGATAAATGGGAAAGCACTGTTTGGAGGAGATTTGTTTTTCCTCTTCAACGGCCCTATCCGATAGACCAAACATACATCTTAGGACTGTAACAGACACTAATCCCGTGCTGATAGCAGTATTCTTTTTGGTCTCGGCGCACCTAATTTAAATTGTTTACTGACTCACAGAAAACAAATGCGTCCTTGTTGGAAGCCAGTGGATGTTTTTGTTTCAAGTGCAATACCTGCATGGCTGCTGCATCACCAGCGATGTGAATGCAGACGGCGAAACGAATGGAAAAGCCACAGACTGAATCACTAGTTGATGCAGCACCAAATTAACTGGAGCCAGAGCAGTACAGCCCTGGAATGTTACTAAAAGATTCCAATGGTCTGGTGCAAAAATCAGCCCATGTCACTTCTGGAGAAGGGCCCAGGGTGCTGGATCCATTCAAATTTTCAAGCTGGATTGATGATTTTAGGAAAGGGATATGGGGCAAAGGAATGGAGTTCAGATACATAATGCCGGAACAGGCTCGAGGGCTGAATGGTCTATTCCTGTTCCAATGGTGCTCTGGTACTTGTACCCGTGTGGTTGACAGCCATGTGGTTTACTTTGATACTTTGACCCAGGCTGCCCTTCACAAGGAAAAGGAATTTCCAGGAATACAGATACCATGTAAAGTTTGAGTGGGTATCTCAGGTCAGGGGGTGGTATGGGGAGAAAGCAAATACTACAAATAAGCACCTTTGCCATCAGAGAGCATCTGAATGCAAGAGGAACGCCTCGTTTAAATCCTATGTTGTGATTGCGTTGCAAAAAATGCTCACCACTTCTCTCTGTTTGCTTCCAATTCAGCACTACAGAACCTACCCAACATAGAGGCCGCTTTTATATAATAATATGCAATGAAAGCTTAAGCACATTCATTATCGGAACTGTTAATGTCCATTAATTTCATGTTGTGCATAAAGTGAGCTTGGTAATTGAGCATTTGCAAGTGCTTTCTCTGCCCTCACACACACACACCATCCCCTGACCTGAGATACCCACTCGAACTTTATATTGTGTCTCACAGCTGGCACAAGTGCTTGTTTCATCAGACGAGTATCTTTGCTTTTGGGTAATGTGCACCAGTATGGAAGCACATTTATCAAAATCTTGCCCAAAATCATGTTCGGCTTAAGGGCACTAGTCTGTGGCACGGGAGCGTTCATCTTGCTGGGGTCAGATTGTTTCAATTATGCCTGTACGAAAGTAGTGCAGTGATGCATCACAGAATAAGGTTCAGTGGCGATAGTTCTTTGAGTTTCGACTCTGCTGGATTTTCTCTTTCATTGCGAACATTGACGCGCTGTTTGTACTGCATACTGCAACTGGTAAAAGGTAGCATTTTTTATAATATGCAGCGTTTAAAAAAAATACTGAAGGGTCGTGATGCTCTTTCCGTACTTTTACTGTCAATGCACACTGGCTCGATCTCACGTGCATCTTTACCATTGAAAGTCGCGTCCGTTTGACAGAACGACAGCCCTGTCATTCCTTGATTGATTCGTCGATCCTTGATTGATATCACTCTCTCTCTATAGAAAGCGATGCCCTAGAACAAAGCGTTACACAAGTGAGAGGAAAGCACTTCGGTGAAGGCATGAATTTGTTGAAGAGACACTCTCCCAGCTGATGTCCTAAGGGACAGCATTCCAAGTCTTTGTGCACCGGAGTGTTAATGTTTTGGGAACTAAATGCTGCTAAAAACAAATTTGTTTCGGAGTGGTAGTTCACGTTTCGTGATCCGAGCAGCTCCCGACGCAGTGCTGTTCACGGCGTGCCCTTCGGGAAGTGCAACATTTGAGCCTCGTCTTGTGGTACTTTACGCTGCGATTATAACTGGCGTTCGCTTACAGCTATGCGCTAAATTTGCATTGGACAATAGTGAGCCAGTTTGTGTGAATTGTTTTTCAAAACTGTTTGACTGACTTAAGGACTTATTTTGAGCTGGCCCCTTCCTTCCCCATCTTCAGGTCGCCCCTGAAGACCTTCCTAATCACCTGCCCCTCCCGCCAGCTCGGCATCGTGCTTTGCCACACTATATAACTGCATGTTGTTGCTGCTCCACCTCGTTGCCCTCCTACGAACATCATAAACCTCTCCCTGTCCACTGGCACTGTTCCCATCCCTTTCAAAACTGCTGTCATCACTCCTATCCTTAAAAACCCTCGCTGGACCCAAGTTACCGCCACTGCCTCACCCCTCAGGCCGCCAAAACCCTTATCTACACATTCATCACATCTAGGCTCGACTACGCCAACTCCCTGCTTGTCGGCCTCCCCAGCTTTTCCCTCCACGAGCTGCAGATCATCCAGAACTCTGCAGCTCATGGCCTCTCCTGTATCAGGCTCCACGACCCCATCACCCCCACCCTCGCCCGGTTCCACCGGCTCCCCATCCCCCAGAGGGTAGAGTTCAAAATGCTTGTCCTTGCCTTCAAGGTCCTCCATGGCCTTGCTCCTCCCTACCTCTGCAACCTGCTGACCCCACATCAACCAGTTCACTGCCTCTGCTCAGCAGACTTTGAGACTTTGGCCTGCGTTATGTCTCTCTCTCTCTCTTCCCCCCACCCCCTCCATCCCACCCTTCAATCGACGGTTGGGCCTTCAGCCTTTCTGCTCCCGCCCTCTGGAACTCCACTCCACGTTCACTTTGTCTCGTTCCTTCCTTGCCTCCTTCAAGGCGTGACTCAAAACCTTTCTCTTTGGCCACACTCCACCCTCCCCGATCCCCCCCCCCCCCCAGCTCGGGTCCAAATCTCTGACTGTCCAGCTCCTTGGGACGTGCTTCCGATGTGAAAGGCGCTGTGTAAATGCGTTGTTGTTCCAATTTAGGCGCACATAACTGTAGCATGTTACTTGCTCTTCAATAATAATGTGGCTGTCTTGTTTTATAGTCGAGGTGCGTGTCTAATTTATACCAGATACGTTTCCATCAAAGTGCGAGTGATCACATCACCGCTAGATTGATGAAAGTACTTTTTGTAACTAACTGAACTGCAGCATTGAGTTAGCCTGAAGATGCCATATACTTGCAAATGCTAAGTGCCAGTTTTTGGCTTTGATCTCAATGGTGGAAGTTTGGATAATGCAGAGATGAAAGCAAACAGTGAGAGGTCTGTGTTTGGCTTCAGAATTTTGCTAGTGTTTACAACCTCCCTGACTCGAGGCTTTGATAACTTGAGCACAACAAATAATTTGTATTTGTAGTCGTTGAACTCCCGATAATGACAAATGCTGTTGCCTGCGCATTTTTTTATTTAACAAAACTCACGTTTGGGGCATTTGGCTGCATCACAAAAGAGCTCATCCTAATCAGAGCGGTTTTTAAAGCTGAAACATTCAAAGATATACTGATTACATAGTTCAAGTTCTTGGGGTGGGGGGTGGGAGAGAGACAGAGAGAAGAAAGGTACAACTTAAAGTAAATCATCCTGACATTTTAAGTTTTACTGCTGGTCTTACAATGCACATTCTTTCGTCCAGAACACTTGCATATTCGCCTTAACCAGCTCCAGATCCATGCAAGAAATTTCGAGTGGGCTTTTTTTTATAAAAAAAAGAAAGCTTCCAGATGTAGCGGCCAAATTCTTTTGAAACCAAGTTCCCTTTTCATCTGCCGGCAGATAATTACAGCAGTCGGCTTCCATTTTCAAGCTTCTAAAGGGGCCGGGATGCCTCCACACAGTATCAGTCAATCTGCAAAGGGTCTTATAGTCTCGACAGGAAATGGAACCAACGGCACTCAAACTGCAAGGATTAATTGGGTTACCGTCCTTAGCCTGTTGATGAAAATTGCTCCTGGGTTATTCTCTCTAGGTTCAGGGTTGCCCTTTATTTCAGGCGGATCTTCAGGAAATGAAAAGGCCGTGTGTTTAAAGATTTCTTCCGTGTTTTCAAATCAACCTCTACAGCCAGTAATCGGTTTGCTGGCTTCTGTTCCACAACCACCAGAGTACATTTGACCTCCCCCCTCGACCTGTGCTGACCATTATACAGGAAATAGACCCAGGCGGTAGTAAATTGCCATTACTAGGGCAATCTTCTCTCCTTTTATGTAACTGGCCCTTTCAGATCTCTGCTCTCTTCCTCTTTTCTTCCCTTCACCTCCCTCCGCCCCACCCCCACCACCCATCTTGATCAGAAGCTTTTTTACCTGTCAGAATGGTAGTGAAATGGTTCCTCATCTCAATGTTGTGATAAGAAGGACGTCTCAATGACGTGATAAGGCGCTACATCAAATGCAAGAATTCTTATATATACATAAATATTATATAATATATATAACTCCAATTGTTAGGACTGTTTTGAAGTGAGTGTGGACATTAGAGGCGTATTTACGTGTGAAAGTGGTTCTGTGAAGGTTCAGTGTTATTTATGAAACCTAAGTGACCTGGTTGTGCAACAAAAGCACATATGGCCAGCAGGAACATTGCACATATCAATAGACAGAAGTTTCCAATCATCTGGTTTTTTGCAAGGTTAATGTGCGTTTCACAAAGTCCCAAGAACCTTTCAGTGGTGGCGCAATGTTGTGCATAGTATTTATTATCTCGTTGAGCACTTTTAAGAACAAGAAAGTGATCAAAGTAACCAACGTGTGAGCCTTCTTTCCTACCATTTATTTTGTTAACTGTTGGGTCGCCCTCAAGTTACAGGTCAGGTCATACTAACGTGTCTCTCACAGTGTATTAAATTTGGGCATACAGTCTTCAGAGGGCCTTTGCTGTGTTGTAATGTGAATAAAATTTCAAGCACAAGGAAATGCATGGTAAAATATTGATTAACAGGATCCAAGGAAGTTATTTGGTTGTCTGTTTCTACGTTTTGTGACATCAAAGTACAAAGCCAACATGAAGCACCCAGTGAACTTAAATGACTATCAAATTGAGTACTTTAAAAAGTGCCAGGTTAAAATTTGAGAAGCTCCGCATTGATTTTGTGACAAAACAGATTTCCATTAGATCAGCTTGATATTGGCGAGCCCAGACAGTCCTAAAGATAAAATGTTCTCATTGAATAATGAATGGAAATGACTACCATTTAATGTCAGATATGAGCACGGTCAGTAAGCTACCACTTACGGCAATCACTTATTGTCTTCGGATGCCGTCGTGTGGAAATGTGATCATTACAAACTGAAATCCTCTAATTCAAAGTTCACATCCTTTATGTTTAGGTTTCAGAATGATCAGGTCCCTGCACTAAGTAGGTAAGGCTTCACTGTGTTCTGCCAGAATACTGTTCAAGGTGCATGTTATAAAAGTGATGTCCTGATTTTTAGAGCTGAATGCATGAGTCTTGTCATTAACTTTTTGGAGCAAGCAGGTTTTGGAGCAAGCAAGCACCTACATCTAACTTTTACTGCAGCTGTTTCATTCCACCCTTTTAATATGTCAATCTGGCAGTCAATGTGTTTAATTTCACAAAGCTCTGGTGCTTTCACTGTTAACTCGTTTTCTCTCCCAGTAAAACAAAGTTCCACCTCACCAGGGATCAAATCTATTCCATTGGAAAATATTTAATTCCAGTTATAAATGATACAAAACTGCATTCACAGCTAGAGTATCTCAGCACTCAATGGTCTGACTCAATTATGTAGACTGATTTGAAATCTATAGACACAATTCTGGTGGTGTCTTACACAGTTGAAAGATAATCTGGCACTCAATATGTAAATCCCCTGCATTGGAAATCCTGCAATTGAAACTCTGCTTTTAACTATTTGGTGTGATTTTTTTTTGTGTGTGTTCTGTAAATTCCTATTTGCATTTTAATCAAAGCATATCTGGTGACTGTCGAGATTTAAAACTTTCTATTGACCTTATAGCTCATGAAACTCAAGGCTTTAGGGTAATCAGCCTTTACACAAGACTCCTCTGGGGGAATGAAGTTTATGAGCTGTACATGCCTGACAATAAACATATTAGTTTAGTAAAAAATCAATCAGTTTTCAGGAATATTGAGAGGTGGGTGGAACTGCCTATAGAAATAGTCTTGTGAAACTCCATGTTAGAAATATTCTGGGAAATGTATATTAAAAATTTCTACTTTTGTTGTGTTTTTGATCACAGGCAATTTAATAATAATCCTTGCATTTGATATAGCGCCTTAATACGTCGTTGAGACGTCTCAAAGTGCCTGCCTCACAGTTTTTGACGAAAAATACCCTTTGATCTAATTTTTCCACAATACCCACGCTCCCATTCTTGGCATATTGGTCGGTCTGGTTACGAAAACCACCAATGCAAGGTTCACAGGTAATCAAGAAAGCGAATAAATTGCTGGGGTGTATAATCAAGTCGACCAATTGATTTTAAAATTGTTTGTGGTCTTGGTGAAGCCCACTGGAAATACTGTGTGCAGGATTTGGTCTCCCAATTTCCGAAAGGATATTCAGTTGTTGGAGGGTGTACAGCGGAGAGCTGGCAACTTAATTCCAGAACTTAAGCTGTGAGGAAAGCTTAGCTACTGTTAAGCAGAGACACCGGGGGGGGGTGGGCAACGACGGCAAGGAGGTTTGATAGAGGAGATTAGTATCACAATGTTTCTTTCTGTTACATGTATAAAATTCAAGAACAAGGAGTCGTGATCTTCAAATTGAGGACAATGTAAGAGTAGGAAATGAAGCAGACTTTAGTAAAAGGGTGAAAGGCATGTGGAACAAATTACCATTGCAAGTGTGGGACGAGAAACTACAAAAGCTTTTAAGGTTCCTGTCAAACAAAAAGGATTCAGGGCTATTTGATTTGGAAATGAAATCGAAGAAGTCTTGTGGGGAATTGAATGTGTAACCTAATTGGTCTTCTGTTGCATGCCGAAAACTGTTCCAGAGTTACTTGTTGGGCAATTGCTAGCTCAGCTGGTTGCATTCCCCGCACTGTTGAGACAAGTTTGAATGTTGCGCCACTAAAATATAGTCAATTCACTTTACAGTATATTCTGTGAAGCGCTTGAGACGTCTCAAAGATGTGTTCAGGCATTATATCAAATGCAAGGATTTTATATCTATCTATATATACGCTTTTCCTGATTGTTGATCTTGCGCTTGGTTATTCTAATAATAACCCTTGCATTTGACACAGCGGCTTATCACGTTGTCAAGACGTCTCAAGGCGCTTTACAGAATATATTGTAAAGTGGATTGACTGGGTATTTTGTGAGCGAAACGCGGTAGCCAATTGCACACAGCAGCGTCCCACAAACTGTTGTGGATTGAGTGAATTTTTGGGAGTAGAGATTATTTTCCCCCCCAGAAAGTGATCCACGAATCCACCAACCGGGTTCCTAGATAAACAGAGGTGTGTGGAGTAAGGTTTCGCCAGCCTGGGAATCAAACCCGGGTCTTCTTGCTTGTGAGGCGAGTGTGCTGGGAGACAGCAGCTGCTAATACATTGGTGGAAAAGTTCAAAATCATTAATGAACGTTTAGTCTTGCATTTTTGCTCAAGGAAAGGATGCTGTTCCAACATGTTTCCAATTTTCTTTCACAAATTGCAGGTAATGGGTTTGTGTCACAAAGATGCTTGTAGGAGATTGTAGATTACAAGATGTTTCTGATGCAAGTTTCAAAATTGCTTATTTGAAGATTGGATCATAACATTGCCATCTCAAATTCTAACAATGGCCAGGAAACTAGCCTGCTTATTATCCTTTACATACCGTGAGTAACTTGGAGCGATAGCAGTAAATCATGAGAGCATCCTACTGCTTAACTCCCTCCGTTCCCTCCCCTCACCATTTCCCCCCTGCTCGGGTCCTGACCCAACTGTCCAGCGCCTTGGGACGTCCTCCCGACGTGAAAGGCGCTCTATAAATGAAATCTTGTTGTTGTTGTTGTTAACTTTGAAATCCTGTAGCGTATTGGTTAGAGCACTGGCCTTGCAAGTGAGAGGACCTGGATTTGGTTCCCGGTCAGGGATGAAATGTTAGGCAAGTTTCCTTACTCCACACGGCTCTGTTTACCTAGAGTAAGTAGGAACCAAGTTGTTAGTTGATTGGCGGATCACTTTCCTGATTTGTTTATAATAATCCCTTGGAATAAAATAACAATAATAATTTGGTCACTCAATCCGTGAGCGTTTTGTGGGACACGACTTGTGCAATTGGTTGCTGCGTTTCCCTCACAAAACACAGTCACTTCACTTCACAGTATATTCTGTGAAGTGCTTTAAGACTTCTCGAAGACGTGATAAGGCTCTATATCAAGTGCAAAGATTATTATTTACTGAATTTTGTCTTTCATTTTAAAGCTTCCCCATGTACTTTACATTTTCATACCTATTGTGTCCCTAAATTTCATTGCATCCATGGAGTCAGTTTAGCAATACTGTACATCCATATTTAGGTCTTTAAATATATCTATGTATGTCATAGGACATGCCACTCTGTTTCTTATGAAAATCTGGGCCCGTGGCATTGGAATTGTGGATCACATCTCTTCATTACCAATTTACTAGATACTTCTTTTTGGTAAACAAAACCGTTGAACAAAACTTTTGAACAAAATGTTCAAAAGACCTGGCTTCCCAGATGGCACCATTTGAGAGAGCTGCCTTCAGACATACACATGTCATGCGTTTGATGTGCTAAAGATCAAACATACCACTAAATTTCACCACAATGTGTGAAAATTGATGGTGGAGCCCATCATTTATTTTTATTCTCAGCGTCAGTTGCGTTTGCGCTGAGATCATGTATGTGTTTAATTCCCATTTAATTCCCAGTGTCGTCTTTCAGCTGGTGGGTTCAAATGATTTTAGTTTGAAATAAGTTTGTTGTTGTTGTAGTTTGAAATAGAAATATTGCAATATAAATTCCTATTCAGGCCACATCCTGGCTCCAAAATTGCAAGGTCATTTCCTGCTATGGATAGTCGTGACTTTCGTCCTGCTTGCATTATATTGTGATACAGTCAGGGGCAATGCCACCGTTCTGATGCCAGCTTGAAAATGTCCTTTGCACTTTCAAGCTGGTTATCCAGTAGCAAGCTGGCAGAGAAGCCCATTGCCAGCCTCGAACCCCAAGACACTCCAATCTTTGAAGAGAGTCCTCTTAGAGTCCTGTCGAGGCATATTAGTTAGAGCACTCGCTTCACAAGCGAGAGGATCCGAGTTTGTTTCCAAGACAGGGTGAAACCTTAGGAAAGTTTCCTTACTCCACACACCTCTGTTTACCTAGCGGTAGGTCATTCAATCCATGACTGTTTGTGTGACACTGCTGTGCGCAATTGGCTGCTGTATTTCACCCATAATATATAGCCAATTAACTTTACAGTATATCCTGTGAAGCTCTTTGAGATGTCTCAATGACGTCATTCAAATACAAGGATTATTAAAAGAGAGAATGGTGCCCAGGTATTAAAAACTACTTCTCCACAAGTTTCAACTCAAGAATTAGTAATGGGATAATAACTTAGTCTAACCACAGCCTCTAGGACCTTTCTTGGTGAAAGTGAGTGTTGCACCTCAACCATCCTGGAGTGTTGGTGGGTAAGTTCCTACTTATAATAATAATAATAATAATAATCCTTGCATTTGATATAGCGCTTTTCACGTCGGGAGGACGTCCCAAAGCGCTTCACAGAACACACTGTAAAGTGAATTGACTGTATATTTGTGGGCGAACGCGGCAGCCAATTGCGCACAGCAATGTCCCACAAACAGTCGTAGATTGAAAATGACCAATTTAATTATTGTTTTTGTTTTTGGAGGGATTATTATTAGGCTCTGTGTGGAGTAAGGAAACTTGCCCAAGGTTTCGCCCTCTGCCTGGAATTGAACTCAGGTCTCTCACTTGCAAAGCGAGTGCTCTAACCACTGAGCTACAGGACTCCACTTAAGTCCTGTATGTGAAACCAGTGCACCGTAAAGGGCTCTGGGAGGCTACCCAGCCTGAGTGGTGCTATATAAATGTAAGTTGTTGTTGAGAGGTTTTGGCATGATGAGGGACTATATCAGATGCTAGTATGGAGACCCCACAAGCTGTTAAGTTTCTTAGGAACTTGTTTGCTTTGTTTCGAGTGAAATTCTGCCATGAATAGTGTCCAAGCGCATAGTTTTCATTTTATAAACGTCTTCCTCTGGAATACAGAGAATACTGCAGCAAATTATTCTGAGCTTATTACACTTGATGCATTCCAAAGTCCACATAATAAATTCCTCCAAAGCCCATTCTTTTCCAAAAAAATATGCATAGACCGTTAATGAGTTCCTTGTGATATGGTTAACACTGAATAGTTTGTTCGAAATTCCGCAGAATTCAAAGAGCAGTAACTAAATAAAATTCCAGAGTAGAAATGACCTAAAAACTGACTTGCTGTTTAAGGTACAACAAGAACTTGCATTTACACAGCGCCCTAAACGTGGGGTAGTGTCCCGGAGTGCTTGATAATGATAGAGTCTGACACCGAACCAGGGGGGAGAGGGAGGTGGGAGGTGACCGTAAGCACGATCAAAAAGGAACATCTTTAGGCAGGATTTGATGGTGGTGAGTGAGGGTGAAGGATTGAGGGAGAGAGTTCCAGATTTTCGGGGCGTAGTGGCTGAAGGCACGGCCACCGATGGTGGATCGGAGGCTGAAACCAGCTGAGCAGAGGCAGTGGGTGGGTGGGGGGTAACCGGGTCTGAGAGATAGGGAGGAGCGGGCGCACAAAGGGATTTGAAAAACGAGTGAGAGGATCTTGAAGTCGAGTTAGGAGCAATCTTCAAGCAGCCTGGTAGGGGCGACATGTGCCCCAAGTCTACTCAGAGTAATCACAGACTGAGCTGTGGAAAGGGTACAGGTGAAATTTACGCCTGGTCTTTCTTCAGGAAGTTTTATTTTGGCAAAAGGTGACTAACAGCACCTCTTAAAGGTCTTAAGGTGGGTTTTGAAGGAAGTTGGACTCCACAGTGGAGCTCCAGTGGATGGAAGTGGAACGGCTGAAGTCTGAAACCAATGATGAAGCAGATACACAGAAATATATTGCCGGAGGTGGGCAATGCCGCAGAGATGAGGGAAAGCCAAGCGAGGTGAAAGCATGTGTAAGGCTTGAACTGTTTCCATGAATTCCGTCTGTACCTATGAAGCTGGTTGGAACGTTTAAAAGGATCTGGCTTGAGTTTGACTTGAGCTTTGATCAAGTTTGCCATCTGTATTGTTACGGCACTGTAATGCATTCTGTACGCTGTCCGTGTATACAAATTGGAGCTAGTCTATAGGTGTGATGTAGAAACATTTGATTCTGCTCCCGTTTAGGTTGAACATAATAATAATAATAATCCTTGCATTTGATGTAGCACATCATCACTTCGTTGAGACGTCTCAAAGCGCTTCACAGAATACCTTGTGGGCAAAATGCAGCAACCAGTGCACATGGCTGTGTCCAATAAACCGTCATGGATTGCGTGACTTTGCTTTAGGGATTATTACCCCCCCAGAAAGCAATCCGCCAATTGACTAACAACCAGGTTCCTACTTATTGCTAGGTCAACAGAGCAGTGTGGAGTAAGGAAACTTGCTTAAGGTTTTGCGCCCCCCCTTCAGCCTGGGAAATGAGCCCAGGTCCTCTCGCATGCGAGGCGAGTGCTCTATCCACTATTCTGCAGGACTCCAATTCTATGGTAGTTCATCTTAATATTATTGGGGAAAAAGAAAAAAATCCTTTGTTGCAGCACCATCTACCTTCTCCTACAAAATACAGACACTACACTTTAAAGTGTATCCTGCGGAGAGGCTCTGAGACGGCATGAAAGGCGCTATATGAAATGTAAGGATTATAGCTAACCACTTCGCTACAGGACTCCACGTACTAACGGCTGAGAGAAAACGGCACTTTAAACCCGCTGACTGCACTCAGAGAAGTAACTAAACCTGATCGAGGTGTGTGGGAAGTTGAAAATGATACGACCACAATACAGGTTATTGGCGCCAGGGTGTGAGCATCTGTTTGACAATACAATTGCGCAATCGAATCGCTTAATTAAAACTGAGCTGCCATCCAACGGAGTTGGAGACTTTAAATTGCTTTTGCAGGAGCCCCCTGCGTTCAGCAGCGAGCTCTCGTGATTTTTTTTCCCCCTGCGAATGTTTACGAGCTATCCATTTACTGCGTAAAAGTACTTGTGTTCCCTGTCTCAAATATAGGTCTACCCTTGAGCATAATAACAATAATATAGCATCTTATCAAGTCGTCGAGATGGCGCGAGGCGCTTCACGGATCATATTGTAAAGTCTGTATTTTGTGGGTGAAACACGGCAGCCAATTGCGCACAGCAGTGTCCCACAGACATTCATGGATTGAATGACCAAATTATTATTTACTTTGAAGGGAATTATTACCCCCGGAAAAGCGATCCGCCAGTCGACTTACAACCGGGTTGCTACTTACCGCTCGGTAGACCGAGGCGTGTGGAGTAAGGAAACTTGCCTAAGATTTCCTCATTAAACTCTTCATGACAATGTTGCAATAAAATTTCCTCCTTTTGTATTTAGCAAAGGTTTATCGTTCCTTTTCTTTCTCGTTTCTACCGTCCATTTTCGCGGAAGCAACAACTTTCTAAATAATTGGGGGTTTGGTTGCTGAGATCGCGGAGGTTTTCAGCCATTTGAATGCAGTGGATGTGAAGGGTCATTGACCGAACTTTATGTGGTAATGTTTAAGATAAACACTCAGCAGTTTTTCTACAGATGTCTTCGGTAAGATATATATCCTGTATACAATGTAATTTATATATACCCTCAGTTCTCTTCACAGTATATTCTGATAAGCGCTTTAAGACATCTCAAAGACGTGATGAGGCGCTATATCAAATGCAAGGATTATTATATAAAAACACTTCAATTTTCACCATAGAATGTGTTAAGCCTCCTACGATCCAGACTGAGCATTGTAAAGCAGTGACCAATGCATTAGCTTAAGTGCTATGAATTTCCAAGGTTCTAATCGCAAACCACAAATCAAAGTGTTGCAAACCAAACGTACTCTTTCTACCGTTCGATCTAGGAATCTCAAAACAGATTTGTGCTCTGGTTCCTTCTCTGGCGTGCAAAATTGAAATGCTTTTAGTTGCTGCGGTACGCTTAAAACAGTGAATGTTTCAAGTCGTTTGCTCAGAGAGGAAAAGTGCATTGCTGGTCTGAGTGGCAGCATTCAACATTGTTCTGTCTGTGTGTCGGTGTTGCTCGACATGCATTGTTTTTTTTTGTCCTTCCAAGCTCATTCCTTACCAGAACCACGCCTTGATGCAACTCATCTCCTTCTCTAATCTAACTCTTTATAACAACAAAGCCCCTTGGCACCAGCTAACTACCATTTGCCATATCTTGTTTCACTACCAACCTTTCTGTTGGGGTAATACTCTGTGGGTCATGACCCTCAATGAAGTCTCGATTTCAAATAGTCTCCAGCAGAGGTCACTGGATAGTTATGAGGAGTGCAGACCCTGTTTGTTTTCCTCCCCCTAGCAGGGGACACTGAAGTGAATTATAGTGCTCTTACAAGAACGACAACTTGCATTCGTATAGTGTCTTTCACGCAGGGTGAATTGCTCAAAGAATGACTGCAGGCATGTATGGCATCAGTGTGCGGGGACGAAAGGAGGGAAAGTGTGAGGCTGTCGGCCACACACACGGTCAAAGAGATTCCCTGACTGATTGAGCAGGAATCACACCTGGAAGGCTTGTTAGTGGGTGGGGGCCAGGGCGGGGGGCGGGGGGGGAGAAGAGATAAGAACCCTGTGGAAAATAGTTTTTTAAAATCCCTGAAAATGGCCATTGATGATAATTATGAGATCCAATCTAATTGTGAGACCTTCATGGATTTGGTTTAGCGCCCACGCACACATCACAGGGTGAAGAAGAGCTTGACAGGGAAATGGTGTTGGAACTGTTTGTAGGGAAGCTTGAATAGAGGTGACCGTTAACTTGAGGATATTTGATTTCCTCATGGTCAAACCTTTCCAAGTTAATCTTTTTTCCCTCTTAATGTCTCTTTCCTCTCTCCCCAACACCACCACCATCCACCACCACCACCCACCCATCGACCGCAACCCCCTTCCCCCCACTTTGTAGTGAGCCCTCTTTATCTACCATGCCTTTGATTGTGGTTAAAGTTCAGTGTTTTGTTTCTGAAAGGTGAATGATGTGCGTGATCCAGATCCCACAAATTGCTCCTATCCAATTTTCATTGGAAATGCTTGAACGCATCTGTGGGTTTAATATCGAGGTTCTGGTGTGAAGTTTGGAGCACATTTACACAGTCGGAAGACTTTTTTTGTTGCAGCCTTCAAACAAAGTCGCGGCCATCTGTTTTGTGTAATACTGTACATGGAATCTGCTTCGTGTCACCAGTGGCGTGTCCTGTATTTTACTGTTCAGTCGGGCTACACCTGTGGTTTTAAATCACAAACGTTTCTTTAATGTGTTTTAGGTCAAGGCCGTGTTCAGCAGCTTGCAGAGAACACAAGATACTTCAGAAGAAGATTGAAGGAAATGGGATTCATTATCTATGGAAACGATGATTCACCTGTGGTGCCTTTGATGCTGTATATGCCAGCCAAAATTGGGTAAGTTAGAAACACATTTCTTGGGCTTTGTAGTTGCAAGTTCAGGTTTTAAGCTGTCTTTTTTTTAAAAAAAAGGGAAAAAAAACCCACCAAAATGGTGAGTTAAAGATGTTTGCTCTGGTCTGTGGCACAGATAGCCCCGCGTAGCTCCCGGGAACCGATACTGAGCCACGCAATAACAAACGAGAACAAAGTGTCCCACAGAATGTACAAGGCCAGATCCCAATCCTTCACTGAGCCTCCGTCAGCCCATCCCAGCTCCAGCATTTCCTTTCGCCCTTGAGGAGTGGCGGATCTTTGAACAAATGTACATAGGAACAGGAGGAGGCCATTCAGCCCCTTTGAGCCTGTTCTGCTATTCTATTAGATCATGACTGATCTGTACCTCAACTCCAAATACCTGCCTTTGCCCCATATCCCTTCATACCCTGGCCTAACAAATATCTATCCACCTTGGTCTTGAAAATTTGAATAGATCCAATATCCACAGCCTCTGATCATGCCCCTCTCTGTCAACGAGAGTCTCAGCCAAGTCTTATCCGCAAGGCAAGAGAATTCCTTAAAAACTGCAAACTGATCTTAAGCTCTTGCTCTCATCTGTTGTTTTTTTGCTCCCTCCCAGCTCTCTACATGTGCCTTGTTTGTGTTACGTGAGTTGAAGTTGAGTTCTTTGTTTTTTCTTTCATTTCCACAGTGCTTTTGGGCGAGAGATGCTGAAAAGAAACATTGGCGTGGTTGTAGTGGGGTTTCCGGCCACTCCTATTATCGAATCGCGAGCTCGGTTCTGTGTGTCTGCCGCTCACACCACAGACATGCTGGATATAGTAAGTTTTCCTTCTTTTTAAATGACCTTGTGGGCGTATGGAAATTCAATAAAGCAGCTTGTAATTATGCGTGCCTTAAACTGACGGTCTTCATTCACAAGATAGACTTGACTGAAGATAGCCCTTTCCGCCAATTTGATCTCCTCTTTTCACAAAACTCTCCTTGCAATGTTTTCATGACAGAGTTGCGCAGTTTCTTAATTGAGTAAAAATAATACTAATGTGGTTACTCAATCCACGACTGTTTGTGGGACGCTGCTGTGCACAATTGGCTGCTGTGTTTCGCCCATCAAATATTCAGTTAATTCACTTTACAGTATATTCTGTAAAGCGCTTTAAAACGTCTCAACAACCTGATATGGCACAGTTATCAAATTCAAGAATTATTTTATTGTAAGTGGGTCTTAACAGTCTGGCCCCACTCGCCCTTCCTGGTAACTGTAAAGAAATGCTTCCTGTTGTCTAAAAATTGCCCTTTAGAAATTTAGAACCTGTGCCCTCTTTGTGCTGTTTGGTAGAGAACTGAGTGGTTGCTGTAGTTCTAGTGAGTTTAGAAAACCTTGTATGTGTTGCGTTAAAGTTAACGTTGACACTAAAGTGATGTGATAAACACTTGAGAAGCTTGTCCATTAGCTTTCTTCCTGTAACTTTTGGCAGGTCCACACACAGTTTTGAAGCCTCTTCAGGTGACTTACAAAAGTCTGCTTTATATTAACTTGATTAGACTACTGTGTTCAGGCTCGCCCACATGGTTTGCAATAACTTTTACTGGTGTGCTCCCCATGGGACAGGAGATAAAAGGAGATTCCAGAGCGCTAAGTAAACAGCTGGAAAATATGGCAGAAGAGAAGAGGAGAGGGAGGGTTTACATCCTGGGCCAATCGAAAAATACGGAAATATTTGCCCCAAACTTGAGGGCACATTTTTGACGGATTTCGCAGAAAATGGTGGGGAGTTGATTGGTGCTATTGACGTACATTTTACTGCCAACCTACATTTTTTTCACATTATTGATTAAAACTAAACATGAGGAAGTAACACATTAGATTGTTCAAAAAAAAAATGAATTGCTCCTTTAACAAAACACCAGCAAGACTACAGGAGCTCTCAGATCCCGGCACTACACACAGATCCAGAGAGAGAGAGCGAGAGAGAGACCCACACTCACAGACACAAAGTGACACACACTCACAGACACAAACGTGCACGGAGACACACAAACAATCAGTGAAGCCCATTTTTCTGGGCCGGAAACTGCATTTATGGAAGGTTTGTAGCAAATTCCGCATTTTTCTATTGGCCCAGTTTATATCTAAGTGATCAAAGTCTATAACTGAAGCAAGGCACATTAACTTCAAGCTTTCTTTTTTTGTTTGTTTGCTTTGCAATGCCACGCACAAAATATTTTTCTATGTCTGTTTGCCCTGCAACACAGCCAAAGGCACAGTTGCCTCGGGCTCTTTGCACTGATTTCGAGTGCCCAGCACCTGATAAATGATGCAGTGAGATTCCTCAGCAATATAGCAACAACCTTTTATTTGGGTATGGTGTAGTGGGTTTGACAGCTTAATGTTGCACTTCTGTTTTTAATCCCCCATTGCTGCTGGGAAGTGAGGGATTTATGTTACACTTTGTCTTTCATCCATCCACATGTACTTAGCTCAATAACCGGAATGCCTTGGCCACATTTTGCCCAGTTTCACAAGTTGCTTTCCGTACAGTCTGCCTTTGATAACTGATACGCCAAAAGTTGTCTTTGCATCCTTGCCTGTGTGTGTGTGTGTATTTTGTATAGACTGAGTTTAAAAACTTTGATCAGTGAGTGAGTGATGGGTCAGTTTTTTTTTAGGGTTTTTCCACCAACAGAACTGGGAACTGTTAATGCAGAGCTGGGAGCATAGGCCCAGGAACAGGCCGCTCAGCTTCTTGAGCCTGTTCCGCCATTCTATCAGATCATGGCTGATCTGTAGCTCAACTCCTCACTCACCTACTAGCCAGGTGTGAGGTGCTTTCCAGCTTTGAGTCTCCCCAATTCTTCATTGCTCAACTTCTTGACACTTTGTTGTCTATTGAAGCTCTTCGCAGGCTATCGCCTGGGTATGCTGTGGTTTGAGCACTCGCCTGTCAGGCGAGAGACCTGGGTTCGATTCCCGGCAGGGCAAAATCTTGGGCAAGTTTCCTTACTCCACACGCCTGATAATAATCCCTCAAGAGAAAAATATAATAATAAATTAGTCACTTCAATCTACGACTGTTTGTGGGACACTGCTGTGCGCAATTGGCTGCCGCATTTCGCCCACAAATATACAGTCAATTCACTTTATATTCTGTGAAGCGCTTTGAGACGTCTAGAAGACGTGAAAAGCACTATATCAAATGCAAGTATTATTATTCTACGCTACAACACCAACTTGCATTTATATAGCGCCCTTCATGAGGGGTAGGGTCCCAGAGCGCTTGAAATGCAAACAGGACTGAATGGCTGCTTTCTAAGAGGAATGAAGGGTAGGTTTCACTCGTCTTAGTGAGCGCACTCACTTCAAATGTTTGGTATTTTTAACTTGCTAAACATTTAATTATTTTTTAAGAGTACCAGCCAAGTAATGAGTAACTTGAAATGTTTCCCTCCCCCACCCCACCCCCCACCCCCAAGTTAGATTAGTGCTTCTTAACCCACATCTGGAAATAATAAAGAAGAAAGAAAGTGTGCATTTTACAGCACCTTATCACATTCAAATGTCTCAAAGTGCTTTGCAGTAATTACTGTGAAGTGTAGAGAATGTTTTTTGGCAACCATTTGTGCACAGCAACGTCCCACAAACTGCCAGGATGTGAAGTCGAGCTTTATCTGGAGGATTATTAGGTAGAACCAGAGAAAGAGCCGCTCATTTTGAACGGTGACTTTACAAATGTGGTGTCCTGTAGCTCTGTGGTTAGAATGCTCGCTTTGCAGACGAGAGACCTGGGTTCGATTCCCCGGGCAGGACGAAATGTTGGGCAAGTTTCCTCACTCCACACACCTGTTTACCTAGCGGTAAGAAGGAAGCTGGTTGTTAATCGATTGGTGGATCACTTTCCCACGGGTCATAATTCCTTCAAAAAGTACTAATAATAAATTGGTCGCTTCAATCCACGACTGTTTATGGGACACTGTGCGCAATTGGCTGTCGCGTTTCGCCCTCAAATATACAGTCACCACACTTTACAGTATATTCTGCGAAGCGCTTTGAGACGTCTCGAAGATGTGATAAGGCGGCGCTATATCAAATGCAGGGATTATTATTAAACGAGACCATGATTTAACATGTGTGGACAGTGCATGGGTGAGAGCATTGGATAACAACCAGGTTGTGCTTTTCCGCTTGACTTGCCTGCAGTGGAATAGCCAGCTCGCACTCACTGCCAAAGCTCACACATACATAATAATGGGTGAGAGAGATATCAGAGCGTACCAATTGATTCCTCCCGACTACATACTGTATAAATCAATTGTATTTTCGACACCTCAGTAGAAAGAAAGGTGTCTGAGGTGATGGGGGAGATACGTTGGGAGTCAGCAGAATGAATTCTCCCAATTTAGCACCAAGCCTTTTAAAGTTGCGAAAAACATTGTGTTTTAAGGATCACCAAAATGGTCAACCATGTTTTGAGGTTCCTGTATTTATTTTGTACTTTATATTGGAATCTAATCCGCGTTGAGGTTTTTTTTTCTCTGTTTAATTTTTGCATTGCGCATATCCTGTGGCTTTTCTGGGATTTGGTTAGTATTCCTGTGTAATGAGTCAAAAAAAAATGATGATGGGGCTTTCCCTGCCAGGGAGTTGTAAGGTAAAGTCTGTGGAAGAAAACGCCCCAAATCCCTTGTGGAAAATTGAAAATCTTAGAGAATTGGACCCTTTTTGCCTCGAGGCAAATGTACTTTAACCCTTGTTAAATTGCAAGCGATGGTTATTAAATTAATGGTTACTTTTTTTAAAAAAACAATAATAATTTTAATTGCTCAATCCTCGACTGTTTGTGGGACGCTACTGCGCGCAATTGGCTGCCACATTTCGCCCACAAAGTACAGTCAATCCACTTTACCGTTCATTCCGTGAAGCGCTTTGAGACGTTTCGAAGAAGTGATAAGGCATAAGGATTACTATTGTTAGACACAAACTCTCAGTTACAACCTGCTGCAAGTCCAGCTCCTTTTAGTGTTCACTGCAGGCAGTGTTGACAACCATCTTTCTTCTCCCTGCGCCCCCTCCCCCCCACCCCCACCCCCCCATAAACAATATTTTTTTTTATATTGTGGTTTGAAAGGAATTTCAGCTGAATGAAAGGGTTAAAACCTGAACTCAATTTTTCAGCTGTGACTTTTTGTAATACTTACCTAACTAAATACTTATCTAAATCAACTTTCCAGGCCTGAGATTTTTGGCGCAAGATGAAAGTTGCAAGTATCAAGTAATCTTCAATTCCCCAAGGTTCGCAGTACCATAACGACATTGAAAATCTATTAGCAGTATTCATAAAGTGGTGCGTGTGTGTGTGTGTGTCTATGTGTGCGTCTATGTGTGCCTGCCTGAATAATATCTTCTCTGTAGTTTCTGCAATGATATGGTAATTTAAATTAGAAAGCCCATTATATCCTGGAGTTCGTAAAACTCTTTGCATTTTTATTTAAACAAAATAACAAAAATCAGTTCCACATGGGCTGCGGCAACTTAATCTCCAGGGTGTCTCCCGTTACACAGCTTGGATTTGGGCTTTTAAGTATTAACGGTAAGGTTTCACTATTCATCTAATGAACTCTGTAATTGTCCAAAGATGTAATGGGCAGATCTTTCAGCTGAAGAGCAGCGTGCATTATACCAAAACTTTGAACAATTTTATTTTGTGACTTTCCTTCTGTTGGGAGCAGCAGTTGTACAAAATACACTCACTCCACTTTACAATAATAATCCTTGTATTTGATACAGCGCCTTATCATGCCTTTGAGACGTCTCAAAGCACTTCGCAGGATATACCGTGTATATTTTGTGGGCGAAACACAGCAGCCAATTGTGTACAGCAGTGTCCCACAAACAGTCGTGGATTGAGTGACCAAATTATTATCATTATTTTTTTGAAGGGTTTATTACCTCCGGAAAAGCGATCTGACAATCGACTAACAACCGGGTTCCCACTTGCTGTTAGGTGAACAGAAGCCTGTGGAGTAAGGAAACTTTCCCAACGTTTCGCCCTAAATGCTGCTCCCCATTACGGTTACCAAGAAGATTGACCAGATCTTGCAGAAATCTTGTTCTTAGTATGAAGCAACTCGGCCATTGTACCCACGTGATTGTATTGATGTCAGCTTTGCTCAGTTGTTGGCACCCCCACCGACAGATCAAAAGGTTGTAGGTTCAAGCCCATCATTGGCACTTAAGTCTTAAGCTTGTACTCGAGTGCTACATTCAGATGGTCTGAAAGACCTGTGGGCTTCAAAAAGAAGGGAGTTTCTCGCAGTCTCCAGTCCAACAGTCCTCCTAATTAAATGGTTATTCTCATGTAGGTGGTTTTTGGGACCTTGACTGTGGCAATTGTCTGCAGATAATCATTGTAATTAATCGCAATTACTTGCGAGACCTCTTGGAACGTTTGAAGGTGCTACAAAATGCAAGGCTTTAAATGTCTTAATAATCTTAAATTTGATTTCCTGTGAATGGCTTGAGATTGTTTACCCGTCATAAACTCTGTAACCCAATCACACCAGTTCTAACCGGACTCCACTGGCTCCCCGTCACCAAATGGATCGATTTCAAGCTCTTCACATGTTTTCGAGTCCTTCATGCCCCACCCCAGCACCTCCCTACCTCTCCAATCTGCTTACCCGACAATCCACTGCCTCCGCTCGACAGGCTCCGACCTCCTGCACACCTCTCGTGCCCTCCATTCCATCGGTGGCCGCGCTTTCAGCCACTGCGCCTCGAAACATTGGAATACTCTTCCACTAACCCTCCGCCTGACCCCTTCCTTCCCCATCGTCAGGCCACGCCTGAAGACCTTCCTCTTCAACCGTGCCTGCGGTCACCTCCCTACCCCCGGCTCAGCCTCATGCTCGGCTACAGTCAAGCGCCCTGGGACACTACCCTGCGTGAGGGGCGCTGTGTAAATGCAAGTTGTTGTTGCAAATTGATGGCGTTTTGTTGCAAATTTATGATGCACCCCAATCACTTTGTTATAGAGAACACGACATGTTGTACATCTGCCTTCTCTTGTGGTATCAACGCCAGTGTAAATTGAGGCATTTCAACATGTCAGACCCGACTTCCATGAAATACTCTATTCCCAAGAAGGTGAAATTGCCTGCTGAATGCCTTGCATGAACTCTTATGCCCTCATCTGCTGCCACTTAACACCAGGATTCACAAAGCTTTTTGGCTGCCCACCAGTGAGAGATACAAACCTACTCAAGATAAATGAACAATAGCTTTTAAAGAGGGAATTGGACAAATACTTTATGAAGAAAAATATAAAAGGGAAAGGGGAAAGGGCACAGCTAAATGGGTAGCTCCTTCAGAGAGTCGGCGTATAGCTTGAATGGCCGCCCGCCTCCTGTGTTTTATATTCAATGGTACTGCCACTTGTACATTTGCTTGGGCTAAGACGTTCAATCAGCAAGTTGTTAGAAAAGCATAGGCTGTGTTAATGGGTTTGCCAGGGACATTTAACAGTTGATTTGCTGTTTTGCTAGGGGCAGAGGGCAGTGAGAGGAAGCTTCCAATAGGCAAAGTCTGATGAAGCAACCTATTCAGTCAGCGGCTACCCCTTTGAATTAGTTTTAAAACACGACTTTAAATATGCTTGTACATGCACCCCATCAAATATACAGTCAATCCACTTTACAATATATTCTGTGAAGCGCTTTGAGACGTCTCATCGACATGATCAGGCGCTATATCAAATGCCAGACAGAATGGCAAACTATGCAGGTTTTAGCTCCAACATTTACCCCTCTCTCCCCCGTCCCCACAAAAAACTCCCAAGCCTTGGCTCTTGCCAGCCCAATACTTTCCGGAATTAGGTAAGCAGGATGCATCCCTCCAGGGAGCGAGAGAGTGCATTCCATTCCAATAATCTACCGCTCAGATTTCCACATGTAGATGAGATGCATGGAATTCTCAGTTTGGTTTGGATTCTCTTAAGCATGGTGATGAGTTTACACTTGCGGCAGACACCCAGCTGACCAAAAAAAATCTCAAATGCAATTATTATTCTATTATTATTGCCCAGCTGAGTGTGTGGATTTATTTCCTAATGAATAATCTTGTTCCCTTTCTATTCCTTTAGGCTTTAAAAGTAATAGATGAAGTTGGTGACTTGCTGCAGTTGAAATACTCTCGGCACAAGTTGGTGCCCCTAATAGACCGTTCCTTCGACGAAACTACTTATGAAGAAAACGAGGATTGAACTGGACTGTGCCAGGCACTGGGCAAATGCTGCAAGTCTTGTCTTTGCTTCCACTTTACAGAACCACTCTGCTTCTTTATTTTTAACCTTCAAACTTATTTATTTTTTACTGAACTAGAGGGTTTTGTATAGCGCCACTCCACAAAGCCATTTGTGTTTTCATTAATTGGAGCTTTCAATTAATGAAATTAATCAATTAATCTCATTTGAGCTTTCAGTGTTACTTTTATTTATTGAAAAACAAACTGTGGATTTGCAGAATTAATGTTTCCGATAACTAGGTGATCCTAGTTCCCATCCTTTAAACTCTGTTCACTGTGGGCTATAGTAGGTGTTGGTCTGTGCAATATAGAAAGATGGCACCTTCAATGTCCCTCTCACTAAATTCTTCAAAATACAAATGGCTTTCTCTCTCTCTCCTCGCGCTCTCTTCCAGTCCTCCCCTCACACAGAAAACCAATTCTAATGGGTCAAAGTGTTTGTTTCAAGTGCACTTGTTCATAACTCTTCAGCTACCAGTTAGTTAGTCATTTGGATCTGCAAGAGAGTGTGTGGCAAGTCTTTGAGCCAAACTCGTTGTCCCGAGAGAGGAGGGGACTGGGATGGGAGCGTTTTTTTTACACAAGAGAGAAAGAAAATCTTCAAAATAAAAGAAAAAGGGGAAGGATAATTTTTCAAACCTTTTTGCTTTTGGTGCACTGTGGAGATCAGGCGATCTCCTTGAGAATAACACTATGGTTATAACCGCTCTGAAGTCTTGATTCACTCTTCCCCAAACAATATCCGTTCATTGTGCAACGCTCTGGTGATGTAGCCTGGCTTTTGCCGAGCTTTGAGGGCCGTAGACATTCCTCAGTTTCACAGAGAATATATCGGAAACCAATCCCCTCCTATGTTTTGGTTTTTCCCCCCCCCACCACAAAAAACTTTCAAAGTCATATAACACTTAGTCTTGTATAAAAGTAATGCTGGGAAAAAAAAGTTAAATGTTATTGCACATTGTGTATGCACAAGAATCTTCTTGCAAAGACTGGAATATTTAAGACATATTTGTACCTGTGTGTGAATCTTTTTATTTTTGATATATTTGACAAGCCTAAATAGACCAAAAAAAAGGTTTACGGTTTATATTGAAACTCTGTCTTGCTTCAGAGTCGCGGGTAACTCAGAACCCATCTTGGTTACCCCACACACACACACCAAAACCTCACCACTGTTTGCTGAACTCGCACTACCCTGTGACACTCCCATTAATGGTTTTAGTAAAGACACTGCTCTACTATTATAGTTCCCAAGTGAATGAATATTAAGGCCAAAAGAAAATCCACCTGATTTGAAATGCAAAGGGTGTGTGTCGCAAATTTTTTTATTCCAAAATATTTTTGGGACTTTCCCAAACAATGAACTTTGTGGCTGCCCACCAGTGACTCGGCTCGAAAATCTGTTGTAATTGCCAGAAACCCTCTCCGTTTGAGAGCTCCCGAATTCTTACCCGTGATCCCGTTCCACAATTCCAACCTCGTTGCATCCCACGAAGGTTGCGTTGATGTTTCCTGCATTAATCGGGAGTGCAACGTGCACAGTACGAGCGCAGGTACGCCGTGTTGTGGACCTGCTGTGTGTTTGGGTGGACGGGGGAGGAGGATAGGAGGTGTGTGGAGGAGGAACTGTTTATACACTCCTGCGTTCGAAAACTTGTTGTGCAATGTAGTTGTTTTTTCTATTCCAAAAAAAACTTTCAGAATAAGTATATTCGTCGGAAAACTCATCTTTTAGGAATGGGGGGCCGTTTGGACCGGAGGGGTTGTGCTAAATTGCTCAGCTTAATAGACCGTCGCACTCTTACTTGTGCTGGGAAGAGGCGCGGATTTAGCCCTGAACCCACCAGATGCATTAGCTTTGGGAGATATTTTAGTGCCTTTTTTTTAAAAAATCCTAAGGGAATAAAAATATTGCAATCTACGTATAAAAATCTGGGTCTGTATGAGGAGAGAGCAGCCTCACTCTACTGCAACAAAGAAATTGTTCATCATAGATTTATTAAGTGCCGTGATTTGATTTTTTTAGGCTCTATTACTAGTTCATGGTGTATCTTTTGAAGCTCATTTCTGGCACCCGTTTCAAATAGCTAGCAATCGAACCTTGGGTTGACTTGGATTTGGTGCAGTGTGACTGAGTGGTTGAAGGCTAACGCATTCGATCTCTGCACGATTAGCATAGGAGTCTGGCCTGATTGTCGGTACTGGTGAAACACCCTTGATTGAGTTAGTCTGTTGTTTACTTGATGCCAAAACAGCAACGATGGGGCTTCCAGAAGGCAAGAGAGTGCACGTTTCCAGATGTGCTCATTATTATACATTCGTGGCCTTTTGGAAGGGATTTTGACATGGAGGACAGCAGGCCCAAATTGGGATCAATCAGGATCTCTAGACTGTATCTGTCTGTGTATGAGGAGGGAAGGGTTGGGATGGCGCTTTCACTTTGGTGCAAGATCATATCCTCTGCTGTGCATATATTTTTTTTAAAGAGATTTTCCAAAGACTGGATTGGTAATTGGGAAGGTTGAGTGCAGCAGTTCCTAAACGTCTGCTCAAGTCCAAAATGTGGGAACGTTTCAGTTTTAGTGCCTCCTCTTGTCTCTCTGTCCCACCCGCCCCCACCTCAATCACCTCCCTCCCAGTAGATCTGGGCAATATTTAACTGATAGGAGGAGATGGGTTTCTGTGAAGCCTA
This sequence comes from Callorhinchus milii, assembly GCF_018977255.1. Lineage (NCBI taxonomy): Eukaryota > Metazoa > Chordata > Chondrichthyes > Chimaeriformes > Callorhinchidae > Callorhinchus > Callorhinchus milii. The sequence continues at coordinate 21,365,688 of NW_024704750.1, read as the reverse complement.
CCAAATGTTATCACTCTCTGTGGCTTTTTTTTAAATGTTTCTTTATACTGTGCTTTTAATCATTCAGATTTTTTTGATCCACTTGTATCCATACAGGGGCCTAAAACAAGTTGGTATTGCATACAAACCACATCTCTGCAGGTTTGAGAGCTTTAGGGGAATCAGAACCCACCTTGTGTGTTAAACACGTGGGATTGAATGTCTTTTTTTAAAAAAAACACGTGCACAGATCAAGAATTTGGGATCTATAATTTTTGGAGTCTTGATTTAATGTGCGCTCGATCATTGCAAGCAAGCAAACGGCATTTATTTGGAGGCAATTAAGGTTCATTTTGTTTATGTAAAAAAAAACACACACACACACAGAACTGTTCTACTTGGTGCTTGTTTTAAGCCGCCTGTGAGGACATGCTCACCGAGGGGGCTCATGTTGTATCATTCTTTTTTCTCGATGGTGCTTTTCTTTAACAGTTTCCCTTCCCAAAGGTGCATCAAGCCATTGGTTTCTGGAGTACTTCATTAACCTCCCTTCTCCCCACACACACACACCCCCTCCCGCGCACACACACACACACACACACACACCCGCTGCCCACACTCCCCCTGCCCACAGCCCCCCTGAAGTTGTTCATAATCAAACTACTACAAGAAGCAAAATCAGGAATAATTGTCCCGAGTAGTTTATTTATTTATTGCGACCACAACTCGTTCATTCAACTGTGTGCTCCTCCGACTGTGTACTCAGACCATTCCCTTCTATGTGAGTCTTGAAGGCAGGTTGGCCTTTCTCCACAGGCCCCCATGTTGTAACCTGCATTGTGATCGACTTCAGAGAAGGGTTGACTGCTGTAGGGTTGAACTGACTATATTGTTACTAGTTAATCGGCTGGTTATATTAACACTAGCTTAGTTAGCAAACGCACGGGAGCCTTCTGACCAGGG
>NW_024704750.1:21347246-21354746 GCF_018977255.1 Callorhinchus milii | reverse complement strand
CCGGGCGGGGGCCAAACTTTAGGCAGGTTTCATTACTCCTCTGTTTACCCAGGAACTCGGTTGTTAGTCGATCGCTTTCCTGGGGCAATAATCCCTTTTTTAAAAAAAATTATAAATCCACGACTGTTTGTGGGACCGCACTGCGCCCAATTGGGAATTTTTAATAGGTACTTAAAAAGGAAAAATGTGCAGGGCTCTGGAGTAAGAGCGGGGGAGCGGGATTATTTGTGGCTCTTTCAAAGAGCCAGCCCATCTACGACGGGCCGAATGGCCTCCTTCTGTGCTGTAGGATCCTCTGTGCACAACACTGTTCTTCCATACCTATGGAAATCCTGTAGCTCAGTGGTTAGAGCACTCGCTTTGCAAGCGAGAGACCTGAGATCAATCCCCGGGGGGGTCAGGGCCAAACCTTGGGCAAGTTTCCTTACTCCACACAGAGCCTAATAATAATCCCTCCAAAACCAAACAATAATAAATTGGTCATTTTCAATCCACGACTGTTGGTGGGACATTGCTGTGCGCAAATGGCTGCCGCGTTCGCCCACAAATATACAGTCAATTCACATTACAGTCTATTCTGTGAAGCGCTTTGAGACTTCGAGAAGACGTGAAAAGCGCTATATCAAATGCAAGGATTATTATTATTATCCTGTAGGAGGCGCTGGATTTAATACACAATTGTTTTTGGTCAGCCGTGTGTCTGACACGAGCGGAAACCCACGGAGACCGAGCTTAAGAACATCCAAACCGAGCTGAGAATTCCCCTCCTCCCACCTACACATAGAAATCCCAGAGATAGATTATTGGAGTGGAATGCGCACTCTCTCTCTCTCTCTCTCCCTGGAGGGACGCATCCCGCTTACTTAATTCCGGAGAGTATTAGGCGCAGGTTGGTAAGAGCCGAGGCTTGGGGTACCCCAGAGTGTGTGTTGGGGTAACTGCTGGAGTCCAACCGGCTAAAACCACATCGATTGCCATTGATATTGCTGCCCGGCAAGCTTTCCCGCTGCTTGTCCAGCGAGGATCACTCTACCATTTTGGCTGCAGGGTTAACAGGAGCGGAGTGGGAGGATTCCCTGCCCTCAGTGACTGGTCTGCCCTTCCAGGTCCTGCCGATGAGCCAGACTGAGCTGCGCTGTCATCGGCCGTGCCCTGGAATACTGCAGATCGACCTGGCTCGGGATTTAAGGATTCGGAAGCGAGGACTGTTTACAACATTAGGATTTTCCCACGATTATGGCATTTTTAAAGACATGAGAGAAAAGGAACACCGACGGGGGCTAAGGCTGGGTGGAATTTTGTGTCCCGAGTGGTTTTAAAGGCGTTTAGAAAGTGGGGGGAGCCACTGACAGGGACTCAGGGGAATAATTATGGGGTGAGGGGTGAGCGGAGGTGAAGAAGTGGATGATAGAAGGTTATCAGCCTGTCAATCCTGTTACCGGTTGAGATAAACCTTCTCCCCGGAATGATGGATGTGCTGTTTCAAACTCACTGACTACAAACAGGGGAGTTTGGTTGGGATCTGGGAACAGTTTAGGAGGAGGGAAACCTTGGATCTGGACGATCGAAGGGTTAACGCAGCAGCCAATTTGCCCACAGCACCGCTCCCGGGAAGCAAACGAGTGATGTGAAAGGAATCTGTGACCAATGTCCCTCCCCCACCTCCCCATTACCCCCCCACATACACCCATTACCCCGGACACCCCTCCCCCATTATCGCCCCCTCCACCCCCCCACCACCACATACACCATTACTGCCCCTACACACAGATACTATTAGCCCCTACGTCCCTTCTCTCCATTTCTTCCCCCCTACACACACCCCATTACCTCCCACTCCCACACCCACCATTTCCCCACCTTCCCCCATTTCTCCCCCCCCTACATTACCCCCACACCACCCCTCTCCCTCCCCGTACCTGAATGTTGGGGTTCTGAGCGTTGAGGTCGGCGGTGGCCAGGTTGGGAGGTTCTTGAGATCGAGGATGAAGGGTTTGGTGTCCTCTGCAGTGGAGCTGAGCTTGGCCTGTGTCTGCACGGCCCAGGGTCTCTGCTGGGACCACCTGCGCTTGTGCCTGCGACGGACGTGCTGCCGCTGGCTCGCCAACTCCTCAGCTTGTGACCCGTCTGCGTGGTGTCCGGGCCCTGAGTGGACCTCGAGATCATGTGGCTTTTCACCTGCGGAGGGAAGAGCATCATCAGAGAGTCTCCCACGGCACAGCCCCGTTGTGGAGTCCCGTCGTGCAGCGGTTCGAGCACTCGCCTCGCAAAGCGAGAGGACCCGGGTTCGACTCCCAGCAGAGCGAGACCTTAGGCAAGTTTCCTCACTCCACACGGCTCTGTTTAGACATCGCTGAGACGTCTAAAAAGCGCTTCGCAGCATATACCGTAACGTGGAGTGACCGTGTATTTTGTGGTCCAAATACGGCAGCCAATTTGGGCGCAGCAGTCAGTGTCCCACAAACACTCGTGGATTGAGAGACCCAATTATTATTATTATTATTATTCCTTTGGACGGATTATTAACCCCAGAAAAACAATCCATCAATCGACTACCAACCGGGTTCCTACTTACTGAGGGGTAAACAGAGGCGTGTGGAGCGAGGAGACTGCCTATGGTTTCGTCCCGCCGGGAATCGAACCCGGGTCCTCTCGCTCGCTGTTGAGGGGGGGGGGGGAGATTGGGATCCGAATTGCAAGCGCGGTGTCACGAACTGACCACGGGGAAGCGCAAGAGAGCACCGCTCGACTCGGCGTCTAAACTTTCTCTTAAGCACCAACCAGGTGGGAGACTCGTCGCACTTTATCAGAGACTCAAAGACAACCGGAAGAGGGGAAAGAACAACACTTTCTTTGATTTGAGGGCTTTCGGGACGAGAAAAAAATGACCCTCCCCCCCCCCCCCACCCCCTGTTTTTTTTTGCGAACTCCGGGAGACCGTCGAATTCTCCCTGGTTTTAGCACGTGGCGCAAAAAAAAACACTTGAGTCTCGCAATTTGAGACGAGCGGGGGGGATCGCGGAAAATGTCTTGGTTCTTAAACAAGGGAAACGGAAAGGCTTCGAAATTGAGATCACGTAGAGTAGTGGTTAGAGCGCTCGCCTCGCAAGCGAGAGGACCCGGGTTCGATTCCCAGGCGGGACAGGGCGAAACCTTATACAAGTTCTTTTACTCCGCGCACCACTGCTTACCCAGCAATAAGATGGAACCCGGTTGTCAGTGGATTGGTGGGTCGCTTTCTGGGGGAAAAAGCCCTCCAAAAAAAAGAACAATTTGGTCACTCGACCACGACTGCTTGTGGGACGCTGCCGTGGGCCATTGAATGCCGCGTTTTGCCGACAGAACAGACAAGTCACTCCGAAGCGCTTTGAAACGTCTCGAAGATGTAATAAGGCGCTGTATCAAATGCAAGGATTTTTATTATTATTAAGGAAGTCCTTCTCTTTTCCAATGGGATCTTTAACATCCACCTGAACATTAAAGACAGATGGGTCCCATTTGAAGGATGGAGCATCTTGACACAGCGGAGTTCTGCTCTGTCTGTTTTTGTGTGAGTGTGTGTGTGTGTGTGTGTGGAGGGGGTGGGGGGGATAGAGAGGAGAGGGAGTGAGGAAGGTGGGGGTTTATTCCGGAGCTGCTAGTATGGTTTCGGCTTCTCTTCTGGTGCCTCTAACAGCGGAGGAGACAAGAGACATCACATCCCATTATGTGGCGACGAGTGAACTTCAAAGGAATGAGTGTCCCCTTTGGAGCCATAATGTTAAATGATCCAGCCCATGGGGGGTGGGGTGGGGGGGAGCGAATGCAACATCTGTTAATCTCGTGCTTCCCCAGAGTGTTTAGCTTAAATGGATGGAGAGAGAGAGAGAGAGAGAGAGAGAGCTCTCAGGCTCACCATCGGGACCTCCTTTAAACAGTGACTTGGAGTCTGGATCTCTCCCCTTAAAAGACCGCGTCTCGAGAGAATAATAATAATAATATTCCTCGCATTTGATGCAGCGCCTTATCACGTCGTCGAGACGTCTCTCAAAGCGCTTCACAGGATACACTGTAAAGTGTACAGGAGTGACCGTGTGTTTTCTGGGTGAAATCCCTTCGCCTCGCTTCCCCCTCTCTCCAGCAGTGCTCTCTGTCCTTATTCGCACAGTACCCTCCCTCCAGGACATGGCTGTTTGAGGGTGGACACTCGAAAGCGAAGGGACAAATGACAGGCAAAAGGCTGAAAATACCTGAAATATACTGTCTCAGCTACACATGGAAAATTGTATATTTATTCTGAATCTCTCCCTCACTGTCTTTGTATATGTCTCTCTGTCTGAGTGTGTGTGTCTCTGTGTCTATGTATGTGTTGTGTGTGTCTCGCGCTGTCTATGTAAGTGTGTGTATGTATCTCTCTCTGTATATGTATGTGTCTCTCTGTGTCTATGTATGTGTGTGTCTCTTTGTGTGTGTGTCTCTCTCTGTGTCTATATATGTGTGTATATCTCTATATGTGTGTGTGTCTTCTGTGTCTTATGTATGTGTGTATGTGTCTCTCTGTGTCTATGTATGTGTGTGTGTCTCTTTGCATGTGCGTATGTCTTTCTCTGTGTCTATGTATGTGTATATGTGTCTCTCTGTGTCTATGTGTGTGTGTCTCTTTGCATGTGTGTATGTCTTTCTCTGTGTCTATGTATGTGTATATGTGTCTCTCTGTGTCTATGTATGTGTGTGTGTCTCTCTCTGTGTCTATGTATGTGTGTGTGTGTCTCTGTGTCTATGTATGTGTGTGTGTGTCTCTTTGTATATGTGTCTCTCTGTCTGAGTGTCTCTTTCCCTATATATATATATGTGTGTGTGTCTCTCTCTCTGTGAGTGTCTCTCTCTCTCTCTCTGTATGTGTGTCTGTCACTGTATAAATAATAATAATAATAATAATCCTTGCATTTGATATAGCGCTTTTCACGTCGGGAGGACGTCCCAAAGCGCTTCACAGAACACACTGTAAAGTGAAGTGACTGTATATTTGTGGGTGAACGCGGCAGCCAATTGCGCACAGTAATGTCCCACAAAGCGTCGTAGATTGAAAATGACCAATTTATTATTGTTTGTTTTGGAGGATTATTATTAGGCTCTGTGTGGAGTAAGGAAACTTGCCCAAGGTTTGGCCCTGACCCCCCGGGGATTGAACTCAGGTCTCTCGCTTGCGAAGCGAGTGCTCTAACCACTGAGCTACAGGACTCCACGAAAAATGTTCGGGGTGGGGGGAATGGGATGGGGAGAAACCCATGTCAAATGCTCCAACCCTGTTATAAGCCAAACCCTGCAAACATTCAGTCACTGTGTTACCCAGTGAGGGAGGATCAGTCAGTAACTAACACCAGTCCCCGGCAAACAGCATAGGAATAGGGGGAGAGAGAGAGAAAGAAAAAGTATATTGAGAGAGATAGAGAGAAATCCTTTACATAGAGTGATGATAAACAGAAAGAAATTCCAATAAACACATCCACACTCACATACCGACACATACGTACACAGAAACACACACACACATACACAGAGACACACATACACATACAGAGAGAGACACACACATACAGAGACATACACACATATATAGACACACACACACACACAGACAGACACACACACATACACAGAGACACACACACATACACAGAGACACACACACATACACAGAGACACACACACACATACACACATAGAGAGACACACACACATACCGACACACACAGACATACACACACACACACACACACAGACACACACATACACAGAGACACACACACACACACAGAGACACACACACATACACAGAGACACACATACACAGAGACAGACACACACACACACACAGACACACACACATACATACACAGAGACAGACACACAGACACACACACATACACAGAGACAGACACACACACAGGCACACATACACATTCAGAGAGAGAGAGAGAGACAGAGACACTCAGAGACACACACTCACACACAGAGAGAGACACACAGCCATATACAGAGAGATACTCAGAGAGACACTCTCACACACACTTACATACAGAGTGACACAGACACACATACAGAGCGACACAGACACACATACAGAGCGACACAGACACACATACAGAGCGACACAGACACACATACAGAGAGGGACACAGACACACAAACGGAGTGGCGCTCACATACAGAGAGAGAGAAAAAGAGAGACTCAGAGATATATTCACATATATAGAGGTATGGACTGGAGAGAGACTAACACACAATACAGAGAGACTCACATGTATATAGACAAATGCGGAGAGACAACAAACAGCCCTACACATACATTCACACTCACTCACACACTCACATACAGACACACACTCACACACTCACATACAGACACACACTCACACACATACTCACATACAGACACACACTCACTCACACACTCACTCACACACTCACATACAGACACACACTCACACACTCACATACAGACACACACTCACACACTCACATACAGACACACACTCACTCACACACTCACATACAGACACACACTCACTCACACACTCACATACAGACACACACTCACACACACTCACATACAGACACACACTCACACACATACTCACATACAGACACACACTCACTCACACACTCACTCACACACTCACATACAGACACACACTCACATACAGACACACACTCACTCACACTCACATACAGACACACACTCACTCACACACTCACATACAGACACACACTCACACACTCACATACAGACACACACTCACACACACTCACATACAGACACACACTCACTCACACACTCACATACAGACACACACTCACACACTCACATACAGACACACTCACACACACTCACATACAGACACACACTCACTCACACACTCATACAGACACACACTCACATACAGACACACACTCACTCACACTCACATACAGACACACACTCACTCACACACTCACATACAGACACACACTCACACACTCACATACAGACACACACTCACTCACACACTCACATACAGACACACACTCACACACTCACATACAGACACACACTCACACACACTCACATACAGACACACACTCACACACATACTCACATACAGACACACACTCACATACAGACACACACACACTCACATACACTCACTCACTCACAAACTCACTCACTCACAAACACACACTCACATATACTCACACACACTCTCACACATATACTCACACACTCACAAACACTCACTCACAAATAAAAAGTACACACTTCCATTACCCACATATAGACTCGGACACACACAAACACACAGACTTACACACTCACATATAGAGACCCGCACTCACAGACATAGATACATACAGACAGACACATAGAGCACACAGCTACACATGGATCCATTGACAGACACACACACACACACACACACACAAATACACTCAACACTCACTCAGAAATACACTCAAACCCACATGGATACACACACAAAC